>NC_080424.1:25890043-26496543 GCF_029873635.1 Malania oleifera | reverse complement strand
TTCTGGTCATATGTTCGGTAGCCTGGGGCTCAATTTGAACTAAATAGCTCGGTTGCCTAAGTTGGTGGATTATCCCTTTCAAAGGGTTTGGGCATCCGTAGATGGTATACACAAATGTGTTCGGTCCCGAGAGCCTAAGTCAACTATTGACTTCTCAACAGTTCAGGCGCCAAAGGAGTTTTGAACTTGTAATGACCTGCTATTTATTTTCCAGTTCTTTTTTTTTTATACTATAAAATTTATAATACTCTGATACCTACTAGATTAAATCAAATCATCAACCTAAGCCGCGAGAAGCGGAATTCATATAAACACAATCCAGAAAATATACAATACCAGAGTGCTAATATGTCCCCAAAATATACATATACGACTGCTTCCCAAAATACCCTCAACAGAGTAATCTTCCTAAAATACTCACTCTATTGACAAGCCTGAACTGTAACCTCCTCTATTTGCGAGCCTGATCAGCTCGCCTACCTGGATCACCTGAAAAAAATATTCAGTTAGTGGAATGAGACGATGCTCAGTAGGACGAAATATGCTATTTCTATTGTGTGGCAAATGAGTTACAATATTATAAAAATCTTTTTCTATATAATCATGTATAACTGAATCTATAAATACAATACAAGTAATATAAAACACCACCTTTTCCATGTTACTTAACATATCTACATTTTAAGTTTCTACTCAAAATATTTCTAATGTACATAAGTATATTCTTTGTCTCTGTAAATCTAGATATTAATAATAATAACTGAAAAACTTCCTTGTGGATAACTGTATGTCATGATTTAACCCCTCATGACAGGGTTGTGCGGCTCATAGGCGGGATCTATCACTGGCTAGCCTACCAGGATAAACCACTATACTCCATCAGTCAGATTGGCCCTCCTCAACCCATATCTGATGAGGAACCTATCCACAACTAGGCACGATCGACTTATCTACCACATATTATCTGAATAGGTGGTTGCACTTTATACTGTATATAACTACGGTACCGTGCTCTGTAAACTATAATGGTCCAACAAGGTCTGATACTATATAATACCTCTCTATATACAACTATCTATTTTACCATGATTCCATAATAACTGTATTAACCATGACATTGTAGTAAACTGTATCTATATCAACTGTGTTTCTAAGATTAACTGTAAATCTATATGTCATGGTACTATAAAATTGTATTATCATGGTATTTTGAAAATGCTGTAAAACATATTCACTGTTAGTATATTCTGTATAACATAACTCTGAAAAATACTATAAAACATGTTTCTGTACTATATCTATATTTCCAAGCCACACAGTAATTTAAAACATATTATACATATTTGATAAACTATATAAATTTCTGCTGTGTGATGACCCAAAAATATATATATATATATATATATATGATTAAAGTATAATAATAATAAAATAATAAAAATAGTCATTAAGTTAATATCAATACGGAAGTGTTTTTCTGTAGGATCCTTGATTCCATGTTTGATGCCTAAGAAAGACCTTGTCTTAGCGAGTGCTCAGAGACCATTGCGGCTCAGTCGCTCCCTGGAGGTCGGCCTGGTCAAAATGGAATTTCATAGGATAAACAGGATAGACACTGTTTGTACACGTAAATAAGTATATATACATAAAATAGTGTTTTGACAGACATAATTTGTAGAAATACATAATAAGATGATAATAATATAGGTATCATATGTGGGGCCCACAAGACTATGTGGGGTCCACATGAGTCCCGGAGCCACAAGACACTGTTTATATACGTAAATAAGTACATAAAATAATGTTTTAACTGATATAATTTGAAGAAATATATGATAAAATAATAATAATATAGGAATCCTATGCGGGGCCCACAAGACTGTGTGGGGCCCACATGAGTCCCGAAGCCGTATGGAGGTTTACATGAGTCTCAAAGTTATGTAGGATGCATAAAATCGTATAAGAGTTATTCGAGTTACGTAGGATTCATTCGGGTCTCGAAGTTGTGTGGGGCCCACAAGACCATGTGGGGCCCACATGAGTTTTCAAAATTTAAATTTAATTCTTGTTCAAAAATAAATAATAAAATAAATAAATACTTAAAATAGTTTATAAGTAATAACAATGATAATAATAATGACAATAATGATTAAGAAAAATAATAAAATAATAAAATAATTAATTAACTAATTGATTAATTAATTAGGTAAGTAGTTAATTAAAAATTTATTTAATGGGAATGGTGGCAAGCACTCCCACATGGCCTCCATCCCCATCCCATACTCAACTCATACCTTGCCCATCCCTTGCCCATTCTTTAATTTAAAAAAAATTATAATTTCACCCATCTCCCCACACTTTTATAAATTCTATTTCTTCCCCAAAATTTTCCTATAAATAGGGAGCTCTCAACCTTCATTTTTCACAACAATTTTCTAAGGAAGAGAAGGATTAGTGAGTGAAAGAATTTGTGGTGGAGTGAGAATTTTGAGTAAGTTCTCACTCACCCACTCTTTCCGATCTCATATCTTAAAGATAGTTATTGTGTTCGTAGCACACGGTAAAAGAAGAAGGTAAGTAAATTTTGATTATGTTAGTTTCTTTTTTATTTAAAATTCATACCCGAGTTTATTTTGTAAGTAAATTTGATTATGTTAGTATTTTTATTCAAAATTTATACCCGAGTTTATTTGTAAGTAAATTTGATTATGTTAGTATTTTTATTCAAAATTTATACCCGAGTTTATTTGTAAGTAAATTTTGATTATGTTAGTTTCTTTTTATTTTAAATTCATACCCGAGTTTATTATGTACGTAAATTTTAATTATGTTACTTAGTTCCACAAAATTTCCATGAGTTTATTTTTACGCATATTTAATTATACCAGTTCTATCTTTAATATACTTGCATCTATTTTTGGGTTAAGAAATGTTCCAATCCCCTCGGGTAAATTTTCAGCATTTCTTTCTATTCAAAAATAAAATTATATATATTTTTAACACAAAAATTGTGTGGCATGAGTTTATTTCTACGTTACATTTTTTATGTAAATATGAGTAAAGATGAGATTTTCACGATATTATTTTAAATTTGCATAAATTATAATAAGATAATTTTCAAACCCCTTATGGCAACGAAAGTTCAAAGTTACAGATGCTCGGTACCGCAGCTTAAAGTTTATACGGATCAGAGTGCACCCACACTGTTTACAGAGTGGTTATTTATGTTAGTGGATTTCTCCTGAGTGCACACCTGGTTTAAGTCCAGGACTTAATAAGGAAAATCTCACTTAAAGTTTACGTACGTTGATTTAGTTTGGTCGGCCAGCCAGCTAAGTCCAGTCTTCGGACCGCACAACCCAGTCATGGGGGTAAACATGACTTACGGCAAACAGGCCTAAGGGTGGTTTTTACAATATATGTTTATACATATTTAATTACGTGTACAAAGTTACTGATAATTTGAAGGAAAAGTGTAAGTTTACGTGAAAAGGATCATTTTGGTGCTTATATGACGATCTAAGGAAAACGTATAAGGAAAAGTATATGTATGTTTATCATTAAATATTTTTACAGTTTTAAAGTTAAAAGTTTAATTTAGCAGTTATAGTATATGATTTAAAAATTTACTGTTGAAATTGATGACAAAAGTTTTATGCAGAAATTGTTAAATTTATGTTTATTCTAAAAGAAATCTTGAAGTTATAGTATTCATTATTGTTTTACGAAATTCTTTAAAAACTCATTTTGGCCACACACTAATAATAATCTTATTTACTTACTGAGCGTCGTCTCACCCCAATCATATTTTATTTCAGATAACTCTGAAGGACATGTCAGAAATCAGACTTAACAAGCATGCGGGTGGGGATTAGAAAAATAAAGATTGATTAGAAATATTAGTATGGTTTCAGATATTTATGTTTGTGTAATTTTCCTTCTTTTGAAATAAATGATTGTAATATGGAATATTAGTGCTCTGGTTTAATAAAAATTGAGTTTATTTTGCTTCCGCTGTAAATCAGAAGTAAAAAGTTAATATCCCAGGCCCCTCGAGGTCGGGGTGTTACATGCTGTGAATAACAATTTGGTAATAACGTATAATTTATACTGAAAACATACTAAAATTGCCTAGCATAGCATATTTCTCTTACCTGATTCCTGCTAAAAATATCACTATTTTTATGTCTACTGTGCTTCCTACAACTGCTGGAAAGCTAAATTTTTCTTAAATGACCTTACCCTGAATCTGGGATGAAATATAACTCCGCCCCACCGACGATCCACTCTAACAAACTTGAAGAGAACTTCCCCAGGAGCATTGTGCTAGCCTCAGATCATAGATTCAGCAACTAATGGGGCCGGAATCGAAGAGAGAAGGGAGAGAAACCGAAGAGGAAAGAGAAAGTAGAGTTTTTTTTTTTTTTTTTTTTTCTGAAAATTCTGCTTAAAATCCGAGTTAACACTATTTATACCCTGGCCTTTGTCGACGAGATGATGTGGCTCGTCGACAAGGTCATGAAGAAGGTTCGTCGACGAACACCATCTCCTTGTCGACGAATTTCAGAGTTTAGAAAATAGCCTCTCGGTATCTTCTCGTCGATGAAACTTGTCTTCGTCAATGAGGCCCTTTTGTACCCTCATCGACGAATCCCTTGTGTTTGTCAACGAGGACCTAATAAATTTTCTTGGGTCATTGCATCCCAAAGTGCAACGTCATCGACAAACGTGAAGTCTAATACCTCCTTCTGTTACTATTTCCATTTCCCTCCCTCTTTATTATTTAAATACCATTATTATTTGGGTCATTACATTCTCCCCTCCTTATAAAATTTCGTCCTCGAAATTTACTATTCATATAGCTCATCATCCCTTAAAGGCAAAAAGGTCTACTTATTTTATTACCTGCCCTCACTTATGGCGGAGGAATAACGTGGTTACATGGGTAGTTCTGGGAGATTACAAGTATAAAATAAAATTTTCCCAAAACCAAAATACTACCTATCCTATACACTACATTACAATTCCACTATTTAAACAAAATAAAATTACTATTACCTTAATTATACATCACTGCTATATCCCACTAAACAGATGGGGGTATTTCTGTCTAATCTCATTTTCAAGCTCCCACGAGGCTTCTTCTACCGCATGATTCATCCACAAGACTTTCACTAATGATACCCTTTTACTGTGCAATACCTGTTCTTTTCTATCTAGAATCCGCACTGCAGCTTCTTCGTATGCTAAATCATCACTGAGTTCCAATTCTACATAGCTGATGATGTGGGAAGGATCTAGGACGTATTTCCTTAACATAGAAACATGGAACACGTCATGAATCTTGAATAGAGATGGCAGTAAAGCTGGCCAATAGGCAACTGACCCATTCTTCTTCAGTATCTCAAATGGGCCAATAAACATAGGGCTCAACTTACCCTTCTTTCCAAACCTCATGATTCCCTTCAATGGTACTGTTTTCAGAAACACATGATTACCCACTTCAAATTCAAGTTCCTGGCAGTGAGTATCTGCGTAGCTTTTCTGCCGACTCTGTGTTGCACTGATTCAATCTTGAATGAGCTGGATTTTATCGTATGTCTGCTATACTATTTCTGGCCCCAAAACTCACCTCTCACCCAACTCACTCCAGTATAAAGGGGAACGGCACCTCCTACCATAGAGTGCTTCATAAGGAGCCATGGCAATGCTAGCCTAGTAGCTATTGTTATAGGCAAATTCCACCAATGGCATATACTGAGTCCAGCTACTCCCAAAATCCAATATACACGCTCGCAACATATCCTCAAGTACCTGAATAGTTCTCTATGTCTGACCATCTATCTGAGGATGGAATGTGGTTTTGAATGCTAACTAACTCCCCAGTGCCTCCTGCAAACTCCTCTAGAACCGCGATGTAAAACGTGGATCACGGTCCGAGACTATGGATACCGGCACTTCATGGGGTCGAACAACCTCATGTATGTAAATCTCTGCTAACCTGTTCATAAGGTAGCTAACCTTAATGGGCAAGAATTGAGCTGTCTTTGTCAGCCTATCAACAATTACCCAGATAGAATTTTGACCATGCGGCGCCGGCAGTAGTCCCGTAACAAAATCCATGGATATGTGGTCCCACTTCCATTCAAGAATGAAAAGTGGCTGCAACTCCAGCCGACCTCTGGTGCATAGCCTTAACCTACTAGCACGTCAAGCACTGCTGTACAAATTCTGCTATTTCTCTCTTCATGCCACTCCACCATAAATACTCTCGCAGATCCCTATACATTTTCGTACTACTAGGATGAATAGTATACAAGGATCTGTGTGCTTCTTCTAAAATCATTGTCCTTATGTTGTCATCTGCAGGCACACACAGTCTAGTACGAAATCTCAAAGCCCCATCGTCAGAAATACTGAATTCTTCTCCTTGACCATTCTGTATTCTGGCTATCACTTTTGCCAATTCTGGATCATTCCCCTGAGCGGCTTTAATCCTTTCATAAAGTGTAGGCTGTATAACTAGACTGGCCATAAACGTCTGAGGATCATCTGTTACTAATTCCACGACGAGCCTTTCCAAGTCCGTCTGGATTGGGTGCTGAACTATTGCTGCTAGCTGTGCTGTATCTTCTGATTTACGGCTCAAAGCATCAGCCACCACATTTGGTTTACCTGGGTGGCAACGGATGGCACAATCATAATCCTTGATGAGTTCTAACCATCTCCTCTGACGCATATTCAACTCTTTCTGTGTAAAGAAGTACTTTAGGCTCTTGTGATCAGAAAATATTTCATATCTCTCACCATATAAGTAATGTCTCCAGATCTTTAGCACGTGTACCACTGCAACCAATTCCAAATTGTGAGTAGGGTAGTTTTTTTTATATTCTTTCAACTGCCTAGATCGAAGCGTACGCCACCACCCTACCATGTTTCATCAGCACACAACCAAGTCCTTTCAAGGATGCGTCACTATAAATCACATACCCATCACCTCTTGATGGAATCTTCAGAACTGATGTAGTGACGAGCCGCTGCTTTAATTCTTGGAAAGTCTGCTCGCATTCTTCATCCCACACAAATCTAGCATTTTTCTTGGTCAAGTGTGTGAAAGGCCTTGATAAGGTTGAAAACCCCTTAACAAACCAATAGTAATAACCTGCCAGTCCTAAGAAACTTCTGACTTCTTGCACGTTCTTCGGCCTAGCCCAATTCACTACCGCATCAATCTTGCTGGGATTCACTGATATACCATCTCCTGAGATCACGTGGCCTAAAAATGCAACTTTTTCAAGCCAAAACTCACACTTGCTAAACTTGGCCTAGAGTTTCTCTTCCCTGAGTGTCTGCAGAACCTGTCTCAAATGCACCTCATTATCCTCAAAACTCCTCGAGTACACCAGTATATCGTAAATAAAAATCACCACAAACTGATCTAAATACTGGTGAAAAACTCTATTAATCAAGTTCATGAACACAGCTGGGGCATTCATCAGACCAAATGGCATAATGAGGAATTCATAATGCCCGTACCTAGTCCTGAAAGCTTTCTTCGCGACATCCTCTGCTTTTACTCTCACTTGATGATACCCTGATCTGAGGTCGATCTTGAAATACACCTGAGTACCCTGGAGCTGATCAAATAGATCGTTTATACGGGGTAAAGGATACTTGTTCTTAATAGTAACCTTGTTTATCTCCCTGTAATCAATACACATCCTCACAGACCCGTTTTTCTTCTTTACAAACAACACTAGGGCTCCCCATGGCGATACACTAGGTCGTATAAATCCTTTATCCAAAAAATCTTGCAAATGATCCTTTAATTCTCCCAATTCATCTCGAGCCATATGGTAGGAAACCTTAAAGATCGGCGTTGTCCCTGGAGGCAAATCTATAGAAAAATCCACCTCACGTTCGGGAGGCAACCTAGGTAGCTCCTCTGGAAAAACATCTAGAAATTCTCATACTACTAAGGTACTGCCAAACTTCAATTCATTTTCTATTACTTCTTTTACAAAAGCTACAAACCCTTGACCTCCATCCAGGAGCAATCTGCTCGCCAGCAGAGCAGATACCAACTATAACGGTGCACGTACACGTGAACCAGTAAACCTAAATTTGTTCTCACCAAGGGGTCTGAAAATTACTTCCTTCTGAGAACAATCAATACTGGCGTAATTAAAAGCCAACCAATCCATACCCAGTATTACATCAAATCCACACATCTCAAACATAATCAGGTCTACTAGTAGCACTTTCCCCTGAATTTCTATAGGATAACCTCTGAGTACTCTCTGACACCGTATCATTGACCCTGATGGTGTAGCTATTGATAATTCCATATCTAATAATTTGGTCTTACTTCAAGATAATTTAACGTAGGATGCAGAGACAAATGAGTGAGTAGCACTTGAATCAAACAAAACAAGGACGGAATGTGATAAAACAGTAAAAGTACCTGTCACCACATCCGCGGCAGCCTCAGCATCACCCGATGTCAATGCAAAAACCCTCACCTGGGCCACATTCCTCCGCTATTCTCCACGAGGCACTTGATATCCTCCCCGATACGGCCTGAGAGCTAGGACCTGGTCTAGTGGACCAGGGCATGCACGTGTCATGTGGCCGGGTCTCCCACAGCGATAGCATACATCTCTCCCTACTTGGCACTCCCCCAAATGACGTCTCCGGCACATTTGACACACCAGGAGGGTCAGCACACCCTGATTCTCATGAGATCCTGCCATCTGCCTCTGATCTCCCCTATCACGACCTCTTCTCCATGGACCCCTACTGGAGCCAACCTAAAAGCCCTGAGGTGCAGGTCTCTTCCTATGACTCTGAGCCACTATACCCCTCTGTATACCACTCTCAATGATCGCAACTCTGTCTATAACCTCTGTAAATGTCTGAGTTCTGAAGCCAATCACCTGCTCAAACAAGTTCTGCCTCAGTCCCTCTTCAAACTTCCTTACTTTTTTCTCTTCATCGGGTGCTAGATGTGGAGCAAAACGCGACAACTCAATAAACCGAGCTGCGTACTGAGATACGGACATCTACCCCTATACCAAGTGCATAAACTCTACTGCTTTCACGCTCCTAACGATAGTAGGGAAATATCACTCGAAGAACAGCTCCTTGAATCATCCCACATCACTGGTACTAGAATCGGTCTCTGCTCCTCTATTAATCGCGCTAATCTCCACTAGCTCTTCACCTCCCTTGCCAACTTAAATGCTACAAATACTGCCTTCTACTCATCCATACAAGGAAGCACTGCCAACGTATCTTCGATGTCCTGGACCCAATTCTCAGCTACAATCGAATCATCTCCTCCAACAAAGGATGGGGGCTTCATCTGCATAAACTGCTCGATCGAACAGCCACGCTCCCCAGAGCTCCTGGCCATCTCAGCCATCACCTACTGAGTGACGCTACGCAGTACTGCATCGGTATCACCACCCATGTTGAAAGGTCATGGCTTGTCTCCCTCAGCATTCGTACCACTACTTCCCAGGTCTATCTTGAAAACAAGAAACACACTTAAGAACCTTATCTCCTACACATACCTATCCTATACCAATTCAAAATTAACTACCTTCCTTGATCTCAATTCAATATCCAGTTTTATCACATAGACACACGACCCGACAATAGTTTACTATGGTTTTCCTGAAATCATCACCCCAGGAAAAACACAAAAACCACCATGGTAATCCTATACCTAGACCACAGAACAACTCTTAAATCCTTTCCTATACTCTAGTATTGCTTCCGCTGCACTCAAAAGTCTATAGAACCTAGCAAACCTAGGCTCTGATACCAAACTGTAACCTGTTATTTATTTTCTAGTTCTATTTTTTTTTTTATACTATGAAATTTATAATGCTCCGATACCTACTAGATTAAATCAAACCATCAACCTAAGCAGCGAGAAGCGGAATTCATATAAACAAAATCAAAAAAATATACAATACAGAGTGCTAAAATGTCCCAAAATATACATATACGACTACTTCCCAAAATACCCTTAACTGAGTAACCTTCCTAAAATACTCACCCTAATGACAGGCCTGAACTGTAACCTCCTCTATCTGCGAGCCTGATCAGCTTGCCTAGTTAGATCACCTGAAAAAAGTATTAATTTAATGGGACAAGACAATACTCAGTAAGACGAAATATGTTATTGCTAGTGTGTGGCAAATGAGTTACAATACTGTGAAAATCTATTTCTATATAATCCTATATAAAATACAATACAAGTAATATAAAACACAACCTTTTCCATGTTGCTTAACATATCTGTATTTTAGGTTTCTACTCAAAATTCTTCTAATGTACATAAGTATATTTTTTATCTCTATAAATTTGTATATACATAATAATAACTGAAAAACTTCCCTGTGGATAACTGTATGTCATGATTTAACCCCTCATGACAGGGTTGTGCGGCCCGTAGGCGAGATCTATCACTGGCTGGCCTACCGGAATAAACCACTATACTCCATCAGTCAAATCGACCCTCCTCAACCCATATCTGAAGGGGAGCCTGTCCACAACTAGGCACGATCAACTTATCTACCACGTATTATCTGAATAGGTGGTTGCACTCTATATTGTATATAGCTAAGGTATCGTGCTCTGTAAACTATAATGGTCCAACAGGGTCTGATACTATATAATACCTCTCTATCTACAACTATCTATTTTACCATGATTTTGTAATAACTATATTAACCATGATGTTGTAGTAAATTGTATTTATATCAACTGTGTTTCTGAGATTAACTGTAAATATATATGTACTATAAAACTGTATTACCATGGTATTCTGAAAATGCTGTAAAACATATTCACTATTTGTATATTCTGTATAACATAACTCTAAAAAATACTGTAAAACATGTTTCTGTACTATATCTATATTCCCAAGCCACACAGTAATTTAAAACATATTAAACATATTTGATAAACTATATAAATTTCTACTGTGAATAACAATCTGGTAATAACGTATAATTTATACTGAAAACATACTAAAATTGCCTAGCATAGCATATTTCCCTTACCTGATTCCTGCTAAAAATTCCCTACTATGACGGGTCCTACACTCGTAGGGTTCTCCACTCAACACCCTGAAAACAATATATCTCATAACAAAATATCACTATTTTTACGTCTACTGCATTTCGTATAACTACTAGAAAACCAAATTTTGCTTAAAAGACCTTATCCTGAATCTGAGATGAAATCCAACTCTATCCCAACAACGATCCGCTCGAGCAGACTTGAAGAGAACTTCACCAGGAGCATCGTGGTGGCCTCAAATCATTGATCCAAAGACTAACGGGGCCGAAATCGAAGAGAGAAGGGAGAGAAACCGAAGAGGAGAGAGAAAGTAAAGTTTTTGCTGAAAATTCTATTTAAAATTCGAGTTTAACACTTTTTATACACTGGCCTTCGTCGGTGAGGCACGTCATCTCGTCGACAAGGTTATGAAGAAGGTTCGTCGACGAACACCATCTCCTCGTCAACGAATTTCACAGTTTAAAAAAAAGCCTCTCGGTATCTTCTTGTCGACGAAACTTGTCTTCGTCGACAATGAGGCCCTCTTGTACCCTCGTCGAGGAATCCCCTGTGTTCGTCGACGAGGACCTGATAAAATTTCTCGGGTCGTTGCATCCCAAAGTGCAATGTCATCGATGAATGCAAAGTTGGCTACCTCCTTTTGTTACTATTTCCATTTCCCTCCCTCTTTATAATTTAAATACCATTATTATTCTGGTCATTACAAAACTCCTAGGCTTCGGTCACCCGAGTTCTCTCAAAATGCTTAGAAATATTCAATTAAGTGTATTTTTAACACTCCTATATTTTGTATGATATGTGTGTGAGTGTTGGGACCTAGAGTCATATCATGGTCTTACTGAGCTTACCATATATCCTATATGCATGATATGTAGGTAAGTAATATAGACCATGTCCCTAGTTACTATTACAAACCCTTATTACAATAATTGAATTGACAATACAAATTAAAATCTTCAAGGTCTTCATGTTGCTTCACGTGTCATTCCTTGAGATGCTTATCTAAGCCTACAGAAACACTTGAAAACCACCAAATACTTAAGTATTTGTGATTATCAAAACCGGGTGTGACCTATAAGGTCAACAGTCTAGATTGTTGATGTGAACGAATCATGACCGTTCACAGGAAACCAAGATTGGATGGTTGAGACGACTCCACGCGGCCCTTGGAACGAAAGGAGGAGATGGTGCCACGTGTCAAGAAATGGGTGGACAAGATGGGAGATATTTAAACCCTTTTTTCTTCCTTCAGTCTTGCCCTCCCCCTCTCACATGTTCTCTCTTCCTTCTCCCCTCTCTTCGCCCCACTCCTTCTCTTCTCTTCGTTCCCCTATAACCAAGGCTCTGTCCTTGACAATGCCGCTGATGAAGATGACCTAGAGAGTCACACCCTATGCCGTGGAGAAACTGAGGAGGTCAGCAAACTTCAGGCCATTTGAGAGCTTCGGCAAGTACTAATCTACGGATTTTGTTTCGAAGGTATCCCGCGAAAGGATGATTCCATTGACCAATAAAGCTACCTCTGCTAGAAATCTGGCTATCAAGGCCATCTCTCCCTAGTTCTTCCCTATAAAACCGAATTCGAAAACCTAGCCTTGGTTCGACACCTTGGCCTCTCTTCTTCTTTCTTGAGCTCCGTCTCTCCTCGGCCTCTCTTCGTGTCCTTCTTCTCCTTTAAGTCTCCATGGAACCTCAGATCCGTAACCTTCAGATCTCGAACGAAACCATGGCCTTTCGAACAAGGAGATCGAAGTAGGTCTCAGAGAGGGAGTTCCTTCAAACTCCGAAATTGACCCAAAGAAGATAATTAAGTTCCCTTCCCTTTTCTTTTTATTCAATTTTTTTTTTTTTTTGGCCTTGTTTTCTTTTTTTATTTTTATTTTTTTGAAGGTTAAGATGTGTGTGGTAGTTTTGATATTGGTGATTTGTGTGTTGTGATTCTAGGTGTCTGGGTTTTTTTTCTCAATGAGGCTAGGGTTTGTGGAATCTATTTAGTGTTAGGTTCGGTTGCAAGGTTAGGGGTGAAGGTGAGTTACTTTGCCTTGAACCGATGAGTGGGTTCCGGGTTGACTTGTGTGAGTCAACTCACGGTGGTGTGCAAACTTGGGTGATCTCAAGTGGTCATAGACTTCTTGAGGGTCATGGGCTTGGTGAAGGGTCATGGGCTTGGTTAAAATATTGTCATAGGCTTGGTTAAAAAAGAATGGGACTTGGGCTGGTTGGTGTTACATAGGTCTTGATTTTTTTAAAAGAAATATATTGGCTTGGGGGTGATTTTAAGAAAATGGTTATGGGCTGGTTTGATTTTAAAAAGAAATTGGACCTCCGTTTCATTTTGACAAACAAGTGGGGCGGGAGTATTTAAAATGGGGACTAAGCTTATTATTTAAACAAGAATCGAGCTTGTTATTTGAATGGGAACTAGACTGGTTTTGAATGAATGGTGGGTTTTCAAACTTGTCCCAAGTTCAATGTGTTTTCTCTTTAAAATTCAAACTTGGGCCTGGAGGTTATTAAAATGGGTTTGGTTGGTTTGTGAAAGTAGGTATAGGCTAGGTTGTTTGGGTCAAGTACCCAGGTCTAAAAAGGTCTAAAACCCGAGCTGCGATTTGGGTTCAAGGAGTCGAGTGGTTTCTCAAAATGGATTTGAACCCGGGTTAGGGTTCGAGTTCAAGGACTCAAATTCGGTTTTAGGGGGTGCTATGAGTTCTAAGAGGTTGAGTTTGGGTCTGAGTGTCAAGTGGGTTTGGTTCTGAGCCTGCTAATCTTAAGCTCAAGTTCACATGCGAACCTGAGACTCCATCTTGGGTACCTGCATATACATCATCGAATGATTCTGTAACGTCCTGCTTAATTTATCATATAATAAAACATATTTAATAAGGTCAACCTGAACCCGTGGGTAACGGAGACACACCTAACATCGGAAACCTAAGCAGCAATAAATATAAATCACATTCTTATAACCATAAAATACATAACACCAGAGTCAACAAAATCCCAAAATACTGTGTTTATATACAATCTCCCAAAAATAAAAAATTTATGCATATCTAGGAACCCATAATATAAATCTTTTGTTCCTAGATCAAAACTTACCCTCCTAGCAAGGTAATACCATACTATCTCAACAACGACCTCGATCCGCCGGTCTTTTTGAGTTTCCTGAAAATTATTTAAGTACTGGGGTGAGACACTTTTTAGTAAGGGAAAATAAACTAAACACAATTGTGTGGCGACATGAATATTTAGTGTCATAATACATATACAGTACACTTTATATGCTAGAAAACATTCATCATAATATACTGAATAATCAAATACGTTCATAATTTCTAATAATTCATACAAATCATGAAATGTCTGTTATGACTGATAATACCAAAATTTACCTAGAATGTATAGCTAGCTAATGTCATGTATTACTCCCCATGACGGGTTGTATAGCCCAAAGGTGGGACCCGACAATGGCTGGCCGACCACTGCCGAGTCAAAAATATTTGTAAGTACGATGGGCTCGCCACACCCTGGTCCGGACTACCATGTGGATGTCTATAACTCTACACTGAAAGTCACATCGACTATCCATTTCCCACTCCCTCTACTAGCAGTGGCGGTCAGCACAAGTCTAAACATGATAATCTGATCTGTATAGCTACTGTACCGTGCTCCTGAAACTGAATTGAACTATCATCCGGGCTTTGATAACATATAATACATGATAATATACTTGTTTAACATAAGTAGATTGATAGCATTTTTGGAAATAACATACATACATACATACATACATACATACATACATACGGCCTTGTGCTAATTTCTTTCATATCTGCGGCCTTGCGCTGAACATTCATAAATACGGCCGTGTGCCAAAATCATACATAATACATGGCCTTGCGTCGGCTATCAATCACGACCTTGCGCTGAACATTTCATGCTTGTCATTATAAATAAAAGATTCATTTATCATGTATTTTGAAGCCATAATATACTGCATTATTTCATAATTTCTAAAAACATACTTTACTTGTAAAATTGCCATAACATAATACTTTTCACATAAAATAATATTCATGTCATACAATGCTGAATAAAATCATACATTTCATTCTGAAATCATATTTCCTGTATAACAGCAGTATTTTTCCAAATATACATTTCCTCAATCATATTCAAATATAATACATATTTTTTGAACATAAATGCACTAATAATTTAATAATAGTTTTCATGGAAAAATAATTGCTTTAGTTTATTCCTTTACCTGATTTCTGAAAAAAAAACCCCCCACTACAAAAAAAACTGGTTTTTAGTGACGAAAGTATTAGTGAAGAATTCAATTTCGTCATTAAAAGTTGGTGTTAGTGAAGGTTCTGGTGAGCAATAGTGACGCTTTTCAAACCGTCACTAATAATAGAGCATTAGTGACGAATTTAAAATCGTCACTAATACTATGACTTTAGTGACGATTTTTGATCGAGCCAGTGTAAAATCTATAGTGACGGGCTTAGGTTTTTAGTGGTGGTTTTAATCTGTCACTAATACTCTATTATTAGTGACGGTTTGAAAATTCATCACTAATAAGTATTAGTAATGACAGATATAGCGACTAATTCAAATCGTGACTAATAACCTTATTTTTTGTAGTGCCCCTAAAATCTACTGGTCCTACACTCGCAGGGTTCCCCGTTCAACACTTTGAAAACGGAAACTCTCAGAACCAAATTTCAGTATTTTTCCATGAATAACATTTCCTATAATTATAGGAAGACCAAATTCTAATTAAATAGTCTTACCTTGATTCAGGGATGAATTTCAAACTAAGCCCACCGACAATCCACTTTAGCAGATATGCAAAGAACTTCCCCAAGAGTGTCGTGGTGGCTTCAGATCGTCAAACCAACATAAATTTAGCCCAAAAACTTAGAGAGAAGGGAGGGAAAACATAGAGGAGAGACAAAGAGTGGGTTTTGGGTTGAATTCTCTGCCTAAAATCCGAGTTTAGAACTATTTATATAATGGCCTTCGTCGATGAGCCATGTCACCTCGTCGACGATGTCAAGAAGCAACTCGTCAACGAACTTACCCCCTCATTGACGAAGTTCAGAGTCACCCAAAACATCCTCTCGGTATCTGCTCGTCGACGAGCCCAAAGTGCATCAACGAAGTCTGCTGCCGCCTTTTCTTTTACAATTCTCATTTCCCTCTGTCTTTATTATTATTTAAATACCATTATTCTTCCTATCATTATAGATTCTGAATTGGAAATGAGGAAGAGTTAGATTCACTTATGGTCTTTGCTCTTACGGTCTTCTTTTTCTTCCTTAGTCTTTCTGGGTGCCTGGTTGAGAGTCTCTAAATTCTGCTTTTTCTGCTCCTCTACTTTCTGTGCTTTTCTGCTTCTACTATCAGTTCCTACAGAGTTTCCTTCTTTACTTCCTCTCTTCTCCGCTCAACCTCTGCAGAGTTTCCCTAACTCTATCCTAATTCCTGCAGAGCCTCTCTAATTCTCTCTTTTCCGGATTTTTGCAGGGTAATACTATGCTCTCTTGTCAATCTCTCACTCAATTTCAACAGATATTTTTTATGCCTTTTGATCATGTGTTCCTACGGTGTGAGCCTTCCTATTTATAGGGAGGCTGGAGGTTGGTTTTGGCACCAAATTCCCCCTCCAACGAGGCTTAATAAAATTCCCCTTATTCCCTACTTTGGCAGGGAATGATTCTTTCTAACAGAATGCGTTCTGCACATGTGAATTTTTGCATTTTCTTTTATTATTTGGAATTCCAATTAACTGATCTCATTGCATTTTGTGCGCATGTGAATTAGAAAATCCAAGTGGCAGCCCCGGAGGGGAGGGCTTGGAATCTCATCTGCATTTATTGTATATATTTTTTTTGTATTTGTTATTTTTTGTATGCAACTTGTATGTGATGTACCCCCACGTTCCCTTTTCTGCAACATCTCTTTGTACCATTTTCTGTATATTTTCATGTATGTATTTTTCCTGTGCCTGGCCACCCTCACTTGTACTTGGGACACGTGCCCTCACCGTTGACCAATTTTAACCTGGTAATAAAATGACTTTAAGACCCAAACAAAAACCCTCTTTAAAAATTGAAACACTCAATTTGAAAATTAAAAGCCTCAAAGAAACTTTGAAAGACTCAACTTAAGAACTAAAACTCAATTCAAAATTTTGATAGACTTAATTTTAGAATTTAAAAGATTCACTTTAATGTCCAAGACTCATATTAAAAACTCAATTTCCAAAAAGAAATAAAGGACTCAATTTCAAAATTTAAACAATTTAACTATAAATTGGAAAAACTCATACTAGGATTAAGGACTCATTTTATTTTATTTTTTTTGAAATTATGGGGCTTAATCCATAATTAATTTTGAAATTGACTCTAATTTATATTTATCAAATGGAATTATAACTCAAATGGAATTATAACTCAAGAAACTTGAAAAATAACTGAAACTCAAAATAAGACTGGACTCTATTTTTGAAATAAAAATACCGGGACTCAAGTATGCCACTAAAAGAATTAAGGACTTGATTTTGAAAATACACTTGTTTATTTTACCACCCTTTAAGAAAATAGATTAATTTTGCAACTAAAAAAGAGTCAAAACTTTCCTAAAATACCGGGATTCCTTTTGAAAACTATTTTGAAATGATTAGGACTCTAAACGGGACTCGGACTTTGGGAATGACTCAATTGAGAAAAAACTGAGGTTCAGTGCTTGGACTTAAGGTCGGTTTTTATTATGCCGGGTCTTCTTAGAAATGTCTGATAAAAATTAGGGTGTCTACAATGTATATAATTAATTAATAATTTGTTCATGAACATTATGATCATCAATTCACTAAAAGAAAAAAAAAGAAAAAAAAGATTTTTAGTGACAAAAAGGCAGCCCTCATTTAGGTAGTCAACCTACCCCAAAAAATTCAAAATTTTAAGTTGTCTTCTTATGGTTGATTGGAAAATTTGGGCATCTCATATGTCCCAATGATCACGCATGTCATAGTTGTCTTAGGCTTTGTGGAGCCTAATTGCGTTCGATCTGGATAATGACTCGACTTTTCTTTAATGAGAGATTTCTATCCTAAGACTTAGTTCATAAAGCAAAGGATTTGGCCGTAGAGCCCAAGCCGCAGCGCTCAATTAAAATAAATTAAAATAAATTGGAAAGATTTAAAAGTCTCCCTTCCTTATTCACAATCATACTCCTAAATTGAATCTTTTGAAAAAGAAAGGTTTTCTTTATTTTAACTTTTAAATAAATTAAAATAAAGTGACCACTCTGTTTAAAGTAAAATGAGTAAGTAAGAGAACCTAAGGATGGTTACTTTGCTTACTTTGGTTTATATAAGTCACTAAATACTGGCAATCAAAATAGGTCCTTTATACTCGATGTCAACAGTTACTATATGTTCGCATATACTATTATAGCACAATTGGATAACAATAGCATAATGGCATAATTTCTTTGATCACCCAGATTTTTAACTTAGACAAGCCTTTCGATCCTCTCCAATCAACACCTAACCGGGGTAGTACGTAATCAATTCCACAGCTCCCTCTACACAAATCAAGAATCAACTTTCATGCGGAATCAAATCAAAGATCTCTTATCACCAAAACAATCTTGGAGCCGGTCAATATTCATTTGAGGCAATCCTTGAAGCAAATAATAGTGTAACAATTGCATGATGAAAATGTAATTTTAAATAAATAATTGTTCCGATAGTATCATATAATATAATTATAATTGGGACGTAAATATTGTTGCTCTTTAGGGGTCCAAAAAGCTCTAACCACGTCAGATTTGCGATCATCAAAAATATGTATATAGTTATAGCTATAATTATGAAAATAATTTAATCATGATCATGATCATGATCTAGTTCATCGTCTTTATTTATTTATTTATTTATTTATTGAACCAAAATATTTAGATCAATCGAATGTCCACACTAGTTTTAGATATGCGTACGTAAATATTCTATAGCATCAGCGCTGATGGTGTGCTGTGAGATCACATCGGATTTGCAGTCTCATCGTGTACTAAATAATATGCCTACGTAAATATTCTATAGCATGAGTCTCTTGGCGGCCATTAACTCCTAGGGCTAGAACCAATCCTCTAATTGACACGATCTGCATGCACCCATTTTTTGATACCTCGTCCTTCAATACTGACCAGGAATATTAAAAAAGAAATAATATATATATATATATATATGGAGTTCATTACAAATATTATTATTTTTTATTTTAAAAGAATACAATTACATGACATATACAGAATTATGCTAAAGGATAACTGGCTTTTCAAAAGTCCGTGAGTTTATTAATTTTTCAATACCCTGTTTATGCATAACATTTATTTTTGGTCAATTCAAAATAAGGATTTGTAAATTCCTTCAGTTTTATCGACGTTCGAAAAGTTGATTTAGGCGTTCAAAGTTTCAACGTCACTGATTGGTGCATCTTGGCAACTGACACGTCATCTTTTACTGCCAATATAAGTAAACGGACTTTTAGAAAGTCGGTGGATTATGAATAAATCAACTTTCCATTAGTTGTTTAAATAGAATTATTTAAACACAAAAATGAAGTTAATTTTTGTTTTTGAAAGTAATAGTTACATTAGTTTATTTAAGATTTTGATAACTTCATTGAATTAATATTTACTTACACCATCAAAGTAAATTTTCATTTTGTGAAAAAGTAAAAATTACATTGGTTCAGTTAAAAATCTTGTTTAACATCACTTAAATTGATATTTACAAACGTTATTTTTTAAAAAAAAAAAAATTATTGAGCAATGTTTACTTATAATTAGAAATTACTTAAAAAAAATTTATTTTTTTTTTTTTAAAAAAATTAATAGTTATATTAGTTTAGTGAAATTTTTAATAACTTCATTTGAATCAGTATTTACTTCCATTATTTTATTTTGAATTATTGTGCAAAATTTAGTTAGAATTGCAAATTTCTTACATAAATATATTTTAGTTGAAATTGTTGGTAAAACAATTGAGGTTATTTTTTAATTTATGAATAATAAAGCATTACTTAAGAAAATGTCAATTGTTCATAAATTGAAATATTCTTTAAACTAAATTAGTTTAAATTTAGTAAATTTTATAATTTTGAAACAATATTTAATTAAGTTACTTTTTTCATACTAGCGAGTAATATGTACTTTGGTTTAAAATTGATTATAGTAATTATCGACGATGGGTTTTGAAGACCCATTTGAATTACCTACATACGATGATAGTCTTGAAATCAAACAAGTGCAAAGTACCAAATCATTGATTCATCTAACTTGTCCTCTTTTATTTTTGAAAACAGAGTCGTTACTTTATTTTAATTTTTAAAAATAAAAAACAAAGAAAATCTTTTTAAAGAGATTAGGTTAGAGAGTGCATTTGTAAATAGGGAAGGTAACATTTTTAAATTCATTCTAATTAAAATTCAAAGCATTAGTATCTTAAATCACTCATTCCCTTGAATAGTTATCATGCTTACCTTGTGTGCCCGTGTGTACGAACCATTTTGAAATTATTTTCTCAAAACAAATATTTAAAGTTGGAAAAGAAATATGAATCTCATTTTGAAAAGCAGATAGCCCACTGCCTGCAGATTTTGGTCCATAGCCTCTGCATTTTTGCATTCCCTTTAATTATTCATTTCAGAAAGTTATCACATCGTCACCCCTTTGAGGAGTATATATATATATGTCATGAAAGTTCTACTACTGTGATGTATAATCAAATCAAATCAAATCAAATCATACAATACATATATAAACAAATAGAAATTGAAGAAAAGAGAAAGAATCTGAGTTTCTTTTTTGTTTGATACATAAAGTTGATTACCACACATCTGAAATTTTTGAAAAAAAAAAAATATCTTTAATTTAAGTTTAAAATTTTTTTCTAAGTTATTTATGAAAAGCATTTTATATTTTATGATTTTAATTTCTTTGAGAGAAAAATCATGAAACTCCACTTCAAATCCCTTGAGTAACACTTCCAAAAAAGAATTTTCTTTTTCTTTTTTTTTTTTGTGTCCATACAATAGCCACATCATGAATAATTCATTAAAAAAATAAATTTTCTAAAATACGTTTTGGTTTATTTAAGGAAAAAATCATAAGAACAAATTTTAAAAAGTGTGTATTTTTTATAGAAGAACCGCAAACTCGATTTTTCTGTCATTTAAAAAGATTGGAGAACATTCAAATGCCGCCTTATGACTCCAAGCAACTTGAAAAATTTTGCAAAAATCAATTATGTTTTTTAAGAAAACTCATACAAACCCTCTTTTTATTATGAAAAGTGATTTTTTATAAAGAAACCACAAAAATCCATGTCGCAACGTGCGGAAAGTGGGATAGGGATATGACTGCCTCAACTCTAGGATCGTAGGGTTTTGATTTTATCTTTTACTTGATTCGATGGAGACGTCACTAACATATTATTTTTTGGGGTGGATTTAGATAATTGATTAGTCTCTTAGCTAAATTTATGGGCCAAGGTAGTCATACTTACTTGCCTTTAAATATTTTCCTTTGCACCTATTTTGTAGTTTTTTCAAAAGTTTGAAGTTTAATGCCAAAAAAATGTGCCAAAAAAATTTTTCCTTGATTTTAGAAAATTTTCAAGAAATTTTTTTTTGAGATTTTTAAGAAATATGATTTTTGGCATTTCAATCATTTTTGAAAAGTTAGAGGCATTTAGGAAATTCTCAATTTGTTTTGGCGATTTTTCAATTTATATGTATATTTTTTTTCACATTTTTATTTGAAACAAAAAAATGATATATTAACAAAAATGTATATATATATATATATATATATATATATATATATATATATATATATATGGGTTGTGTGTTTGCACTTGTGCACACACACACACAAACAAACATACGTACATACATACATATATTTATGTACCTATTTATATACACACACGTGCATCCACTATAGTTATATATGTGTGTGTGCATGTGTATATAAATGGTGAGTATCCTGCAATCATTAAATGCCATGAGATATTGAACATATCTTTTCTTTTATAGATATTAAACATTAATGATGGGTGGAAGGGACTCACTTAATTACTAGTTGTAATTGAAATTCAATGGGGTATTGCACTCAATTGCAAACAACTCTTTCAATTTCAATAAAATTTGAAAATTACAAAGGAGAATTCAAAATACAAAATCTCTATACTCTCATTGGTTAATGTTTCTCTCTACACCATATGTTACATTACACACACACACGCACATCTATTTATAACAAAGGATGAATGGTAAGTGGATATTACTTTCAACGAAATTGGCTAGTAGGTGGAGTAGATTGCCTACAGTTCAAAAAAATTCAACAATATTGGGCTGGGTTGGTGGAGCAGTTGCCGACCAAGTTTTGCTGCCACCGTCCCACCGTCAAGTTTAATCTTCAACATCCCACCTTAAACTTGACTCTCCTAACTTTGTCATTCCGAGTATTATCTTTAGTCTTACAAAAATATCATGCTTGAGTGACTTTGTGAAAATATCAGCAATTTGATCATATGTACTGCAAGATATCAGCTCCACTTCTTTCTTCTTGACATCCTCCCTGATAAAATGATACCGAGTATCAATATGTTTGCTTCTTTCATGGTAAATTGAATTCTTCGCAAGTGCAATTACTGATCGGTTGTCGATGTAGACTTATGTGGGGTTATCTTGAAGAAATCTTAGATACTTCAATACATTTTTGATCAATATACCATGACAAATAGCTGAGTATGATGAAAGCGTTACTATGGGTTGCTTCTTTGATGACCATGTAAACATTGCATCCTTTATGAAGAATGTGAATTCAATCATGCTTTTTCTTTCATCAAGACCTCTTCCCCAATCGCTATCTGAATAGCCAATAAGTTTACAATCACCTCTTGATAAATAGAACATACCATTGGTGATGGTACCCTTGACATAACGGAGTATCCTCTTCGCTACATTCAAATTGGATTGGTCAGGAGTCTCCATGTACCTACTGAAAAGTCCAACTCCATAGAGTTTGTCTGGCCTGTGCACGTCAAATACCTTAAGTTTCTAACCAAACACTTAAAATATGTGGGGTCAACATTTCCTTACTCATTCTTTCTCAACTCCAATCTTGTTTCAACCGGTGTTGTCACAGGGTTCCATTTGTCCATCCCAAACTTCTTCAACACTTCTTTTGCATAGTGGCTCTGGGAGATGAAGATTCCTTTCTCGCTTTGCACGACTTCTATGTTAGGAAAATGAGCCATTTGACCAATATCTGTCATTTCGAATTCTTTGACCATGTTCCTCTTGAAAGCGGAAAACATCTCTAGATTGTTGCCAATGAAAATTAGATCATCAACATATAGGCAAGCAATCAGCATGCTTCCTTCTGTCTCCATCTTCATGTATAGCACATGCTCGTAGGGACACTTTTCAAATCCATTCTTCTGGAAATAGTTATCAATTCTCATGTTCCACACACGAGGTGTCTACTTCAAACCATAGAATGCTTTCTTCAGCTTGTACACTCTATCTTCTTTTCCCGACTGTGGATGACTTTCTTGTGATGGGATTGTACAGTTGATATCCCATGGTGCTGTCGCCGTATCCAACAAGGATATATTTCTCTTCTTTATCTTCCAACTTTGTCTTTCTTGCCTCTGGAATCTTGGCATAAGCATTGGAGCCAAATACTCTAAGATGACTCACACTGGGCTTGTGAGTACTCCAAGCTTCATATGGTATCTTTGTATCAAGACTCTTCGTAGGAAACCTATTGAGTAGATGAACTACACATGACACTACTTCAACCCAAAAACTTTTTAGCATATTCTTATCCTTTAACATGCTCTTGGACATGTTAAGGACTGTGCGGTTTTTCCTCTCAGCTACACCGTTCAGTTGGGGAGTGTAGTTCGGTATGAACTATTTTTGAAACCCTTGTTGCCTAAGGGACTCCAAGAAAGTTTCATCCTTGTACTCTCCTCCTTGGTCTGATCAAAGTGACTTGATGCGATAGCCGCTCTATTTTTCCACAAGATCTTTGAACTCTTTGAACTTATCGAACACCTCTGACTTCCTTTTCAGGAAGTAGACCCAAGTCTTCCTACTGTAATCATCAATGAAACTGAGGAAGTATCGGTTCTGTCCATTTGAAAACGGCCTCAATGGACCACACACGTTTATGTGTACTAGCTGGAGCGTCTATGTTGCTTGCTCACATATCTCATTTGGGTGGTGGATGTTGGGTAAGCCTTTCATCATCTTTTTGCTTCCTAACTATTTCAAACTTTCAAATTTTAAATTTCCATACCTGAGATGTCATAGTCTGTCTTTGATGATAGTGCTTAAATACCTCGGCGTATCATGTTGAATGACGAGCAAAAACATTCGATTCTTTACCATTTGTACTCGAGTAATGAACTTCCTTTTGATTTTTGTTTGGTTGGTTTAGATTTTATGATTTTAGCTTATTTTATTATGTTTGTTTTTCGCTAGGCCTATTTAATTTAGCTTTTTTTGGATTTGTAGTCCTATTTTGGTTGGTTGTTGGTGTTGCTTTTGGGAGGCATTTAATGTCTATTTTATCTATAATCTCCTATTCCTTGTCTTGTAACCACGATATTCCTCCGCCAAAAGTTAGGGTATATCAATAAATAATTAGAGATGCTACCCTCCTTTAGTTAAAAAAAAAAAGGTTAATTCGGTAGTCTTTCTCCACAAGTTGTCCGAGACTAAGTATATTAGTCTTCATGGCTGGCACATAGTACATGTTGGAGATAAAATCATGGTCTCCATCCTTCCTCTTTATTAGGACATTTCCCCTTCCTTGAATTGGGACTTAGAGAGATCATCAAATGATATCTCTCCCTAAACTTTCTTATCAAGTTCATTCAATAGGTTCTTTCTACTAGTCATGTCATTGTTGGCTCCAAAGTCAAGGTACTAAACATTTTGTTCCTAGTGGGTTGAATTGTGTGCCATCAGCATCAATGATTCTCCTTCGGTTTTCTCCTTTTCTGCAAAGTTAGCATTTTCATTTACTTCGTGATTTTGGGGATTACCTCTGCACTCATTACTGTAGTGTCTGTACTTGTGGCAGTTGTAGCACTAAACATTTCTCTTGTGTACATTTGGATGGTTATTGTATCCCTCTCTTCTTCCTTGTCCTCTACCTCATGGGATATAGTTTTGTTGATTGCGTCCTTCTCTAGTGGGACCTCTTCCGCCTCTTCCACCTTCTTAGGATTCAAAATTTCCAAAATTTCTTTCACGAGATCCTCGGCCTTGTCCTTTGCCTCGCTATGATGTCCCCCCTTTATCGTATCTATCTATAGTGAGGGCCAACTTTGTTTGGAGGGCTTGCTCCAGTGTTTTATCTATAGTGTTCTATCCTATCATCATCCTGTATGTCCATCATCTCTGCCAAGATGTACTGCATAATCAGCATCTATACGAAGCGGATAGGGAGATAACTCATATGATGACTCTAGACAAGAACGAGGTGGCATGATGGGTGCATCCACATCCTCCACATTGAAAATGTCATCCAATAGATATGACATGGATAGGGTAGCAGCAGAGTCGAACGCGGCGTCTTCTTGTCAACTGGAAGGTCTCGCAATATCAGCTCCTAGCGAAGGCGCATATGGTGCTGACAACCCGAACACATACTCTACCTGTACAACGGGTGGCTCACTAGAGTGGCTCACTGGATGACTGAATGAAGCATGTCCTCCTCATACTTGAGCTACTCGAGCTCCTTGTACTGGAGCTGCTTAACCTCCTCATGTGGGCGGGTCAGGTTGAGGTCTAGGGATCTGTCGTCCATCCGCATGGACAAGCTCCAATCCAGCTCTCACTAAACTCCGTATAGCATGATCTGGAGAGATCAGATCTGCCTTATATAGTACGTCAGCCTATAGTATACGAAAAATTTAGTTAATACATTCACATTGTAACATACACATAAAAGAAGTAGGCGTAGGTTTAAGTCTTCTTTAGAGACTCATATATACAGCAGCGGTCTTGTCCATGAAGCATCATGTGATGGACCTAGTATGGGTCATCCAGACGTATAGGACCATCCTTCGCCTCAACCAGTAGAATATACTCTCGTTGATGCTCCCATGTTGTCACATACATCTTGTGCGTCCACACCCAGTCGGTGAGCCCTCGACCACGTCCATCAATGTAATGTAGGTCCTTCCCATGTACATTTACCCTTGATGTCAAGAAGTTGTTGGGAATACCTTGTCTATAGCCAAACAACAACAAAACTCGGTCAATGAGATATCACTCGATAATATGAAAACATATGAGTGGCACTCAAGCTACCCATAGGTCACTCCTGACGGCATAATCGATGCGTAGGTCGACTATAACGGCATCCATGCAGGGCCTCCATATGAACTGTACTTAAACAGAAGTAAACTTTAATCGAACTATACATATCTAGTGGGAAAAAACTATGATGTGCTACACTTTAATCGGACTATACATCATGCTCCTAGTGCATGTTCAACTCGAACCTATACCGGGCAAGGTATGTTGCGCACCCGACAGTACCCTCATGTCGTCCCTCCATATTTACAAAATAACAATGTAAGTATTCAAATGTAACAAGCAGTAAGTACTATGAATACTAATTCGCAGTACTAAGAGCGCAAATGCATTGTAAATGTTGTGGTTACTAACCGGCATGCAAGTGGGACTCGGTCAACCGTACGCTTGTCCTCATCCCTCTCAATCTGCAACACACCAAGGTGCAAAGGAGCTAAGGAGGGGAATCTCTCCTAGGCACAAACCGTAGTAAGCGGAGTGGGCTAGATATCTCCTACCTATTAACGTGTGCGGCGCGGCATATCTCCCTGTACAGGCACGCCAAAGTTGCGGACCCCCAACTTTACGACCGAATCTGCGTGAGGTCTGCTGAAAGTGGAAGGAACATCAGATGCGCGTGTGTCCCAACAGATTGCAAAATAGTATCCCACATATTAAAAGCAAAATTTGGGCTCGTGCGTGGCACGTTACAATAGCCCCATTTTTCATCTGCCCATAACTGACGAAAATGCCCCTCAAGAAACTGCATACAGATGCAGACACCCACCAACTTGCAATCAGGTGGTACCACCCCTAATGAATGCACGCACATATGGCACAGTTTGAGTCCTCCCCAATGGTCTGCAAGGCCCTCTACTGGTTTGGTAGTACGACCAGTGATAGGCCTCCCATCAATGGGCAGCCCAAACAAAACTGTTATGTCCTAGAGTGTGATAGTCACCGCCCCGTGCAGTAGGTGGAACATGTGTGTCTCCAATCTCCACCACTCCACAAAAGCGGTCACCAGATGCCAATCTAGCTGGATATGGGCAATACAATATATGTCGTAGAATCCTACATTGCATATCCATCTAACGATGCAGTCGTCATCTACTCGGTGCTCCATAAAATGCGTGCCCCCTTGGCAGCACAAGGGGTCGGCGTGACCATCAGCCCATGCTTGGTTGGACCAGTGCTCATCGCCCATTGTCAACACAGTCCGACCAGTCGGCCCTGGATCGATCCTACAAAAGGTACCAGTGAAATACAGTAAATATAAAAATAACATGATATGTAGTAAACGTCCTATAAGTGAGTCATCCCTCAAAGCAAAGGGCCACCTGCATCCCCATGTTGCATCCTTCTTGGACACCTTGTGCAGTTATGTCCTTCTTGATGACATATGCTGCACGTGCTCTTCTTCCTAGAGTCCCTTGCATCCATCTCATTTCTTAGACGTGAGCTCCTCAGGAAATAGTAAAGACCTATGAAAATTAAAATTGTATATATAAGCACATGACATAACACCTCTTTTCGAGATTTTAGAGAACCAAATTTTTTTTCTTCTTTAGTTTTAAGAAGAAGAAATACTTTGAAAATTTAAGAAATAAAACTACTGTGTTTTGTATGAACACATGACTTGGATTAGTGCATGTGCATGAACATGCTCATCAATAAAATAATTATCGTAATCAGTTCATATCATATCAATAATACTCAATTCAAGTCCTCATTGATGAAATGAATGCATCCTAGAAAATAAAGGCTCAATGAAATAATTTATTTTAAAATAAACAACAAATTGTGACAAGCTTGTCTGCTTGACTAAGGTGTTTGGTGTGCAAATTAGAGCATGCGAACTACATGCAAAAAAAAATTTTAAATAAATTGTTGCAAATATTAAAATCATATGGAACTATACGATATATCTATCAATAACCAAATAAATGAGACTTAAACATACACATTTATAACAAAACAACATTGTTAGCTTTGGTGTATACCCAAGAGGGGGTGAATTGGTATTTTAAAATTTATCCCCTAGGTCAATCCATTAGCAACAGTATTACACAAGCCTAAAGTCAATCTAATGCGTATAAAATAAATCAGTATATATATTCAGCGGAAATTAAACAACACAAGTGATTTAACTAAGCATGCACAATAAAGCTGTAAAAGGAGATGACACCAAAAATGTTATCGAGGTTCGGCAAACTGCATACGTCCCCGCCTTGACTAACAAGGACAAGAATTACCACTATAAGCTCACTTAACAGGTGGAACGGCACCTAAACAATCAGGTCAATTAGCATAGGGTTGACCTCAACCTTTACAACCAAGTTAAATTAACACAGGGTTGACCTCAACTTTTAACAACCAATGCTTACCGGACTGGATTACCGCCCCCTCAAGCCACGCCTGGAATACAACAAATTTCTCAATAAAATTTGCGTACAACAAATATGCTTCTTAACTAAGCAGATTATATACCAATGTAATCAATACACTACCGAATGATATGATAAGATAAGCTCAGTGTAGCCTTAGTGTCTACTCTCAAAGATTAATGCAAATAATGCAATCAGTACATAAGAGTGTAAGTGATAGGATCTTTGTGTCAAAATGATATTCTCAATCACAATGCAGCAACAACAATCACAAGTATATTTCAAATATCTCAATAAATGTTTTTCTCAAAATAAACCACAAGAGATATTCAAAAATTATTTGTAAAAATTATTTAATCTGTGTCAAGATAATGATATCAATCAAAAGATATAGCAACAGATATTTTTCAACACTCAAGAAAATATCTCAAAATGTAATTCTCAAAGATAAGCACAAGAGATATTTTGAATATGATTTGTAAAATATTTTTAGCAATCAAAATCCAATGTGAACTCCTTGAGTATTGCAATGACAATGCAAAACCCAAAAGTTCAATGAAGTATTCCTAAGGAAGACTTATTAACAAAGTCTCCTAAGGAAACTTGAAGCTTTGCTCTCTAATAAAATAATCTCAATCAATCAAGAATAAGAGAGAGCTTAAGCCTATGAGAAGAACACTCAATCACACTTCAAAGAGATTTAAGCAATACAAGTGAGTAAGAATGAGTGTAGGAGGCTTAAAAATGGAAGTAAGATTTTTTGAATTTCAGAGGATTTTTGCTAATAAAGATTGCTAATTATCGACTAATTTTTGCAAATGAGGGGGTGTGTATAGAATTCCCCAAAATTATAACTGCTTAGGACATATTAGTCATTTTTGAAAAAGTGACATATTAGTCATTTTTGAAAAAGTTTAACTGAGGTTAATAAATTTTAACTACGTTTTAACCTCGGTAATTCTTGCCAACCTGAGAGCACCGGTCGATCGAACTTAAGGTTCAGTTAACCAAGTGGTTGGGTTCGGTCGACCGGGACAAATTTGAACTATAGGGATGGTTGACCGGACTTGTAGGGTTCAAGGGTGATTTTTCAAATCCACATGGTTCGGTCAACCGAGTCAATTTGAACTACGAGGTTCAGTCGACCGGGTGGTTGGTATTTCCCACATCGTCGAGCCAAGCTCCTTGAAATTTTGAGTACAATGAAATGCTTCTTGAAAGGTAGTGTGTTCAAATGAAAATCTTAAACACTCTCGCAAGATATGATTTAAAGCTCAATACAGTTTAGGGTGTTTCTCAATAATATTTTTTCAATAAAAGATTAGATGATCTTTGAGTATAAATATGTATATGAATGCTTCAAAGATTCAAACCCAATAAAAATTTTCTCCAAAGAAGATTTGCAAAAAATGAATGCAAGAGAAGTTGGGTTTTGCTCTCAAAAAGACTTTTGCAAAATTAATAAGTAGAAGACTTTGATGTGAAGAAATAAATGCTCAAATGGATGCTTTTTCAACAACCCTCAAGAGCAATAAATGATTTGCAAATGAAGGAAGTGAATGAGACTAAATGCTCTCTCTCAAAAATATTTTTCAAAATGAATAAGGAGAAGAGAGTAGACAAGCTCTTTGATTTTGAGAGAATGAATGTAAAAATTACCAAATTTGTTTGAGTATGAATATGTATTGGCAAAAGTTGTTTAATGAATTTTTGACTTGGCATTTATAGGCATTTTCGGCATATAGCCGTTTTATGGCTATTGGAGCAATAGAAAATTAATATCTTTGAATTTTATGGTTGTTGGGGAGCTGTTGCGTTAGTTCTGCCCATTAGAGTCATGGACGAGTGGCTATCATTCGTCGACGAATGATCTACATTAGTCGACGAGTCACCTTCTTTCGTCGACAAGTCACCTGGGCAGAAATATGAATTTAGCTACTAACTTTGCTTCTTTGATGACTCAATATCATTTGTCTACGAGTCAGCCCCTTTTGTCGACGAGCCAAGCTTGTTCGTCGATGAGTGACCTAGGCAAAAATTTATTAAGGCTACTGACTTACATTAGTCGACGAATGGCATGCATTAGTCGACGAGTCCCCTGTTTTTCACACTTAGTAAGTCTTCTAATGAGTTAACCCAACCTATGACAAGTGTATATGAATTTTCATGAAAAGATGGAGTCCCTAAGGTCAGTCTATGGTCATTTTTTTTAGCTTTCCTTCATATCCAGCAAGATATGCATATTACAATCAAATCTAAAATAATACAATTGAAAATATGTGTCTTCATTCTTTTGCTCTTCAATATTTCATGGAATGGGCCAAGCCATATGCACTTTAAGTTCCTAATGGCCTCCATATTGCAATCAGTATTTGTGTCTTTTGAGATATACATTTTTTCAAACACTCAATGCGTAAATGAGATTCTTACGATTTGTCATTATCAAATCAGGAATCGGACTCAAAAAGTCAACACTTACCAAAATGTTGTCTTTTTACTAGAAATTTCTTAAAATATCTTGTGAGTGATTCTATATCATCCTCACTATCCTCATTATCTTCTAGCATTTCTTTGTATTTTTAGCTAGATGATTTCAATGTCATACCTATATTCTTCCTAGGCTTTTCAAGATCCAAAGCTGCATTTTTCTTAATTTTATAGGTCTTAAGTGACCTAATTAACTCATCGAGTGTGACTTTGGTTATATCTTTTGCTTCCTCAATGACGGTTGATTTAGCATGCCATGACTCGGGTAAAAATCGGAGAACTTTTTGAACATTATCCTCCATAGAATAAGTTTTACTGAGTGCTTTTAGACAATTTGTGATGTGTGTGAACTGAGTGAACATGAATGTTGTCGCGACGTCCCGAGAGCGCGTGTGCCTCGAGCGGCGAAATTAAAAATCAATTTTAATATTTTCATGGAAAAACATGGAACGTCGGAGTCGCCACTAACCTTTTAGTGCAGTTAGAACACATAATTACTACCCCGTTAGGGGTAGAACGGGTCTATGTTACCAGAGTTAGGTTCGGGAGTTCGGTTACGCGAGGGGAAGGTACAAGCACCCCCTACGCGCCCGTTCTTACGAACGGTACCTAATTAATTGGAAATTATCCCTAAATTAATCTAATAAGTCTTTAAATTACTCCTTTTTATGAACTTATAAATACATATAAAAAATAAATAAATAAATAAATATATACATATATATATATATATATATATATATATATATATTCCCTCAGAGCTTAAAGGTACGTGAAGTCCGAAGGCTAATACCCCCCGCAATAAAATCATAGGGATTAAAAATCAATAAAATATCTAAGAAAATACGCTCCCAAATTTTGAAATTGTATATAAAATTTTTATAGGAAAATACTAGTATGGGAGGTTTTACTATATATTAATAAGATAATAAGTTAAAATATTAAATTATCACAATGCATATAAAAATAGTAATGATAATAAGCATATCTGTTAAAATATTACAACTTTCAAAATAGGCAATAAAATACCATATGTATGTATATATTAAAACACTCAAGATACTATACAAGGTAATACCATCTATAAAAAAATGCCTTAATAAGTGAAGCTAAATAATAATTATACCATAATATTATATACAATATCATACTAAATATAATAGCAAAATATATACCAAAACACTAAACTTACCATAATGATTGATACCTTTATATGTAAACATGATAAAATATTAAAATATGAATACTAAATATCAGAAAATATTAATATGAGTATAGAAAACACATACAATAAAGAAAATCATAAGTAATTAAAATTGAACATACATCAACAATGAAAATCCTAAATAGCCCTAAACATATGGATTAAGTAAATAATTACAATAACTATTCTAACTACGTATTAAACATGCAATAATAATATTAACAATCCAACGAATAAAATGAAAATAAACTTTAAATATCTAGACAAATTCTAACTATAAAAATTCCGCAATAAAGATAATTAACTTATATAAATAATACAACCAAAATTTACCATGAATACTAAATATTAAACTAACTATAAAAATAAAAACCTACATACCTGCATATACAAGGAAAAAAAAAAACCAGATATTAGATGTTAGAACAAATAAAAAAAAATCAACAAAGAAATAGAAAAAGAAAAGAAACAAAAAATAAAAATAAAAACAAAAATAAAAATGACACGTGAATGTGTGTGCGTGTGTATGGGAGCAAGGAGGCTTACTGGCTGTGTGAGTGTGTGATGTGTGTAGCTGAGAGTAGCAGCAGGAAGGTCACAGGGGGTCGCTGGGGCTATACCGCCGGGAGGCCGGAAGAGATGGGCGGGAGCTCTGCGGGATCTCGCCATAAGCAAGGTGGAGAGGCCTAGGGTTGGCCTGCTGGAGGCTTTGCGGGCAGCTGCTGTGTGGACGGAGTTGCAGCGGCTGAAGCAGGCGGCAGGGCGTTGGGGCTGGTCTGTGGTGGTTGCAGGAGGTTGTGAGACGAGGGTGGATGATGGTGGCTGGCTGTGGTGAGAGTGGATGGCCGGGGCTGGTCACGAGTGTGAGAGAAGCAGTGGGGGGCTGCCAGTGTGTAGTAGGCTAGCCGTGAACAGTGTTCACGGCTGTGGCAGAGTTGCTGGAAACAGATGGCTACGGCAGTTCTTGGAGAGGGTAGCTGTGAGGTTGAGGGAAGACGAGAATGGTGAGGGTAGAAGCTGGGTTTAGACTGAGGGAGAGAGAATGAGCGAGAGAGAGAGAGAGCAGACCAGCAGGGTTTTTTCTTTTTGTTTTGTTTTTCTTTGGTTGCCTTCCGCCCCACTGCTTGGCCCCTTGGCCTCTCTTTTATAAAAGAATTTCTTGAAAACCCTAAAAACAAACTTCCCTTTTTGATTTTATTTTTCTTTTTCTCTTTTTTTTTTACGCTTTTATTCTTATGGTAATAATGAAAATGGAAATAATAATAATAATAATAATAATAATAATAATAATAATAATAATAATCATAATAATATAAGTATCAACAAGGTAATAAGAATAATAATACTACTAGTAATAGTAAATAATAATAAATAATTATAACAAAAATAAAAATTAAGATACTATTGGTAAAATAATAATAATAATAATAAAAATAAAGTAACAATACGAATATTAAAAGTAATAAATAATAATAATAATAATAATGATAACATTACTAATAAAAATAAAGATAATAAAAATAATAATAGCAAAAATAAGATACTAATGCTAATAATAATAATAATAATAATAATAATTATTATTATTATTATTATAATAATAATAAGGTAATAAAATAAATAAATAAATAAATAAAAATAATAGTAATAATAATCCAGAATAATTATAGTAAATTAATAATAATAATAATAAAATAAAGATAATAAAAAAACTAATAATAATAATAGTAATAAAAATAATAATAATGATAGCAAAATAATAATCACATTAAAAATAATAATAATAATAATAATAATAATAATATTGAGCCTAGGTAAAAATGGGGTGTCTACAAATGTGATAGATTCTCCTTCATCCATTTTAAACATTTCATACTCATTAACTAGTATGTATATTTTGGACTTCATAACTTAGGATGTACTCTCATATGTGACTTCAAGTTTATCTCATATTTATTTTCCGGTTTCAAAGCCACAAATACGATTATATTCATTGTCACTTAAAGCACAATAAAGAAAATTCTTAGTTTTAAAATTAAGCTCTACTAACCTTGTTTCGATGTCCAACAACTCCTCAAGTTGTTTTGGTTCACCTTTGGCATTTTTGAACTCATAATCTCCCTTTGAGATTACTCGCTATATTTTAAGATCATGTGCTTGGATGAAGATAGTCATTCAATTTTTCCAAGTCAGGTAGTTGGAGCCATTGAACTATGGTGGTTCAAAAATTGTCCTTGGGAAGAGGTGCCCACCAAATACTCCATTTGATCTTTACGCTCTGGATTTTACTCCGAAAAATTCAAGCACCTTGCTTTGATACCATCTGAAAGTGCGGTATGCTCGGATACCACTCGTCGGCCCGGGAGTATATAGAGTCAAAGTGGGGGTGAATGAACTCTTTTCACGTATTTTGTTTTTCTCTACAAAATAAAAGTTTTAACAAGATACAAGTAATTATATCACAATATATCAAATGTAAATCAAGCACAAGACACAAATTAAAGAGTATAGGGAGAGAAATCTTAACACCGGTATTTTAATGTGATTCGGCACCAAGTCTACGTCCACGCCTTGTGACCAACACAATGATTCCATAATCCACTAAGGAACTCCTTCACCAGCGGAGAAGCCTTATAACTCGGGAACAAATCCCTACACTTAGGAACAAATCCCTACCCGCTCACCAAGAGCCACAAGGATCACCAAGATTCCTTGCAAGTCGGTTCATCAAGAACCTTCACTAAACAGTTCACAAAGAACCTTACAACTTTGGTTCACAAAGAACCTTTTGTAACAAGAGGATGATTACAATAAAATGCTTCTTATTGAGTTGATATCAAATACAAAGCAAAAATCACACTATTCTCTCTAGGAATGAATCACACTAGATTAGAGAGCAAGAGAGATTAAGCACTTGTGATGATAAACAAAGATGCAAAGTGCCTAAGTTTTGTGTTCAAAATATTTTTCATTATGAACTTGTAAAATCACCAAAACCACGTTTAATCAAGTCAATGGACTTGTATTTATAGGCAAAGGGGCGAACTAGCCGTTATATGGCTGTTGGGGGGTTTAATTAAAAAACTATTTTGAAAACTAACCATTTTTTGCCTGTTGGTGTTCTGATACCGTCCAAAACCATCGACGGTTTTCTGAAACCATCTACTAATTTTTCATAATAGTCTTCAACATGAAAGTTGTGGGTTTGTTTCTTAAATTTCCATAGACACCAAGCTCGCCCTTTTTGGAGTTTTCTACCAAACATTATGCCCCAAATATCAAAAGGTGTTCAAGAAATTTTAGAGGTGCATAATTGAAGTTTTAAACCCAACCAGGACCAAGTTTGTAAAAGATTATAACACTAATGTAATTTAAAACTTGTCCTTATGAGCTTCCCTTTGAATATAAGATATCTTGTTTATGAAAACACATTTGAAAACTCATTTTGATATCTTATATAATAGTATGTCCTATATATAGAAATATACTTGTTTTTCTTTAGTCTTTAGGACATACACTTTTTTTTTTCAAAATCAGGACTAAGTTGTAAATGTTTATAATATTAGGATGTTAATAACTTGTCCCTTATGAAAACATATTTTGAGTATAAGATTCTTTTTTCAAACTCTTTGATTTATCTTTGAAAATCATGAATGTTGAGTTTGTGACTTAGTGAAATCCTATATACTCGTTCGTCCTAGTATGCATGTGCATTTTGCTCAACTCTTGCTTAAAAATCATGCATGAAACAAAACCGCAACAGTTATAATGAATACTACCTCAAACACTCCCCATTACATATAATTCTACATTAAGCTTCCATGGTTGTGCTTGAGTTCTTCCGAGTGAGTGTCCTTTTGATCTTTCCTACTTGACATCTACTCTAATATTTAATGGTTTGATGTGTTTGTGTGCAGGACCGATCGAACGTATCCTATGGTACAAACACACGACACATGAAGTGAAGACCTGAAGACCTTATTTATGTTGTATTGTAATTTAATCATTCATTTGGGTCTGTAATAGTAATTAGGAGAACATGGTCTATAATAATTAATGTCTTACCTGCATGGAAGGATCGATAAGCTCAAGACCATAGATGGACTTTAGGGAACACTCTTCAATTGACCTTTGGTCGACCGACATCGGATTTTTTCGGTGTCTTGAAAAAGGCCTAGAAATGACCCTAGGACACTCACTCATGCATATATATATGAATGTTCATTTAAATAGAGTGTTTGCATGCTTAAATGGGACAAAAATGCTCTAAATGGGTACTTTCGGTAGACCGTACTTCACAGTACAAATACGCTCGGTAGACCGAACCCAGACCAGGTCAACCGTTTGACCACAGTCTGGTGGACCGAACTGTTATAGTTCAAAATCCCCGATCGACCGAAACCTCCCTAAGTCAAACAATTTAACCATCTGGTTGACCGAGCCAATTTTGTACTCCAACTACCTGGTTGACCGAGGGTCCTCGGGAGATGCCCCAACGATCTGGTCGACCGAACCATTTAGTTCAAAATCTCCTGGTCGACCGAACCGCGCTAATTTGAAAAATCGCCTATCCCTGTCGACTAACCATTTAGTTCAATTTTCTCCTGGTAGACCGAATCTTAAAAAATTGCCCTTGACACATATATACGGTCGACCAAGCCTTCAGTTCAAAATCCCCCTAGTCGACCGAACCATATGAGACCTGGTTGACCGAACCTGTTCTGGTCGACCGGACCTCTCGGGTTACCCCATATTTTTTACCGCAATTAACTTTTTAAAATGGGGTTAATTAGGGTTAAATTAGTTTAAAACTATATTAATAATACCCTACATGTCCTAACGGCTATAAGTTTTCCTATCTCTATATATAGGGCTTCATTTGCAAAAATTAGTAAGAAGATTAGAAAAATAATTAGCAAAAATCCTCTGATTCTCAAAAGCTCTATTTCTCACATCCAAGCCTCATTTCTTCATTCTTACTCATCTTCATTGCAAATATTACTAAGTAAGAGTGCTATTGTGAGTATCTAGTAAAGCTTACACTCTCACTAGTTTTAGATTCATTGATATATATATTTTTATCCGAAAGTAAGCTTGAAGTTTTTCTAGGAGACTTCATTAATAAGTCTTCCATAGGAAAACTTCGTAGAGCTTGTGAGTTTTGCATAATCATTGCAATACTCAAGCGTATTGCTTCTTGTTTGTGAAATAAATTTTTACGAACCATTCTCAAATATCCTGTGTGCTTACTTTTGAGAAAAATACTTTTGGGATATTTTTCTTGTGAAGATCTTTGTTATTGCACCTTTTGATTGATAATATTATCTTGACACAAAGATCAAATATTTTACAAACAAATTTCAAATATCTCTTGTGATTTATCTTGATACAAAGATCAAATAAATTTTTGCAAACCATTCTTAAATATCTCTTGTGGTTTATATTGAGAAATATTATTTGTTGAGATATTTGAAGTGTGCTTGTGATCTTTGTTGGTGCATTGTGATTAAAATATTATTTTGACACAAAGATCCTATCATTTACACTCTCACGCACTGATTGCTATATTTGCATAAATATTTGAGAGTAGACACTTAGACTACATCGAACTTATCAAATCCTATCTTTTGGTAGTGTATTGATTATACTGTGCGTAACTGGGTACATATCTGCTTTACACGAAAGCACAATCACTGTACCATTTGATTGTATTTCAAATCTATTGTATATCTAGGCACGGGCCTGAAGAGGAAGACTAGCCCTGAAATAGTTCCGGATTGGCTTAGACCCGGTTAGGAAAGTTAGGTGCGTCGTCCTATTAAGGCGTGTAGGTTGAGGTCAGCCCTGCTAATTAACCTGGTTAAGGTTAAGGTCAGCCTTGTGCTAATTGACCTGGTTGTTTAGGTGCCGCTCCACCCGTTAAGTGAGCCTATAGTGGTAATCCTTATACTTGTTGGCCAAGGCGGGGACGTAGGCAATTTGGCCGAACCTCGATAACATTTCTGGGTGTCGTCTCTTTTATTGCTTTATTGTGCATGCCTGGTTAAACTTTTATTGCGGTTTAACTTCCATTGTATATTTACATTGATTTATTTTACATGCACTAGATTGACCTTAAGCTTGTGTAATACTGTTGTTAGTGGTTTGACCTAAGGCAATAAATTTTAAAATACCAATTCACCCCACCCCCCTTTCTTGGGATTGCACCAAAGCTAACATATGATTATAAAGCCACCAAGGCTAACGATCTCCCCTTTTTTTATGATGTCTAACCTATTAAGAATTTACTTAATCTTTACATTTGAGTTTGACTTACCATAACTTATTATGCAAAGATAAGTTTACCTAAAACCACTATTGGGTTGTTATCATCAAAACATGACAATAAAGATTATGTAGCCACCAAGACTAACAATTTCGAATCCTTTTGAATCTAAATAACCTATTGAAATCAAATTATTTTTCTAATTAGGTACATATCAGACATTTGTTAGATTTAGATTTGTTCCATTGTACAACTACAATTAGAAAATACCAAGTCCTTTCTTTTGGCATGGACGATTGTCTCCCATGAGTACTTTTCCACCCTCTACTATTTTAAAACTAGTGAAATAGCTTTTATTGTATGTCATATGGTGGGTGTATCTCGAATTTTGGATCTATTTATCAGGCTGACATTCTGTAGTGAAGATAAGTGGTATATTTATATCTTCGTCAGATTCATCAACTACATTAGCACTTGTGTTGGCGCTCGCATTCTGGTTCTCTTTGTGCTTTAATTTAAGGCAATCCTTCTTCTAATGGCCTTTGTTGTGACAAAATTCTCATTCATCTTTGGTAAGGAATCTTATTCCATTCAAAGAAACTATTCTCAATTTAGAGCAAGAGTTGCTCCTTTTGGATGTTTTGTGGCTTTTGGACCTCCCTCATACCACCATAGCTTCCGATGCATTACTTTCAACTTCTTTATCCTTTTTACAGACTTAATGATTCATCAATGCATCTAAGACATCCTTAAAAGAAAGAGTATCTTTCCCATACATTATGTGTAACGCCCTGAACCCTTAAACCTAGGTATGGCACGTTATACTAGATAAAATCCTTGATATTCCATAATTAAATCATACATACGCAGCTGAAAACACAACTATGAACCTCAATCATACAAATAATACCAGAGTTACTTAGTTCTATCCATAGACCATAATATCCTTCAACACCTACATTTTCATAATTACATATATCTCCAAAACATTTCAGTATGTTCACAAATATTCTTTTCTCCACAGACTTAAAACATAAGGACGTAAAACATAAATATTTACATTCCCCAAAACTAACATAGGAATATACCCTTTTCTTTATACAATCCTCAAAAGGGTAAAAACCCTCGAGCTCTCAAAGTTCAATCTCGAGGAAATCCTGAAAAAGATAAATTCATATTCGGGTGAGACACATCTCAGTAAGGGAAGAAACAATATATTAAACACAGCGTGTGGCTAACATGAGGTATATAGATATCATTTTAAATACATTTGCAAATCATTATCATAACATTAAAACCATTTTCTGAACCTAAACAATCACATGCAGAGATTTACCCACGAGATTACCCAAGGATAGGGGTGATTACCCGCCCATACAAGTAGCACCCCTCTGCTCTGATACTTAGGTAACCCTAAGGTCACAATTAAAACATACTAGAGCACTCACCTTACTCAGTAAGTCCTCAAATGTAAGATTAATCTCGTACTCACACAGTTCAACAATAGTTTACCGGCAAAAGCCCTAATGATAGGGAAATCTACCCGCCCATACAAGTAGGTTTCCTCTACCCTAGTACGTTATGCGGCTACTACCACATCTGTAGCTACTAATGCATTCGCCTTACTCAGCAAGCCCTTAAGCGAAAGGTACGCCTCTCCCAATCATAACATGTTCTACATACATACATATTTCTAATATCATAATACACAATTCTTTCTATCATTATTCAATCATTCACATCCTTTCATGTTCATAACTTAACATTTCATTGTGTTTCACTTTAAGTGACTCTTTCTCATTCATTTCATTACATTGTAATTCTATTGTCATTTCATTGCATAACATTTTCATTTCATTCCTTTGTACTACAGCTGCTCTTTAGCCATCATTTGTTAGTCTACATAGAAATGCGCTAGAATTTGCTACAGTTAGTCTATATAAAAATGCGCTAGAATTTGCTAACATAACTGTCTTTCAGCTGTCTTACGTTTACATGGTTGCATTTAACAAACACAAGCAACATTGTCCATATCACATTTTATTCATAATGTCTTACTTACTTAACCTGCATCTCATATATTAAACATATATTTGCACAGAATCTCATGCCACACAGTTTAACAGTAAAATTCATACATATTCCTATAAAATAGGTCAACTCACATTTAACATTTAATTACTGAAAGTATAATTTCCATTTCTTACATAATTATCCAAAAAATTCCTTCCACTTTGTTCAGTTCTTTTCCACAAATACATAACTAAATAAATGGTCATAGGCTCAGAAATCATAATTTTACACGGTTGACATTTTAATAATTCACACCAAAATATACATATAATATAACAGAAATTATTACCTTTAATTTCATAAAATCTAATTTAATATATAATTTCCCCTTACCTGATTTCTTACACTACGCCAACAGTGACCCCAAAAAGATGCCTACGGCGCTTACCCGGATTCTGAAATTAAATTCCTAGTTTCAATAAATTATTCCTAAACAAAATACTATATAAATATTTCCTAAGGCCATAATTCCCAAATAAATAGTAATACCCGCAAATATACCCAATTTGCTAACATTTTCAAATCCCACTCTCGCTTTGCAGTGGGGCTTAGAAAACTTCAATTGAAATTTTACCTACATCAAAATTACGACAACTGTGATTAGGACCACGTGATGGTGGCCGATCGTCGCTTTAACCGCATATTTACAAAAAAATTAGGAATATAGGGAAAAATTACCTTTCCCCAAGAGCAGTGTCTAAGTCGTTCCCATGATAAATCTGCTCCAGTAGAAATGTCGGCAGTGGAACCACGAATCCAACGGCACCTTGCGTTTCCCGATCTGCCGCAAACTCGCCAAGAAATTGAGAGAGAGAGAGAGAGAGAGAGAGAGATGGAGACGGACGCGCCGCGGCGCAAGAAGGATTCCAAGGGGGGTGGGCGTGAACCTTCCTCTGTGAAAAAAAAAAACAACCCAAACTCTTCCTGAAGCAAAAGCTTCAGGAAGTTAACTTTTATATATATATATATATATATATATATATATATATATATATATATATATATACCTTATTTCAATTATCATTTTTAATTCTTTCATACTATTTCTTTTTATTTATTTATTTAATAAATCAATTTAATAATATTTAACTAATTAATTGATTAATAATTTTAATTAATTAATTAACTTTATTTATTATTTATCTATTTTTTTCCTAATTATTTTAATCATTTTAATTTTTTGGGTATTTACATTACGGCTGGTAAGGATCAAGCAAGGAGTTTAGCAAAATAATAGCTTTATCTTCTTCTTTAATTTCTCAATCTAAATTTAACAAATCAACCAGCAATTTGTTCATAACATTTAAATGATTGATCATAGACGTACCTTCCTTGTATTGGAATCAAAAGAGCTTCGTTTTCAAATTATTTTGGATGCTCTCCATCATGTATTTGTCTTCCAACTTCTGCCATAGCGTCTTGGCTATGTTTTCTCTTATGACAGCATACTTGACATCTTTCACGAGGAACAACCAAATCATCCTGCAAGCTATTCGATTCAGTTGCTTCCAGTCTACTCCTTCATGTGATCAGGTTAATCTTCCAACGTTATGTCTAGTCCTTGTTGATTAAGGACATCCATAACTTTACATTGCCACATTCCAAAGCTATTACTTTCATCAAATTTTTTGACCTCAAACTTTGTGTTTGAAATTGCAATGGTTGTAGCTTTGGAACCGCTTCTACTTCTATCTTCGCTTGCCATATTTCTCTAAATCAAGTATATTGCTCTGATACCAATTGTTGGGAGCATGGTTGAACAGTATCTATATACGTGAATAGTAACATATACGTAAAAAGTAACAAAATCAATTTTATCTGATACTACTTACTTTATACCCCATTTAAAATCAAATTAATAAAGAGAAAGGCAATGAAGAATAAGCCGTACAAATACAACACCGAGAGTTTTACGTGGAAAACTCTCCAATTTGGAGAGAAAAACCACGGAGCAACTAGAAGCAATTCACTTATTCAAATGAGAATACAACAATAAAAAAAAAAAAAAAGAACTCTCAAATTCTCTCTCCACACTCAAATACAAAATTGGTTAACAAGTCTTTAAAATACAAGAAATTCTAAGATTTTGATGACAATTGAAATGAAATGCGATGTACCTAATTATAATCAAAATATGAGTACTATAGTAATACTACGCAGTCCTATAGTAATAATAATTGTCAGCTCTTTTTTACCAAACTTACACCATCTATCACCTTCTTCATTCTTCTCTTCTCTTTTCCTTATTATTATTTTGCTATGGGGCCAAAAATTGGTGATGGACTCTACTTACCTCACACACCCAACAAATCGCCCATCTAGAAGGCTATTGAATGAAGAAAGCTCAGTCAAACTGTAGGCCAGCGTACAAGAGGATATTCTGGACCTGAACAAACTGAACTCCAGAACTTAGGAATATTGATCAATTAGCTCTGCCGCTGCCATGGGTTGGGGCAGGGCATGCATAGATTGCCTCGGCTGGTCCAAAAGCCGTGGTGAACAACTGCACATCCCCAAAAGTGATAGGTACGCAGCAAGCTTGATGGACGCATTGAATTGCCTTTGTTTTTAAGAATTTTAATGCATTGGAATTTAATTAATTGATACATGGGAAATTAATTAATGTTGTATAATCACACAGACAAACTGTATAATCACACAGATAAACTGAATATACAAAAAGTGCAGTAAGCCAGTAATCCGACTTCCCAAACACACAAATCATAACGTAGAGCTAGCCCATGCATGGGATTGCTGTTTTTTCTTCAGTTCTACATACATTTCTTCTCTGGTAAAGAGAAGGCTATGTCTGCGGTGAGATAGGAGGCATTTTTGGCGGAGCATTTGACAGTGGAGCCTGAGCCTGTTCATGGATACCATTCTGAATAGAACAGTACGGCTGAATGGTAGGCAGCGGATTATGGGGGTCGCTCTTTTCCACGGTGGGCAGCATTGGGCTCGCTGAACGATCCTTGCTTTTACCCCACGCCACACAGTACAACCCCACCGCTATGATAATGGCTCCTATGATGCTGAAATATTGATATTAATATTTATATAATAGCATTAATTGAGATTGTCAAAATCAAGCACCATACGAATTAGTAGCGTGTATATATGGTAACTAAATCTCATATTTAGATATTCAAGTAACTAACATGCATGGTTTATGGGTCGATCATATATATATATATATATATATATGTATGTATGTATATGTACCTTCCAAGGTAGAGTGTCTCTGCTAAAATGATAGTTCCAAGAGCAGCAACGATGACCATGCAGAGAGGGTTGAAGGCTGTCACAAATACAGGACCTCTTGTCTTCATCACCAATCCTTGCACGTAGTATGTCACTGCGGAGCTCACTACTCCCTGCATGCGTGCAAGCATTATATTAATGCCTACCTCCATCATTAAAAGCTACCTAGGAATATTGAGCAGCCATGCATGCATGCGTACACAGACATACTTACAGTATAAAGAGGAGCAAGAAGCCTGGAGTTCCAACCAATGGACCAGGCGCTGGGATGACGCTCAACCACCACAGCCAATGCCGCGCTTTGCACCGTTCCCATCACGCATATCAAGCATGCCAAAGATAGCTCCGCTGGATATTTCTTCATCGTAATCGACTGCAGGAAGGCAATCAATTACATCATGTTAGGTGCAAAGAAATAGAACGTACGTAATTTATCACTTGTTATTCAAATTTTTCATTTCATTCTATTCTGCAAACCAGCATTAATATCCCAGGCATTTAATTAACATGGAATCTCAAACTTTAAACTGTTATTAATCTGCGAAGTGATTAAATTGAATAGTAAAAAGCATTCTTAATTATGTACGTACTTGCAATACGTAAAAAGAAGACCATGCACAGCAACCAATCAGGATCAAAATGGTGCCCATGATCCAGTGTTTATCGGAAGAGCCATGATCACCGCGGTTCCCGTGGTGATCAGTTGTTAATTTGTGTGTCGATATGAGTTTAATGATGGGGCCTTTGTATAATGTCATCAGCAGTGCTCCTGCCAGGGTTACCACAGTTCCAATTACCTTCCCTCGACTTCGTGCCTCCTTCATTTTGACGTGCTCTAATCTGTTCATGTTACGTATTCTATATGCATTATGGATTCCTCCGTGCATGAGCATATATATATATATATGAGGAAGAAAATAAGAAAAAGAAAACAGATCAAGAGAAATAAAATTATTCATTGCTACGAAAAAAGTTTTGCCCTTGATCGATGAAACATTTACCGAAGAATAGCAGCAATTATGAAGGTAACAGCAGGAACGGCATTCATAATGGCAGAAACAAATGACGCTGATGTGAATTTCATCCCCAAGTAGGATAGGTTTTGATCAAGGATTGGCCTGTCAATGCAATCCCAATTACGTTGTTTCAAATTAAAGCTTGTCCTCTATTTTACAAAACTACTATGGGATATATATATATATATATATATATATATATATATATATATATATATATATATGCATGTTCCCAAATATATACAGTAGTAGGAGTTGAAGTAATTAATCATGCAGGTGCATGTGTCAGTGATCTTGCTTTCTCCCATAGCACCCAACAGCATGGACGTGGATTTGTGCATGTTCATTGACATATTGAGAACCCCATCAAGCTAGCATCTACATCGCATGTTTAATTTACTATCGTCGCCTTAAATTATTTCGTTTCTTATAGTTTTTGAATTAGGTCTAGCTAGTTAAGAAGACTCACACGGATACGTCGTTAATATAAGGCAATAAAAAGGAATGGAAGTTGTGTTTCTGTGTGCCTGATGTGCTGTAAGAAATTTTGGATCAGTCTGATTGGGGTGACATATGTGAGGCTCAAAAAACTTTAAAAATGACGATGCTTGTAAACCATCCACGAAGACTAGCAACACCCGAATAAAAATTGAAAAAATAACATATTTTCTTTGAAAAGAGAGAAATGGAAGAATTTTTAGGAAGAAATATTCTACAATCTCAATTGTGTTTGACCGTTGTCTATCAAAACCGTTTTATTGGACAACAGCCCTCTATCATCCTCAGATTGCGAAGAGTTTTTTTAATATTTTCACTCATTTGGGAGGGTGATTTTACTCATGCCTCCAACCTTAGTATTTCTTGTCTTGTTCAAAGAATCCAAGCTGATTGCTTGAATTCTCCTCTATTTAATGAAATTATCTTTCAAAAACGTACTTCCTAAATTTTGCATCCTTGCAATATTTCAGGAAGACACAGGCCTAAAGTGGGTCTAACACCTAGATGTGAGGTCTGAATGTTCCTAAACTATAAGATTCAAACGGGTAAACAATAAAAATTAACACTTTCACCCATGCTATTTTAATATATATAATAGCCGAGATGAAGCTCAATCATTATTGTTCAATGATAGAAAAGTATACATAAAGGTCAAGGAGGTGCACCCGGACATGTTTGATATAACTTTTGTCATATTGACTAGATTTAGACTTTCTAGTTTTGATAAGAAAATATATGTGTATGTATATATGAACGAGGGTGGGCATGTAAGAAGGCTATAAACCATCATTCTAAGAAAAAAATAGCTTTTACATTGCTCCGCATGAGAATGCCATATAAATTGATATTTATAGCAATTATATAGCATTGTTCCATGATAATGTAAAAGGTGCTAACATTTTTTAACATATAAAAAAAACCGTAAGACACATGTAACATTCGTGTGAATGCATGTGTGTATATGTATTTATTTGCATATGTGTATAAATTATTATAGAGTATTACTCTAAAAATCCCAACAACATTATCTTTAAGAAGACTGAGATTGTCATCCTTGGCCTCATTTTCCTGAAAAAAAAATGTATAATAAAAAGTTAGATATATTAATATTAAAGAATAAGTAGCAACAAACTCACTTTCTAGCTAGCTAGTACATATATTCATGGAAATCAGTGTTAGGCCACTCCTATAGATCACTTCCACTCATTAATTATATATACCCATGGGCCTTCTATATCCTCTATGATCTTAATTCTATTTTCATGTATTTTAAATTAAAAATTAAATAGATTAGGATGAGCACGGGTTCAACAAGAAAATAGTCTCTCTACGTAAGAATATGAGTCGGGTTGCATACACTGTGATAATCTTCCCCTTCCCTCGCAAAGCGAGGAGCTTTGCGGCCTATGATGGCCTTTCTTTTTTTTAATATAAAGGTTCACATATTTATACAAATCAATGTAAGATTCTTTTATCTTGGAAAGAAAGAGAAACATGTTTTTATTATAATTCAAAGAGATTGAAGCTCATCACACAGATTTTCACAGACTATATATATGTTTTTATTTTAAATTTTACGGTCTTTGATTTTTAGAAACAAATGAATCCATACCTAACAATCTTTTTTAGGCTAATTAAATAATTTGTTATTTAGCCTCTATGTCCTTTTGTGATGGATTAATTATTTTATTATGCTATTAGAGACTTATAGATCGAAAGGATCTTTTTATGATACACGCAGATATTTCCCTCTTGTTATTCTTCAAATGCCCTTTAATTTTACTAGTTATACTTCTATAACTTTCTACTGTCTCCATTCTTAAGAACTCTTACACATTCTTTCATTAAAAACACTAGATTTGTCGTTGGTAGAGCACACAAAGGCAATAAATCCTACGTTTGGAACCATGAAATTTAATTGGACCTTGAACCTGAATTTGTATTTATTTGAACAAAGCATAATATAAAATTTTATTAACTTCATGTTTGGAAGCTTGGAAATGAGACTTTTGATTTGGATTTGAGTGCATATAGTTGAATAAATTGTAATATTAATTGTATAAAATTTAGCATTTGGAATCATAAATTTGAAGTTTGAATTCAAATTTGTATAAATTTAGAAGAAAAAAATTAATATAATTTTCCACTATGTTTTATTTAAATCCACAACAAATCTAAATTGAAAAGTTTCAATTTCATACTCCCAAACGTATAATAAGAGTATATTCAAGTCTCAATGGGAGAGGGGTAGAAGGGGCAATAACAATATCCAAGAAATTTTAATTTAGGGTAAAAGACGTTAACCTCGCTTGATGTTTGATGAAAAGAAACCGATCGTCTCTGAGATTTCAAAAATTTTATATAATTCCCCTGAGGTTTGTCGAAAAACCACAAACCTTCCCTTGTATTTTGCAAAAAGACAAATCTTTTGATGTGGGGTTTGGTGCATCTTTTTGGCAAACCTTCGGGGAGGTTTACGTCATTTTTGGAACCTCAAGTGTGGTCAATGGAATTTTTGAAACGTCAGTAGAGGTTCCTGTCTTTTTACCAAATCTTAATGGAGGCGAATGTCTTTTGTCCTTTAAATTATTATATGCTTGTCGAGAAAAAAAAAAAAGTAACTCCATATATGTATATATACATACTGCCAATTTGAGGTGTACGTGTATATATATATCATGAAATTAAATTTATATTGTGAAAATATATAGACTTGCATGCATGTAACCGTGTAGCTAGGTGAAGGTAAAGATCAAATGAAACCTTTCAAGAGCAATCGCAAAGGGTGCAATGGTGAGGGCGGCCACAGCATTACGATACACAATGAGAACATAACGACTCATGCCATGGTTGAGAGTCACCATGGAGATGATGTACATCCCTGCTGATCCAAACTGTAAGCTCACCATTAGCAAGTATGGTTTCACCACATCCACCACCTTCCACCACATCCTCTCTCTCTCTCTCTCCAATAATACTTTTCATACCCAGTGACTGAGTGACCACTAAGCCTTCTTATATATATATATATATATATATATATATATATGGTAAACAGGAAAAGCAAGAATAATTAAAACAAATATATATATGGAGAAGAAGCCTATAATTAAGTAATTAAGTAATCAGTCTCCTTTGCACCTTGTATCAATAGATAAAGTAATGCCTGCTTTAATATAATTGAGCATTCTTGCACTTTCCCTTTCTTCTTTTTTTCGGTCGCTTCATCTTTTTATAAATGAATAAACAAGTTTATAAAAGTACATCTGTTTCGGTAGCTAAGATTTATCGGGCTATTGAACTAGACTACACTAACTATTATATTTTTTTTCATATTCGAATTGATATCAATAACGAACAAATTACTTATTTAGAAGACTACAATACCCTTATCTTATGTTTGAGAGAGGTTTTGAATTTAAATTTGTATGAATTTAAACAAAAAGTGATACAAAATTATATTAAATTCTACCCAAATTCACCCAAATCTAAATTTAAAACTCAAAATCCGTGCTCCCAAGCACATCACCAAATATATATATATATATATATATATATATATATATATATATATATATATATATATTCTAATAATCTTTTTAGAATTAAAGAAAAAGAAAGACATTCCAAGCTAATCCTATTCCACACTTACATTGCACCATACGCACGTAGTGTAAGTAGTCTTAGTCTAATCAAGCACCAAAATAAACACGTCTTTGGGGAATGTATTTGGATGGGCTTCTCTTTTTAAAAAAATTTTCTCAATTTTCAAAAAGTTAGGAATTTTCTGGTATTATTTTTGTTTTCTATTTACTCTTTTCATTGTTGTATAATAAAGAAATATGTTATGATCACAAAATATTTATATCACATATTTTATATTTCTTTTTAGTTTTGTTAAAAACTAATCGATTTTGTTGGGCGGCATATTATATACACAGGATCTCAGTATTTATGATTGACTTTTGAGAATTAAGTTTTACATTTATATAAAAAAAAAAAAAGAATTAAAATATAAAACAAAAGTTAATCAAATGATCATTTTAATTTTTTTTCAATTGTGATGTGTATAATAGAATTTCATGTAGCACTAAAAATTGAGCTAAAATATTTATACTTATTATGATATTCTTACATTTGCATGCTCTAGCATTTTTATTATTTTAACTGTGTATTAAATTTTTTTTTAATTCAAGGAAAAAATAAACATGAGTTTAATTAGGCTTTAATTTGTTTAATTTAGTTGTAAAATATTTATCAAACAAGTTGCTTGTTTATCAGTATAAAAAAATTTGAAAATGAAAATCATGAAGACAAGAAATAGAAACTTAAAATTTAAAACTAAGAACCTCTATGCTTAATAATTTCAAAACTAAAACAAATTCAAAGCCTAGCTAATTGAACTCATCTCACCCTTGTCCTTGAATTAAATAATAGTTAGAAAGTATGCTAAAAATAATAATATACAAAAGAATATAGGTTCGACTATAATAAAACTACAACTTAATAATCTTTTCTTACAATTCCCAAACAATTTTTACAGTAATTAAAACTAATTCCCTTTCTAAAAGTCCTTTTTCATCAATAAGAGTGCAATTTGCGTAATCTCAATAAGTCACAAAAGCTTAAAGGTATTTGAGTACTAAAATAAATATTGTAATTATATAAAAGCAAACAAGCCACAATGGTCATAGAGCATGACACATCTAGGCCTTCAATAATTAAACTTATAAAGCAGAAGGACCGAAAGAAGTGGCAGTAAAGATATGGATGGAGTAGGTGATAAGAAGATTCAGCTTACCTTGAGAATCTATCTACAAAGAACACACTAAAAGTGAGTGGTGGTCTAAAAAAATATATGTATGATTAAGGGATATCGCAGAGATGGTGGGATCATATATCAATAATGTTTGCTGTCATGATAGACCACCTTAACAATGCGACAAGAAAAAAGCATGGGAGTCCAAAATTAAATGGATAACCCATTTGCAAACCTATCATTTTTTCTTAAGAGATGATGAAGAAGATTATTTATCACTATATTAACATTATTTTATTTATTAATGAATTAATGAAGAAGATGATGCAAGATATTTTTAACAAAATTAATGCTGCCGTAGTTACCAAACAGTCCAATGAAAAAAAAATGAGTTATTGGAAAGAAGATTTGATTGGCTGTTACAATGTACTTCGTCTGGCATTTCAAGAACAAAAGAAAATTGAAAGGCAAATCAATTGAACCAGAGGGGCAATGTAAGGTGATTCAGAATCAAACTTATAGATCCGTTTATTATAAATTTGAAATGTACTCCTTTGATTGAGTTTTGGATTGTTTGTTTTTGCTTTCAATTGTTTTGTTTCTTTTGGCCTCTTGGCCCATGGGTGTCGCGACGTCTCGGACCCACCAAACCACGCACGCACGGCTACAAAATGGGAAAGATGTGGTGAATTGTGAAAAGAATATTTTCATGGAAAACATGGTATATGGAGTCGCCACTAACCTTTTGAAGTATGGTTAGAACACTTGATTACTACCCAATTAAACGTAAAATCGATCTGATTTACCAGAGTTGGGTCTGAGAGTACGGTTACCCGAGGGGAAGGTATTAACACCCCCTACATGTCCATTCTCATGAACGGCACTAGGTTAATTGAAAATTATCCCACAAGTTAAATATAATAAGCCTTTAAGATTACTCTTTTCCAAAAATCGAAAAATGAAGGTACTATAAAGATATTCCCTCAAAACCGGGGCATATCATACTCTGAATAGTTCATTCCACCCTTTGAAATCATCAAGATCGAAAAGTCGAGAAAATAGGTTTTTACAAAAATATCTCTTAGATCGTTTTAAATTTAGAATTTCTCTAAGGAAAAAAATAATATTTGGAACCTTGGGAGGTTTTGGGCTCATTTAGGATGAAAATGAATTTTTGGACCTTGAAATATTTTTGTGATTTTTTCTAAGAGAGAACATTTTTTGTTATTTTTTTTTGCAATTTTTTTTAATATTTTTCTGGAGCTTCAAAATAGCACAAATAAAATTAATACAAAAACCAAAGTTTGAAAATATTTTTGAAATTCTCTAAACTTTTTCAAAAATTCTAGGATTTTTATTTTATTGTTAAAAAACAACCTAAAATTTAAAACATATTTTTTGGGATTTCTATTAAATTTTCGAATGCAAGAACATTTTTCAATTTCAAAAACACTTTGGAGATTTTTGAACTTTTTTATATTTTACTTCAAAATTTTCAAGTGCAAATTAAATCTAAAGCTTTAAAATATTTGTTGAAATTTTAGGGAATTTTTCTGAAATTTTATGTGTTTTTTATGAATTTTTATGATTTTCATAGATTTTTAGGGATTTATTTAAAAAAATTTAAATGTATGAAATGAACCGGTTTTGTACTGGTTCAGTGGACCCAAACCTGTTTGGAGGGGAACCGGTCCAATATGGGTCAACCGGTTTAAGGTCTCGGTCAAGATTAGATGGACACGTGGCAACATCCGAACCGGGGGGGGGTCATGTTGGTGGAGGATGACACACGCGGCACAATCCTGACCGTCCATGGGGAAAGGAGATCCAATGGTTTTCTGTGAACAATAGTGGTCATTAATGCGAGGGGACAGAAATAGCCACGTGTCACGTGGCGTGCAGGGAAAAGTCTGCCTCGAGGGATGATATGTGACGACCTGCTTAATTTCCACATTTTTTTTCCATTTTACAAAATCACAACCCTCAACTCAGCAGATCATAATCCATCTGGACCCGTGGGTACCAGAGATACATCAGCAGACATAATGGAAGCCTAAGCAGTAGGAAACATACAATCACAATATTATAAATATGAAAACATCCCTCACATTACCATAAATATCAGAGTCACTATATCCACTGTATTTTAGTATATACATCCCAAAAACAAGATCTAGGGACATTTCTCACAAAATCCAACTGTACCTACCAAAACTTACCCTTCAAAGATGGCAGATAAACAGCACTAGATCAGTGGGGCTTTTCTCGCTCTCCTATCAAGGGCTTCTGAAAATTTTATAAAATTTTGGGATGAGACACCTCTCAATAAGGGAAATAAACTAATACGAGTGTGTGGCAACATGAGTATTCTGTATTACACATATACTATACAGAACATATTCAGTAACTATTTTGTCAAATCTGGGAATATATATATATATATATATATATATCCTCATAACATGGCAGAACATACTGTATTTTCATAAACATATTTCATCTCATATAATAATAATACAGAAACATTCCTGGTAGGTTAGTTGATTGTTGTCATGTATTACCCCTACATGACTGGGTTGTGTGGTCCGAAAGCGGGACCTGACAATGGTTGGCCGACCACTGCCAAGTCAAAAGTACAGTCTATAAGGCTGATGGGTCTGGCAGACTTGGTTCGTACACCAGGGCGCTCACACACTTCTTAAAAATCACATCGACCATCCAATCTCACACCACTTCGTACAATGGCGTTAATAAAAATATCATGATCATGAAAACCATGGACACATAGCAACGATACCATACAAGTGCTAGCATAGACCAAGCCAACCAGGTTCTGATATTATATAAGATATACTGAAATTGTGATACATGGATATTTCATATCATTAATTATCAAATCAATCATATCATTTTGCATATATACGTATATCATGAAAATCATCGGCCCGTATGCCGGTATTACACATTTTACCATAGCCCGACCCGTACGCCAGCTAATCATATTATAGTACAGCTCGTACGCTGGCAAATCACATCCATAACTCGGCCTATACGCCGGCAAATCATATACATAACTCAGCTCGTACGCTAGCTAATCACATCCATAGCACGGCCCGTACGCCGACAAAATATATCCATAGCTCAGCCCGTACGCTGGCAACTCATACACATAGCACGGCCCGTACGCTAGTTTTCCATTATAAAAATCCTTATCATTAACACATTCCTACAAAATAGTATTTCATAACAATTTCTATTCATGCCACACTAATAGATTTTTCACATATTCAACATACCATCATTTTCAACAGTATTTTCCTAAGTATATAAATAATATATAAATATATTTATTTTCCCGAAATCAAATGCTATAACAATATACATATTTTTCATAAAATACTAGCTTAGTTTATCCCCTTACCTTATTCCTGAAAAGCCCCTAAGAAAATATGTCCCTGCGCCTGCAGGGTTCCCAACTCAACACCCTGAAAATAGCATTTCTTAGAACTAAAGTTCAGTATTTCTACATGTATAACACTTTCTATGACTTTTAAATAACCAAATACTAAGTAGAAAATTTTACCCTGGATTTGGGATGGTTTCCAACTCAGCCCCACTGACAATCCACTCCGGCAAACTTGTAGAGAACTTTCCCAGGAGCGTCGTGGTGGCTTCAGGTCGTCGAACCGGCGGAAATCCGGCCCAAAATCTTAGTGAGGAGGAGAAACCGTATGAGGAGAGAGAGAGAGAGAGAGAGATTCGGCGCAGGAAAATGACTAAAAACTCTCATTTAACCCTATTTATACTGTGGGATTTATCGACGAGCCACGTCACCTCGTCGACGAGTCTTATAGAAAGTTCATCGACGAACTTTAACCCTCGTCGACGAATTTCAGGTTTCCACAAATTCTCTCTTGGTATCTTCTCGTTGACGAATCCTATCCTTGTCAACAAGCTCCTCTATACCCTCATCGACGAGTCCCCTATGTTCGTCAACGAGGAGATGAAAAATTCCTCGGGATTATGTCATCCAAAATGCAACGTCCTCGACTGCCTCCTTTTGTTCCTATTTCCATTTCCCTTTCTTTTATTATTTAAATACGATTATTCTTCAGGTCATTACATGATGGCTGTAGGCATTCTTGGCCTTTGATCGAGGCATGGATCAAACGACTACGGTGAGGCGTGTGAGGCCTGCTGATGTGGGTGAAATCTTGGCCATCCACGTGGATCTCCATCGAACGGTGATAGATGAATGCATCAGAGATGATGACGTTGATGAAATCGAGGCCATTGATGGAAACAATGATCCAATGGCAGAGGAAAGCAGTACCCATAAGCATCGATTGTGCGAGGAGCAGTGCAGACACATGTCATCGAGCGAGTAAAAGGGTGTGTAGACCCTTAAAATGGCTCATATCACAAGCAATCTGGACCATTGATAAGGTCAAGGATCCAGCAACTGCAAGGAGACCCCATACACGGTTTGATCCAATAGAATGGAGACTGCAATGTGAAATGATCCTATGGTTCCCAAGCTTGGTCATATTTAAACCAAATTTTTTAGGTTTTCTCATTTTTCATTTCCTCGCAAGCCACCTCTCTCTCTTCCTCTCTTTCTTTCTTCTTCAAACCTGAACTCCTAGGGTTTCTATGGAACCCTAAACTCAGAAATCTCAAACCTCTCACCAGTTCTTTTGTAAGCAAACCAAAAAAAGGCCCAAGACACCCATCTTCCTCGCAAATCCAAACTTCCTATCACTTCCTTTTGATCCCCTTGAAACTAAATCGCTTGGACTCACCATCTGAGACCAAAGTTCCTAGTAATCAGAAGACGAGGAAAGCTCCAGGACACCTCAGAACGATCCCGTGTTTTGAAGAAAGGGCGGGAAATCCTCAGAAGAAGAAGATAAGTTTTTTGTGTTTTTCTGATTTTGTTTTCTCTTCTTTTTTTTTCTTTTTTTTTTTTTTTTTTTGTATTTTCGTTCTCAAATTTAATTTGAACATGTGTCTGGTTCTAAATGGAATCCATGTGTGCAATGATTCTGAGAGTGAGATTGCTTGTAGTCTCTGATAATTTTGATTGGCTAGGGTTAGGTTGAAGGCGAGTGGCACCTAGTTGGCTCGTGTGAGTCAATATAGGTGTTGAGTGAACTCAGGGGGAACTCCATTTGTGTTTGATACGTGTAGCCAAGCACGTATATCGGTTAAGGAGTGAGTTGGGCTTCGGGTGAAGATGAGTCAACCCGCTTTCACCAAGTGAGTGGGTAAGTGAGTTGACCAGGGCGAGTTAACTCGAGGATTTATGAACTTGGGTGATCCCGAGTGGGTCTGGCACGTGTGATTGGACATGGGTACGTATTGGGTCAGAAAGTCTTTGTGGGCTTGGTTAAAAATTTGATGGACTTGCCTCAGGTTTCAAAATCGGAATGGGTCTGGCTAAAAGGTTGGGCCCCCGGGTATTCTCAAAAGTGGGTATGGGCTCATTTTTAAAATAAAAAAAATACAACTTTGGTGGGCTTATTTTTAAAATTGGGTTAATGGGCTCATTTTAAAAACAAAGTTGGTGTGCTTATTTTAAAATTTGGTTAATGGGCTCAGTTTAAAAACAGAGTTGGTGGGCTTATTTTGAAATTGGGTTAATGGGCTCAGTTTAAAAACAAAGTTGGTGGGCTTATTTCAAAATTGGGTTAATGGGCTCAATTTAAAAACAAAGTTAGTGGGCTTATTTTTAAATTGGGTGAGGTCTAGTCTGGTTTTATGGGCTGGTTCGAGTAACTGCAACTCGAATGCAAGTTAGGGTATGGGGTTCGGGTCTGGTCAATGTTTGAAGGATCCAAACCCAGGTTCGAGTTCGGGTCAGTTGTTTGGGTTTATTTAAAAAGTGGTTTTTTTAATAAAAAAAGGGTTCGAGTTTGAGAGTATGAGAGGCTCAACCCAAACTCATGTTTGGGTTTAAGATATTAGATTTGAGTTTGTGGGGCTCCCTATCTGAGTTCAAAAACTCAGGTTCAAACATGAAACGAAACCTTAGAGGAGGTACTTGCATTTTCTCTCAATGACATGAATTGAATCAATTTAGAAACACAGGTTCTAGGATAGTTACCCTTCTATTTTCCTCCTCCGATCTTCTTCTCCTGTCTCTATCTAGGTTGTCTGGTTGGTCTGGGTAGTCTGAGTCTGAATGAGCTTCCTTCTCTACTTCTTCTCTACTCAATCTCTACAGAGTTTCTACAGAGATATTCGTTTCTAACCTTCCCGCTCCCAATTTGACAGAATTTTTATGCTCCCCCCCCCCCTCGGATTTCTGTAGGGTATTTCTACTTTTCTCTCGTATCTGTGCAACCAATCAGAGCTTCCTCTCACGAATTCTCACTCTCACTTCTCTCAATCTGGCAAGGTGTTTCTGTATTATTTCCTCTCAATTTGGCAGGGTGCCTTTGTGCTCTCTGTGGTCTGCAGCTACAGTGCGAGCCACTCTATTTATAGGGAGGCTGAGGCTGTGGGGTGCTATGGCACCAATTTCTTAATGAATTTCCCCCACCAACAGCCTGTGTCAAAGAATAATTCTCTACACATGTGATTCATTTTTTCTGATCTTGTGAATTTCTCGTTAACCAAATTTATTCTTCTTTTCTACGTGCAGGTGAAGGACCAGGTAGCAATTTGGGACTCGTGAGCTTTTGGGTGCTTCCAGGTGGTGATTTAGGATTTGAGGGTCTTTTGGGTGCTTTCTGGTGGCAATCCGGGAGTGGAGGGTTCAGGATCTGCTTTTTTTGTATTTTGCATTTTTTATTTGTTTTTATTTTGTGTTCTGTGTGCTGATGTATGTACCCCCGAGTAAACTTTCCTGTAATTTTACTTTGTACACTCTTTTGTATTTTATTTCCATTTCCCTGTATTTTGGATTAAGTTATTTCCCTTAGAAATTAAGAAAGCTACTTAATCCAAATCAAGGAAATTAAACTAGTTGAAATGAAAAATCTTAAAGAAAAGTTTTAGAGTTCATTGACAATTATATCATTGAAACAAATACAAACAAAATGGCATTGTTGGCCAAAATCAAAGGATGATTTATACAAGACTCAACTTAGAAAATATTAAGATTTGGAAAGCAATATTCTTTTGAAATCAAAAGAAAGAAAATTTGAAGCAAAATTGAGCTTATTGCATGAGAACTTTGATTAAGAAAGGATATTTAAGAATAAGAAATACTTAAGAAACATGAGAACAATTTGAACAATTGTAGCGCAATGCACAATGCAATAATATGCTCCATGCTTATATATGTTGATATGCTACATGCTAAATGTTGATATTCTGATATGGATATGTGATGAGATACTAATATGAACTATATGCTGATATGCTATGCTAAAATGCTAATATGTATGATTTTTGTATTGCCAAAGACATGATATTGACTTGACTCATATTGAGAATTTAAGGTTCATTACACATTGCAAATTTGAAATTATTGAGCATGAATAAGAAACATGAATCTTGGCATGATAAGATATTTGTATTGGTATCTATAAAATATATTGGTATCTATGAGTATGATAATTGATACTTGAGCATGATAGCATATTTTTATCCATGAGCATGTGATGATATTGATATGATATTGATATATGAGTATGAGATTAATTCTTAACCATATTAGTTTACATGCTAATAATGAACCACTCTATATATCTATTGCATGATTGACTAATGAATAAACATAAGCATGTTATGACATATATGATATTGAAATAATATTGATATTATTCTTAATATTGGTATCCATGAGCACTTACATGAAAATAAATTAATATTTGGCCATCGTATGATAAATTTAAAAACACAATTGGTATCTTTATGAATACTAGTTTTCAATTGGTATTACAAATGAAAATCTGAATTTATTGAATATGAGATACATTTCATTCACGGGTAGTTGGACTTGTTAAATAATGTTATTATGATGGAAATCATTGAAAATTATGATGTACAATCTGTTGTATTTTCTCATACTATGGATCTTGTTGTCTATCTTTTCATGCATGATAAATGCAAACTTTTGATTACGGTTGTTCAATGTCTTAATACTTATATTTTCTTGATATCTTACTCTTTTTTATTGATGTCAAAAGGGAGAGAAAATTTGGGCAAAAATTGAGCATGATACTACATACTTACGATAATATATTGGTATCGTGATCTTGAATGATATGATTATTGATATATGAGCAAGATATTAAAATTAATGTTGAAATTTCAAATATTGTTAAGATGATGCTCATTGAAAGGGGGGGGCCTTTTTTAAGGCTTACTTAATTTTTTACTCCTTATTTGTCATCATCAAAAAAGGGGAGATTGTTGGCATTACAAGGCTTAAAATCTTATTTTGATGATAACAAATAAGATGAACATAACATATTTGGTTAAGTGATGATATTTCAGAACTCAAGTATGTGAATACAAAGTCAAATGCTTATAAGGATCATTCAAAGCTTATGTTCCAAAGAAAGATGATCAAATGAGGCTTAAAGAGTTAAAGTATGGATTTAAAGATGTCCTAATAAAGCTTGAAAATTATGAGAACATAGATGTTAAAGAGGACTTGCTCAAAGCTTAAAGTATATTAAAGCTTGAAGACAAGATGAAGTTAACGAATGACAAAGTAAGAGAGCTCAAATAAAGACAAGCATGAAACTTAAGATCTTAGATTGTCAAGATGTCATAAGAAATCTTTATGTAAGTATTTCATATTTAGATATCTTATGAAAATATGATGAAAACTCTTCTGAGGTTAATTATGGACTTAGAGACCTTATTTCAAAACCTGAAAATGTTTTATAAGAAATCAAAGCAAGAGAGTAAAAAGGATTTTGAAAACTAAAATGAAAATTCTGAAGTTGGTCTGCCCAGAAGACTGAGGTGTACCCTCAGAAGTCTGAAGATGCAACCTCAGATGACTGAAGTTTTACTTCAGACGTCTGAAGAATTTCTTCAGAAGATTGAAGAATTAGTTCAGTCAAATAAATATTTATTTATTGAAACACAGAATAGGTAGAACACCCTCGGAAGACTGAACCCTCAGTTCAATCGTCTAAGTTGGGACTTGAGAAGTCTGAACCTACAATTCAGTCGCCTGACCTTGTGTCCGGACTATAATTTTTAGTGTTTTAAGGAACATCAGAAGACTGAACCCAATAGTTCAATGGTTAGAAATTTTAAATGTTTTAAATTTCAAATAAAGGTTGCTTATGCCCCAAATATACTAAAAACTTGGAAAATACTCCAAGTAAACTTGGGCAACACGAAATCACTTTTCTAAGCCTATAAATATATGGTTTTACAAATCAAATTATACACTAAGAGACACCATAAGAAAGAAAGGATTGAAAAATCTACTGAAAGCAATCATGCAATCAAAGCTCTCTCTTGCTCAAATCTTTACTCAATTGGTGTGCTAAATTTTTGAAGTGCTGGTCATCACACTACTAAGTTCTGAGTTTCTAATTCTCATCTAGAAGGAACTTTGTGAATTCTTCTCTTGAACTTCAATTGTAGTTCATATTGATATTTAATTATTGAAGTACACAGTAATTGAATTTGTACTAATCTGCTCTTTGTGAGAATATCATTGTACCCAGCTATTTCTTCTTGTTTCTTGACGATTCCAGGTTGTTGGATTGTTGATTGAGCATGGGGTATCGCTTGGAGAGGTCTTGCTCTAGCCTATTGAAGAAGTGATCGAGCATGGGGTATCACTTGGAGAGGCGTTGCTCTAGCCTATTGAAGGAGTGTTTAAAAGGTTTGTTCTGCCTGTAAAATAACGGTATAGTGGAATCCTTTGGTGGTATTGGCCAAAGGCGAGAACGTAGGCTGGGAATAAGCCGAACCTCGTAAAAAATGTGGTGTCACTCTCTTTCCCTATTCTCTTTACTTTTCTAGCATATATTAACTGTGTGGTTGTGTTTAAATTTATGATCATATACACTACGTAGATTAGATATTAAATAAACTAAAGCTTAATTTATTTTTGGGACTTGCGGAAACCGAAAGGAAGTACGTTGGTTGATCAATATTAATTACGGAAACCGTAAGGGAGTACGTTGATTGATTCAACACCCAAAACCTATTAACTGAAGGTTTGTTTGAAATCTGAATTTTGAGAAGAGTGCGGATATTATATTGCTTATCTTCTTTAAAGAACAATTTCATTATCTATAGGGCTTGAATCAAATCCATTTATACAAGGCTTTTTATCAGCAAGCATACATTCTCAATCTTTACCTTGAGTGCTGAATCTTGCAAAGCATTCATATTCTAGATCTACCATTGAATCAATCTTTATAGTGCTACAATTCATACGTTAACTTGCTCTTAGTAAATTGATTGGTTGATTAAGTTTTGTTTAATTGTATGATTGTGAAATGAATAAAGAACTAAGTTTTTGTGTGATTGCTAAAACAACAAGAAGTTAAGAATTCATTGAAATAATTAAAAGAAAATTTTTAATAACCCAATTCCCCCCCCCCCCTCCCCCCCTCTTGGGACAACTCCTTAACTTTCAGAAAATAATGAAGAAACTTCAATAGATAATCCTATAGAAAATCTTGAATTACCAAGAGAATGGAAGTATGTAAGAAATCACCCTCAAGAACAAATTATAGGAGAACCTTCTAAAGTTGTAACCACTAGATCATCATTAAAAAATCTATGCAATCATTATGCCTTCTTATCTAAAGATGAACATAAAAATGTTGAAGAAACTTCAAATGATGACTTTTGGATAATTGTTATGCAAGAAGAGTTAAATAAATTTGAAAGAAGCAAAGTATGGCAATTAGTTCCCAAACCAAAAAAATCATTCAATTATTGGAACTAAATTGGTATTTAGAAATAAAAAGGATGAAAATGGTATAGTAGTTAGAAACAAAGCTAGACTTGTGGTTAAAGGATATAACCAAGAAGAAGAGATAGATTACGATGAGACTTTTGCCCCCATAACTAGAATGGAAGCTATAAGAATGCTTTTAGCTTATGCATCCCATAAAGATTTTAAATTATACCAAATGGATGTTAACAGTGCCTTGTTAAATGTTTATATTAATGAAGAAGTATATGTAGAACAACCCCCCGAATTCGAAGACATACAAAATCTTGATTACGTGTTTAGATTAACTAAGGCTTTATATGGGTTAAAACAAGCCCTTAGGGCTTGGTATGAAAGACTTAGTGGGTTTTTAATAGAAAAGGGTTTTTTAAGAGGAAAAATTGATAGTACTTTGTTCATCAAAACTAAGAAAGATGATATACTGTTAATTCAAATTTATGTAGATGATATAATATTTGGTGCGACTAATGATAATCTATGTCAGGAATTTGTAAAAAGTATGCAAGAAGAATTTGAAATGAGCATGATGGGAGAATTAAACTATTTCCTTGGACTACAAATTAAACAAGCAAAGAATGAGACTTTTATATGTTAATCAAAATACATAAAAGATATGATTAAAAAATTTGATATGGAATGTAGTAAACCCATAGGAACCCCAATGAGCACTTCCATTAGCCTTGACAAAGATGAGAAAGGAAAACTGGCAGATATGAAGTATTATAAAGGAATGATTGGAAGTTTGCTATATCTAACTGCTAGTAGGTCTGACATAATGTTTAGTGTGTGTATGTATGCACGTTTCCAATCAACACCCAAAGAATCACACCAAATATTTGTCAAGAGAATTTTAAGATACTTGATAGGCATCATGGACTTAGGTCTTTAGTATCCTAAGGACACCAGATTCAAAATGATTAGTTATTCGGATGCTAACTATGCAGGGTGTAAGATAGATAAAAAAAAAAAAAGTACTAGCGGTACCTGTCACTTTCTAGGACGATCACTAGTCTCTTGGTTTCCTAAAAAGCAAAACTCCGTAACTTTATCCACAGCTGAAGCTGAATATGTAGCAGCTAGGAGTTGTTCTACACAAACTCTATACATGAAACAACAACTAAAAGACTATAATTTAGAATATTCAACCATTCCAATCAAATGTGATAATACAAGTACAATAAATATATCCAAAAATTCAATATCACATTCAAGAACATAACATATTGATATAAGACACCATTTTTTAAGAGATCACGTTCAAAAAGAGGATATATCACTTGAATTCATTAATATAATGATCAATGGGCGGACATCTTTACAAAACCGCTCAATGAAGAAAGATTTATAACTATAAGAAGAGAAGTTGGAATACTACATAATAGGGAAGTGGTTTAGGAAGAATTCAGAATAAGAAAAGAAAGATCTTTGAAAATTTACAGGCTTCAGATGACTGAGCTTGGAAGCTCAAATGACTGAACACTGTAGCACTAAAGATTCAAAAAACTGAACCTGGACTTCAGTCTTCTGAAATGCTACTGCCTGTTTTAGACTCATGTTCTGAAAATCTTCAAATGATTGAACTAAAACTTCAGTATTCTAAAGTCGTGAGGTATAAATATTTAAACATCTTAAAACCCTAACTTTAGCCTTCTGACCCCTATTCTATTACTCCTCCGAAGCTCTCTCTCACTCTCTCTCTCTCTCTCTCTGTCTCCTTCTAGTCTCACCCAACAACTCTTGAATCCAAGGCTTCAAAACTCAAAATTAAATCATCCCTATGGATTCTAGGGTTTCCAAGAACTGAGTCTTGTTCGTTCTTTATCTCCAAACATGCCACGCACCAAAACAACAGCAAGTCGTGGAGCGTCTTTAAGAAGAGATGAGCAAAATATAGAGAGGTGACTCATTACACCTCAAGAAAAGCTTCACTATCATCTTCTCTTCGTTCCACTGACCCCATTCTCGGTAAGGTAATAGACACCTCCTTCTTCAATGAAGAATTTCCTGAAATCCTTCCACTATTTAGGGAAATTGATTGGTTCAATTTTATCATCCATCAAGCCAAAGGAATGTTTCCAAGCCTCATCAAAAAATTTTACGCTAACATGGTTTATAGTGACGGGGTTTTGTCTACCGAGGTTTGGGGTAAGAAAATTGTCTTAAACCCTAAAATTTTGGCTCCTATTTTAAAAATAACACCCAGAGATTTTGAATGTCCTACTTTCACTTAGTCATCGATTTTAGAACGAGACTTCACCCCTGAAGCCTTTTTACCTTTAGTTATAGAAAATGAGACGGTATATTTTGGGCATCCTCCATTGTATAAGCAACTTAATCTCAAAGCCCAAATCCTCCATAAAATTATTTCTTACAATATCATATGAAAAGCTGGTTCTTTTGATCATTTATCCTACATTGAGTGTTTTGTCCTTTGGTGTCTTCTTAAAGGCAAGAAACTATATTTGGCTAGTCTAATCATAAAATGGATGTGGGCCAAACTAGAATCTGCTAGGATCTTCCTGTAGACGCACCCTCCTGGCTTATGGCTTTTCAGAATGACTTCTCCTCCTTCCACTACAAAGTGAGGTCCGGACTCCAGCACATTCAAAAGAAGGTGTCATCACTTGATCACCACCTCATTCGTATTGAGAAGCATCAGGCTAGTTCCTCCCAAGGTGGGGATCCTATGAATACAAGTTCAGCTCCTCTCAGTGATGATGAGGACACTGATGAAGGAAGTGATGATGAAGAAGAGGAAGATAAGGAAGAAGAGAAAGTATCTGAGGATGAAGAGTAAGATGAAGAGGATGATAGTTAGATCTTTTGATGTATTATGAAACTAAATTTTAGATTTTTTTTTATGTACTCAAACACTTAGTTTGTGTGTTGTCTCACTTTTATTTATGTATTCTTGTAATGACTTTTTGTGTGTATGGAGATTTTTTTTTATCCCTAATTTCTTTTTGAGTAATGACTAAGGGGGAAAGAAATTGTTAGCACAATTGGTAGCAAAGATGAATTGTAAGCAAGATGAATTGTAAGCACATAATTGTAAGCTAAATGAATTGTAAGCAAAGACAACGATGAATTGTAAGCGCATAATTGTAAGCAAAATGAATTTTAAGCAAAGACAACGATGAATTGTATACACATATGAATTATGAATGACAAATATAACTTTTGAGTCTTTTTAGCTAACATATGCTTGATTGTAAATTTGAGGATGTTATAATATATTGGAAAGTGTGTATTCATGTGATACTTGTTTGGTGTTTATGATCTATTTTGAACTTTCTATACTTGATATCATTACTTTTCAAAATTATTAAAAGGCATGCTTATTGTAAGGGGGGGCCTTTTTTAAGGAACCCTCATCTTTGCTCATTGTTTGTCATCATCAAAAAGAGAGAGATTGTTGGCCTAAACATGGCTTTTCAATCTTGTTTTGATGATAAAAAATAAAGGATAATTTAATATGTGTTGGTTAAGTGGTGATGTTTCGGGAAAGATAAAGTTAAAAAAAAAAAAAGCATTGGAAAGCTCACGTGTTCATAAAAGCCACATCTATATGTAAAGTGATCCAAACAATAGCTCAAAGCAATACAAACATAAGCAAAATATGTGGACACTTAAAGCTAACTCAAAACTCAAGTCAAAAGGAACGTAAAGCAAAATACAATGAAAGGCTTGAAGAGTAGAGTATTAGGCTTTAAGGAAAATATTCTAAGTACTTCATGTTTGAATATCTTATGAAATATTTTTGAAACTCTTCTAGGGTTATTCATTGACTTAGAGACCTTATTTAAAACCCTAGAAAATATTTTATAAGAAATAAAAGCAAAAGAGCAAAAAGGATTTTCGAAAACTAAAATAAAAAATTTGAATTTGGTCTGCCTAGACGACTGAGGTGCACCCTCAGAAGATTGAAGATGTACCTTACAAGACTGAAGTTTTACTTTAGTCTACTGAAAAATTGCTTTAGAAGACTGAAGAATCAGTTCAGTCTACTGAAGATTTTTCTAAAAGAATACAGAAAAGGTAGTACACCCTCAGAAGACTAAACCCTCAATTCAATCAACTGATTTGGGACTTCAGAAGATTGAATCCTCAATTCAGTCGTCTGACCCTGTGTCCAGCTTAAATTTTTCAATTTGTTAAGGAGCATCAGAAGACTAAACCCGATACTTCAGTCGTCTGAACACTATTAAGGGTTAGAAATTTTAAATTTTTTAAATTTAAAATAAAGGTTTCTTGTGTCCAAAATTTTATAAAAACTTGGAAGATACTCCAAGTAATCTTAGGCAACATGAAATTACTTTTCTAAGCCTATAAATACATGGTTTTGCAAATCAAATCAGACCAAGAATTGAAAAATCTGCAAAAATCTATTTTGCTATCAAAGCTTTCTCTTGTTCAAATTCTTGTTCATCTGAATTGCTGAATCTCTGCATTGTTGATCACCATTCTCTGAGTTCCCATTGCTAATTTCTCATCTGGAGAAGGAACTTGGTGAATTCTTACTTGTGATTCAATCTTATTTCAATTTGATATTTGATTTTTGAAGTATCTAGTGTTTGAAATTATACTAATCTACTCTTTGTGAGAGTATTCTTGTATGTAGAAATTTCTTCTTGTTTCTTGTAATTCTTGGACAACTCCAGGTTGTTGGATCGTTGACCGAGTGTGGGGTATCACTTGGAAAGGCGTTGCTCTTGCCTAGTAAAGAAGTGGCTAAGTGTGGGGAATCACTTGTAATAGTTTGCTCCACCCAGAAAGAAGTGTAATAGTGGAATCCTTTGGTGGTATTGACCAAAGGTGAGGACGTAGGCTGGGAATAAGCTGAAACTCGTAAAAATTGTGGTGTCTCTCTTTCCCTACTCTTTATTTTCAACATCTATATACTTTGTTGTGTGTGAATGCAAAGTGCAGGCAGCTGAAATTAAGAACTGAGATTAACAAGAAGACTCTTAATAAAAGAAAGTATGTTTTTATTAAACGTTTGCGAAAACCTAAAAAGGGAGCACATTGTTTAGTCATTTACAGAAATCTTTGTTAATAGAGTGCAAACAATTTCATTCAATACAGGGCTACAATTAAAAGCTGAAGTTGCCAAAAGGCTGCAAATTTTATCTTGGTTTGGTATCTTTGATTGTTTACTTTAAGTGATTCATTGGTTATTTGGTTGATCAAATTTTGTTTACTTGTGGTGTGTTAAGTATGTGTTTGTGGATTGATTAAGTGAATAATTAACTAAGATTTGCTGTGTGTTTGTTAAAGTAACACGTGGTTAAGAATTCCTAAAAAGAATTAAAATAAAATTTTAAATAACCCAATTCACCTCCCCCCCTCTTGGGACTACACCTCAACTTTCATATTTCACTGCATTCCAATGCATTATACCAGGATTAGCCATATATTTGCTTACCAAACTAACTGCATATGACAAGTCTGGTCTACTACATACCATAGAATACATCAAGTTCCCTACTGCACTGGCATAAGGCATACTAGCCATATCCAACTTATCCTCATTAGTAGAAGGACATAGTTTAGTAGACAACTAAAATGAGCAGCTAGAGGTGTACTTACCGATTTAGCATTATCCATATTAAACATTTCCAACACCTTCTCAATATACTTACCCTGTGATAACGACAGCTTCTTTTGTTGTCTGTCCCTCCTGATTGCCATGCCAAGGATCTTTTTAGCTACACCAAGATCCTTCATCTCAAACTCTTCCTGTGACCTGGCTTTCAACACATTCAATCCATCAATATTGTTAGAGGCAATCAACATGTCATCCACATATAGCATAAGGATCACATATACACCACTGTTAAGCAATCTAAAGTAAACACAACTGTCATAACTGCTTCTAACATACCCAATCCTCAACATATAAGAATCAACCTCTTATATCATTGCCTAGGGGATTTGTTGGTTTTTTTAGTCCGATCTCTGTTTTGATGCTGACAAACCACCAGTATATTATGTGTGCATTTAGTGTTTGAACAGGTTGTCATTTCAGCACGAACATAAGATACCGCAAAATGAAAGCCAGCAGGGACATAAAGCTCACACTCTCCCAGTGAATTCCATTGAAAATGAAGAACAAGAGAAGAAGACATTTTGATCTTAATTTGTATTGCATTTATTTTTATTATTTAGTCTGTAATAATGCATATATCTTGCATGATATGTTTTGAATGCTCAAATGACCGCAGATTGACCATAGGGAACCAAATGACCTTAGGGACCCTTCAGTAGACCGAAGATCAACCGACGCCAAGTTTTTAGCCATAAATAGACCTTAGGTTCCCGCACTTAAGTGCACAAAGCCCTAACATAGTTCTCATATTATTAAGGAAATTTTAGTGCAAAGAAAATGACCTTAGGTAAAAATCAAATGGCTTTCAGGCGACCGAACGTAGCAGTTCAAAACTACCTCGAGCAACCGAACTGCTGTCCGGTCAAAAGTTTGACTTGGTTCGGGCAATCGAACCAAATTGAACTGAGTGTCCCCGGGCAACTCAACTCATGTCAAATACCCTTTTACCAACCCAGGCACCCAAAACCCACGTTCAAATATGCCTCAAGCGACCGAACCTGTTGGTTCGGTTAACCAAACTTAGCATCGGGCACCCAAACCTACGAACAAATGTTTCTAACTTTTGTTCGAGCTACCGAACCTGCACTCGGGCTGCCGAACTATTTTAAAGGCTTTCTTTAATGAGTCTGTTCGGGCAACCGAACCTCAATTTAGCCACCCGAACCTTGTCGGGTTAAATTATCTTTATAAAAGTAAATTGGGGTTAAAACTGGATTAATTTCCTAAAATTATTTCAAATCTTTTTAATAATACCTAGTGTGACCCCAATGGTCAAAAATTTCCATAAGTCTATATATACCCCTTCATAAGCCAAGATTAGTAACTTTGATTAGCACTTTTTCTCTCTAATTTTTATCCTAATCAAAGTTCCCCCAAAACTTGTTTTTATTGCAAAATCATTTATGGGGTTATTTTTATGCCCTCCATTCTCTTCCACTCATTATTTTGAAAAACTTTTTGAAGAGAACATTTTAGTTTTGGCATTCATTTTGATTTGCACATATAGTTTTAAAATGCTTGTATTTGGTTTTGTTGTGCAAATTTATTTGAAACTAAAACCCTAGGTTCTCCGGTTCGTTCTTGAAAAATATTATTTGGAGAAAATCACTTGTAGGATTTAAATCTTTGAAGCTCTTTATTATATATATTCTTTTCAAAGATTTCAAAATACTATTTAGATAAGCACACTTACTCTACTCAGCATTATTGCATATCATATTAGAGTGCATTTATTTGAGCTTAAACGTGTACATCTCAGCTTGTATTTTCAAAAGCACTTTCATGTACAAAAATGGTTTTATTGTAATGGTTGGGTTCAGCCCATTAATTGAACTGGGGAGTCTCAATCTTGTAAATGAGATTGGTTCGGTTCAGCCCGGAATTGAACTGGGGAGTCTCAGCCCCGTAAGTGAGACTAGTTCAACTCAACCTAGTAATTGAACTAGGGTTTTCCTCATCCTGTAAGGAGAGGATGTAAAAGGCTTTTTCTCCGCCCGATTAAGTGAGCAGGTTTAATGGAATCCTTGGAGGTTATGCCCAAGGTGGGGATGTAGGCTGGTTTGGCCAAACCTCGATAACAAATCTGATGTCGCTCTCTCTATCTTATTTAAATTCCTGCACTTTAATTCAGCATGTGTATGAATGTTTATTTAATATCAAAATTATTCTTATGTATACATTTGATTTAAATAAGATACAGCACACATGTATGTTTTCTATTATTGTTAAACTCACTTTACATACACGTATATATGTTGAATGGGATATGAACTGTAGTGAATCGGTGAAATTTTTTAAATTAGCCAAAAAGTTTTAAATGCCCAATTCATCCCCCCCCCCCTTTTGGGATCACACCAATTCCAACAGGATTGCTTTAAACCATAAAGAGACCTATTCAACTTACATACCAGGTGCTCATTACCTTGTTCCACAAACCCTTCTGGTTGCTCCATAAAAATATCTTCCTCCAACTCACTATGAAGGAAATTTGTCTTTACATCCATCTGTTCCAGATCTAAATCATGCATGATAACCAATGCTAACAAGGAGCATGCTTAACAATATGAGAAAAGAATTTATTATAATCTATACCTTCTTCGTGTTTGTATCCTTTTGCTACTAACCTAGCCTTTTATTTTATCCCTTCTAATTCTGAAGTAGGTTCTTTCTTTCTGAAAACTCACTTACAAACAATCAGCTTCCTTCCATTGGGTTTCTGAACCAATACCCAAGTGCCATTTTTATGAAGAGACTCCATCTCCACAACCATGGCTCCAAGCCAACTATCTCGTTCAGAACTATGAACTGCTTCCTAAAAATCAGAAAGATCTTCATTACTAGTAATCAGAGCAAATGCAACTAAGTCCTCAAACCCATACCTAACCAGAGGCTTAACATTCCTCCTTTCTCTGTTAGTGGCTAGCCCTGTAGGCTCATGTCTATCACCTGTCTGAGGAATTTCCCGAGGAACTGTAGCTTGTCTCCCTGTGCAACAGAATCAACAACAGTAGTCTGAGTATTACCCATACCTGAATTATGAATATTGTCTAGCTCCACCTGAATAGGTACTCCCGCTGAATCAGACTTCGACTTCTTATCAGCATTCTCCTTCAACATGGCTTTCTCATTGAAGACCACATCCCTGCTAATGACCACCTTCCATGCTATAGGGTCCCACAACCGATATCCCTTCACTCCTTCTTGGAAACCAAGAATACACATGGTTTGGACTTAGAGTCCAACTTTGATCTGTCCTTTTCCTGCACATGCACATACGATGGACAGCCAAATAGTCTCAACATAGAGTAATCTACTGGCTTACCTCTCCATACCTCCTCAGGAACCTTTGCGTTAATAGCTGCAGAAGGAGACCTGTTTACCAGGTAGCATGTCATACTCACTGCTTATACCTAGAATGACTTAGGCAAATTAGCCTGAATCCTCATACACCTTGCCCTCTCTAGTTATGTTCTATCCATCCTTTTAGCCAACCCATTCTGCTATGGCCCATGTGAAACTGTATAGTGCCTAGTAATCCCCTATTCCTTACAAAAGTCAATGAATTGGCTATTTTTGTACTCCAATCCATTGTTAGATCTCAAAAACATCACAAGTTTCCCTGTTTGGTTCTCTACCCAAGCTTTCCATTCCCTGAACTTACTGAATATCTCACTCTTGTGCTTCAGAAAATACACCTAAACTTTCTTGGAAAAGTCATTAATAAATGATACAAAATAAATAGCACCACTATGAGACTGTACCTGTACTACCCCATACATTTGAATGAATGTACTCCAGCACCTCCTTGCTCATATGCTTTCCTGTTATGAAACTCACCCTGTGCTGTTTACCAAACAAACAGTATTTACTGAACTTAAGCTTACAACAAGAATTACCTACCAGTAAGTTCCGCTTGTGCAGCTCCTGCAAAACACGCTCACTTATATGACCCAACATCATATGCCACAGAGTAGTATCATCTGTATTTGTATTTGAAGGGGTACTAGCTGCAACTCCACCTATCACCATGCTACCCACCAGAGTATACAAATTGTTCCTCAGATGACCCTTCATTACTACCAATGAACCTCTAGCCACTTTCAGCACACCATCCCTAGCTGAAAAAGAGAAACCATTACTGTCCAAAGAGCCCAAGGAAATCAAATTCTTTTTCAGATCTAGAACATGTCTCACATCCCTGATGGTTCTAACCACACCACCAAACATCCTAATTCTAACAGTTCCAATACCACCCATTAACACCATCCCTCCAAAGATTGGTTCCTAGGAGTCAAACCAGTCACTGTATAGATACATATGATATAAGCACGCCGAATCCAAAGTCCAAGTGTCGGCTAAGTAACTAGAACCTGTAGTAACAACCAAAAAGATCCCCATCAAAAATCATTGAACTACTCTCCACTATAGTATCCTGCTCAGTCTTCTTCCTACTTTTTTCCTCTAAATCTCTTTTCCACCTTAGACAGTCCTTCTTCATATGCCCTTCTTTCCCACAATAAAAACAACCACTCCTCCAATTCCCACTCTTACCCCTGAACTTAGATCGAGATTTCCCTCGATTCCAATTACCTCTACTAGAACTCCTGCCCCGCTGTTGGCTAGACTCACCCTTAGCCACCAACCCTTCTCTATGTCCTAGATGATTTGGTTTGTAAAACTTCTCACTCTCCCAAATTGCAGTAGTCACCTCATCAACTGTAAGAGTCTTCTTACCTAGCTATAGTGTGGTTTTCAAAGTATCAAGTAAACTAGGAAGCAAATACAAAAGAATCGGTGCTTTATCTTCCTCCTCAATTTTTACCTCAATACTTAGCAACTACGTGATTATCTTATTGAAATAATTGAGGTGGTCTTTGACTTCTATGCCTCAATCATCCTCAATTGATACAATTGTTTCTTCAAATACTGTCTATTAACTAGGAACTTGGACATATAAATATTCTCCATTTTTTTCCAAAGCTCAGCTGGTGATGTTTCATTCAACACACTGTATTTAATTTCTGGAACTAAACTTAAGCGAATGGTACTTACCGCTTTCATTCCAGCTCCTCCCACTGATCATCTGACATGGTCTCTAGCTTCTCGTCTTTCCCATATAGTGCCTTAATCAGTCCCTATTGGACCAACACATCCTTCATAGTAGTCTGCCACAGACTGAAATTATTTTTCCCATTAAAGGGCTCCACCTCGAACTTGGCCATCAAAGTACTTTCCATTAAAAAAATAAAAAAAATTTATCCTCTGACGTCAGCAATGACGTCAGCACCTATCAAGATGACGTCAGCAACAAAGCTTGCATTAGCTTCTGTGTCAGCATGACGTCAGCGCTCCACAGAGAGGATCCACGCCTCGACCTGCGCTTCGACCCGATTCTAAATCCGGGTCTGTCACCCAATTCTAACACTACTCTTCATCCACGAAAAAAAAATCTTCCAAATTTTTTTTTCACACCTTCAATTGAAAAATTCCGGAATAATTTTCTGGCAACTAATTTGAATCTTCGCGTACCTCAATTCGATCTAAATGAACCGCTTTGATCTTGAGTACTCCCGCAAAAAAAACTTCATATCCAAAAAATTTCTTTCGATCTGATCTAATCTATCATATCTACACCCAATCGAAACCGTGCCTTGATACCACTTGTTGACGCGTAGCGATTTTAATCTTCCAATCAAAAAAATAAATCACACAAAGAACATTCATAGAAAAATGGAGATAAGAGATTTGACGAGGTTCGGCAAGGTTGCCTATATCCACGGAGCGTGCACCTGGAGAAAAATCCACTATGAAACGATGGCAGTACAAGATATGATTAGTCTCTCCCCGATCTAAGATCTCCTGTACATCTCTTCACCCTCAACCCGTTAAAGAAAAGTTCTTCCTAGAGAGAACCCCTCTCTAACTCTCCTTGTACAAAATGACAAACAATCCCTATATTTTCCCATGGCTTACAAACATATATATGACACCACACAATCGTTGGATTTAGAGATGATCCAACAGTTGTAATAAAAGCCACAATAAATAAATAAAAATAAACATATTTTTAACACTATTTACCATTAACTGATATAAAAAAAACGAGTTAATTTTGAAAATGAATTGTCTATTCTTGAGTTTAACATTAAAAATATATTTAATTTAAAACTCGTGATGGAAGTTATCGTACTAGCTAGGCATTTGGAACTAATTGACCCTATGGTAAGATGACGATGCCTTCTTCTCTTCCTAAGATGGCTATGTGTATTGCTTTTCTTGACTTTTATGGGTCGTTACTCCAAACAAGATACATAAATTACAAACAAATAGTTAGATTACATGCTTCTATATTTGGGGACTTACCATATCTTTATGTCTTATTTGTTTAGGGAATGGAAGAGGGAGGTATAGGAAGAAGAATTTTTTTTTTTTTAGGTTTACATGTAAGCCTACGTGCAGTCTAAATTACACAATGTGAGCAGGTAGCAAGACTTTCGAGGAATATTCAATCTTTAACCATAGGATGTCCCCTAAAAAACATGATAGGGAATATTAATTGTAAAGAAATATAACAATTTCAAAATAAAGTTGAAGTTATGTTAAGACAAATGACTATTATAGAGTCGGTGACATTCTAACCAATGTGGAATAGATTAGAAATAGATATTACAACAATAAAATTAGGGGAGTCTTTTTACATACTAGTTAGTGCTAATGTGTCTTGAACATGGACAAAACTAATCTATGAGTTATTTATTTAATTTGAAATATTAATTATCTAAACTAATTTTGATTAAAATATCTAATTTTTTTCCCATACTCTTTCTTGTCTCTTTCCCATTATTTGAACTTGAGACCTTTAATATAAAAGTTTCAAATTTTAATAAAAAACAAAAATTGATACTTTATACAAAGTCTAATAGAGAAACTAAATAGACCCTAATTTTAAAAATAAAACGCAATCTTCTTAACTACTTATAAACACATTAGTATACACTTGAATTGGTAAGGAGAGAGAGAGAGAGAGAGAGAGAGAGAGAGAGAGAGAGAGAGAGAGAGAACAAAACACAAGATATTTTGCAGTTCAAACTTACGACAAAGAGAAGAAAGTTCCCAAGTCCATTTTTGAGAGGCATTTGTAGACTCAAATTCCTACATAAAATGATACATTTTTTTTGTAGACACCAACTTCTGTTCAAACCTTATATAGCAAAACGGGCATTAAATTCTAGCTTTCAAATTAATTTTGAGAGATTTTGCAAATTTTGAAAAAATATAATAAATGAAATTTTCCTTTTCTTGTTGAAATTTGGTAAAAATTTTAGCTAAATCAAATATGCCCTCTAAGGTATTTCGTTGCGTTGCAACACTCTCACCTAATATTCTAACACTTCATCTCCCTAGCTAAAAAATAAATCGTTTTACTTTATAATACAAAAATTCATGGGAATCTCAATTGAATACATTAAACTTAAAAAAAAAAAACCCCAAATGTGAATCAATTGCAGTCTAATAAAGTGCATAAAGCCCAAACCCATTTTGTGCCCATTAATCACCCTACTCAACTAATCCCCTGTAACCCCCTCTTAATCAATCTCTAGCAACAACCACCCTACCCCCAGTGCTACCTGCAGCAACTTGGCAGCAAAGATGGCTGCCCAAGAAATCCGAAAAGTGGTGAACTGATGATTACAAAGGGGGAAATCAGAGAAGGAGATTTAGGAAATCAAGGAATTTGCCCTGTCTATTTTTGGCATGTAAATAGAAAGGTAGAGAGATGGGCTAGGGAGAGGAGAGACAAAAAAAAACAAACTAGGGAGGCCGTCAGAGGCAGCACAAAAACCCAAAGAGAGTTAAAATGGAAATAGAATTTGTTGGCAGGAGCAAGAGCATAGGAGAGGACAGGCCGCAGCCCCACCATGTTGCAATCCATATCACTTCCAATGCCATGGGGAAAAAAGATGGGATGTGCTTTCCACGTTTCAGAATTTAATTGCCCTGTCAGTTGGGCCAAAGGTTGGAATTCATCTTCCATACTTTATTTTGATCAATAATAATAATAATAATTAGACCAGAAAATTGGAAACTTCTTTTTTTAATTTCCACTCTAACAAGCTATCAAGTAGTTGCATCCGTGACCTCAGTCCGTTCTCAATCTTTGAATTTTGTTAGCAAAAGTTCAATGCATCTTTCTTGTATAATTTCAATTTTCTTGACTTTCTACTCGCTTTAGTCTATGCTTTTTTAGTTTGAATAAATCCACAATTTAGACTTATTTATAGTTTGCTTGGAAGATCTACATGCATGTCTGCTTGCATGGTTATGGCGGTTTTTTTACAGTTTGGGAATTTCCTGTGTACTTTTTTGTTTCGGGAGGTTCTTTTCCTCACCTTTTTATGTTCGTCCTTTTGGAGTTTCGAAGTATCTTGTTCGGGTCTCCTTTATTAATAATATTATCCTTTCAAAAAAAAAAGTTATCAACCAGGCCTTTAGTAAAGCAGGGAAGAAGGCACATTTAAGTTATTATTATTATTATTATTATTATTATTATGTAAGATATGTCTCAAAGGATATGTCCCACATAAATGACATGGGTCTCACATGAAGGATATGTGTCCTATATGATAAGGGTGATGAAAGGTCATAATATGGATTAAATTAAATGAGATTAGCTTTGGGAAAATGTTGTGAGATTAATAGCTAGAAGTTGGAAGGTTTTTATTTTCTTTTTTTTTCCTTTTTTTTTAGCTAAAGAAGGGTGGCACCTCCAATTATTTATTGATATACCCTTACTTTTGGCGGAGGAATGCCGTGATTATAAGACAAGCATTAGGAGATTACAGATAAAAAAACATTAAGTCTCCCAAAAACAACACCAATAACCAACCAAAATAGGACTACAAATCCAAACAAAGTTAAAAAGAAACAAATCTAAGTAGAACTATCAAAGAAAAAATAAAAAATAAACTAAAATCTAAACCAACCAAATAAAAATCAAAAGGATGAACTAATGACGAAAGGAAGTGAGACTCAACCTATCCATCCAAAGGATACCTTTGAGAGAATGTGGTAAAAGATATTGTTTTTCATAGATAACATTGTTTCCTATTTCTTCTTCTCTAGCGAGAAAATCAGCAGCACTATTGCCTTTCCAATATTGATGGATCACCATGAAATTCACTCCTTCTAGCTTCGCCATGAGGTCCTTCCAAAAATCTTAAAGATACCACAAGGTACATCTACCTTTCCGAAACCAATTAACAATAATTCGCGAGTCACTTTCAATAATCACATTAAAATAATGAAATTTTTTGCATAAACGAATTCCTTCCAGAATTGCTTTTAATTCCACACTATTGTTCGTACCATTCCCAAAATAGCTTGAAAAAACCGCTTTCACCATGTCATGGCAATCTCGAATGATTCCTCCACCTCCTGAAGTACCCGGATTGCCTCTACAGCTCCCATCACAATTAAGTTTTATCCACCCTACTAAGGGTTTAACCCACGAAATAATTTTTCCAGGCCTGGCACAAACTCCCTAATACTGAATTTGAAACTCTTTCAAAATCGTAATGTCTGATATCTTCAATTTTCGAAAAGAATTAGTGCTCTTAGCTAAAAAACTAACCCAGTATCGAACACTTCTCCATGTTTAATCCGCACTTTGATAAACTTCTTCCATTCTCACTTTGCATTTTCGATTCCAAAGGCACCACGTAATCAAACACGGAATCAAACCGATTAAAATACCTTTAATAGATGATTTTCGAGCTTAGTGAAACTAATTTGTAATTCTATTTTTCCAAAGAATTAATCGTTGGAAAGGATTCCCTAACACCACACTATCCCGACGCCAATCCTCTGAAGCCACCTCACCTAAAGAAAAAATGTGATCAACATTTTCGTGGCTTCTCTGCATGCATCAATCACAAGCCGAAACTATTGATATTCCTTTGGCCTGAATTCTATCATCTACTACCAAGCATCTAAACCAAACTTTCCATAAATACATTGAGATTTTTCTAGGAAATAATAAATCCCAAAACCAGTCATTCCATTCCAAATTATCACTTCTGTTCCTCACTGCCTCCCATGCCATTTTTGTAGAGAAATTGCCATCAAGGACAAGCTTCCATATGAATATATCCTGACCACTTTTACTAGCTTGCACATTATGCAAGATTTCCATTATTTTGTCGACCCTAACCAATTCCATTAATAAATCAGAATTCAAGTTGTTATTTAGCCAGCAATCCTTAATACACAGCTTCTTGTTCGAAATATCCTCAATATGCTCCTCTAATGGTCCTGATGTAAGACATCTATCGAACCAAAAAGAAGAGTTCCCACCTCTCACCAAAATTTTATCATTATCCATAACTTCCAGAATAGTGGCCATCACTGATTTCCAGAACCGATAGTCATTTGGTCTCCCCTTCCTTATTAATAAATGATTATTTTTGCAATATTTAGCTCTAAAAAAACTTGACCATAGATTGTTAAAAGTGAGCAGTCTAAAGGCAAATTTCATGAAAAAAGATTTTTGGACTTCTTTTAAGATCTCTTAAGCCCTTACCCCATTCTGAGGTGGGTTTACAAATTTTCGCCCAAGAGTGCCAATGAATCTTCCTTTTACCATTCACCTCTCCCCATAAGAAATTGGCAAAAAGAGAGTTGATGTAAGAAAATGTGACCTGTGAAACATTAATAACCGACATCAAATGTATCGGCATGCTAGACAACACATGTCTTAATAAAATCAACCTTCCACCTTAAGAGAGCAACTTAAATTTCCACCTTACAATTTTCTTCCTAATCTTCTCCACAAGAGGCTCTAAGATCCTAGAAGACAATTTTCCAGAAACCAAAGGCGCACCCAAATACGTAACTAGGAATTTACCTTCCACGAAACTCGTGATTCTTAATAACCCACATTTTCGAGCAGGGGTAATGTATTTCGAAAGGAATAACGCAGACTTTGTCTTGTTGATATTTTGACCCGACCACTTCTCATACATCTCCGGAGTGTGAACCAAATTTCTAATAGACCTTTTCCCACCATTTGCAAAAATAAGAATATTATCCGCATAAAAAAAAATGCGAAACCCAAGAGGCCCCAATCGGATGATTAAATTGTCCAATACGACCTATCTCATAGTTTTTGCTAAGCAACCTAGTCAAAATCTCCTCCATTATGATGAATAAATAAGGAGAAAGTGGATCCCCTTGCCTCAAGTCTCTAGTTGATTGAAAAAACACTTTAAAAGTTCCGTTCATCATAACGAAAAACCACAGGGACTCCACACAATTTTATATGATCTTGCAAAACCTCTTAGAGAAACCGAAAGCCTTAAGAACTTCCAAAAGAAAATTCCAATTCCCTCTATCATAAGCCTTAGCCATATCCATTTTTACCATCACATTTCCATCAACCATTTTTTTGTGCAAAGAATGAATCATTTCCTGTGCAAGCGTAATATTCTCAAAAATACTACGCGCAGGAATAAAAGCACCTTGCTTATGTGAGACCAACTTATCAACAAATTCAATTAGCCTAAAAACAATAATCTTGAAAAAAAATTTTATAAGCCATAGAGCACAAACTCATAGGCCGGAATTTATTAAAACTAGAATGATTGTCCACCTTTGGAATTAAAACAATAAACGAGGAGGAAAAGAACCTAGAAAGAGGAGTGCCCTGAAAAAAATTCTTTGCCACATCCAAGACATCTTTTTTAAAAATGTCCCGACAAGAAATATAAAATTCAGAGCCAAATCCATCTAATCCTGGACTGCTTTCTTTGGGAATAGAGAACACCGCTTTTTTAACTTCTTCTTTTGTCGGATTGGCATAAAGAAAATTATTAGCAGCATCTGAAATCTGCCTTTGAATTAACTTGAAGAGATCACAAGGTTCAACCACTGAAACCTTTGAGAGAAAATTTTGAAAAAAAAAAAAAAGCAACGGCTTCATTATGTATTCCTTCCGCACCATCTAATATCCTCCCAACGTTTAGAACCATATGGTCTATACGGCCCTTATTCCGCCTCTGATTAATAACTGAATGGAAGAATTTAGAGTTTTGATCCCCCTCAATCAACCTTTTTTTTTTTTCACAATTTTTCCTAGGCGAGATACTTCCCTATTCTCCCACACCTGAATCTCTAACTTAGTAGTCAAGTAATCGGCTTCGACCTCCTCAGAAAAACCTGATTGCAACTGATTTTCTAGATATTTCATCCTTTCCTCGAGAGCTTGTAGGTTTTCTCCCACTCTCCCAAAGACATATTTATTCCATGCTCATAAAGCAACTTTAGTTCTCTTAAGGCGAATAGCAAGTTTCAAAAGACCCGAGGCCGAGTCATTCCTGATCCAGGAATCTTTAACGCACAATAAAAACAAATCAAGTGAACTCCACATATTAAGGAACCAAAATGGGGTATGGCCATACAAAGAGAATGATGTATTCGTATACACCACCATAGGACTATGATCTGAGGACTTCCGACTCAGATATTTGAATTTAGCTGGACCATATAGGTTGGAAAAAGCATTATTAATAAGAACTCGATTAAGCTTAGCCCAACTCCGAGCCACCCCTTCATGGCCATTGCACCATGACATGCAAGAGCCTGTGTTTGATAAATCAAAGAGACCACAATGATGTTAACAATCATTAAACTCTATCATAGGTAAGAGTGGTCTTGGATTTTCACCAATTCTTTCCACATCCGTTCAAATAACATTAAAATCACCCAAGACCAACCAAGGAAAATCTGATTGGCATGCCTCCATTTACCGCCATAATTCCCTACTTTCAAGATAAGAACATTTGGCATAGACAAAACTCACCAAAATCATTTGGCCGTTCTTGAAGAACCACCCATAGATCATTTGAGTCGTGATTGAAATCACCTCAAAAGGCATTCATATCCTTCCAAAAAATCCACAATTTACCGCCCTAATTTTCATTAGATATAAAATGATGATAATTCAGAAAATTACCAAGCATTACCATCTGTTCCTCGATCGCAAAAGGTTCTAAAATAGCAAACAAACCAACATTAAACTTATTGATCAACTTCTTTAACCTACCTCTAGACCTGTCCAGCCCTCTAATATTCCAAAAACAAATTGTATCAATCATAAATTTAATTTATGTGGTCAGATGTGAAACCTCTGAGATTTCTTCACAGATTTTTCCATTCCGTTTTTGGTGTTTTTGAAAGTCCATCCTTGTCCTGTATCAGAGTCATACATTTTTTCTTTAACCTTAAATACTGAAATTTCATCTTCCTCCCTCTTAGACGAATAACCCAGAGACAAATCCCTCTGATGCAAACCATGGTTCCCACCTTCAGTCTACTCAATACTATCCGCATGATCCACTATCTCGTAAGACATAGGTTTACCATATGAAACTCGAGCATCATCATCACACCCAACTTCCTCACACTCCTCTTCATCACTTTCTGTTGAACCTTCATTCATATTATTTTTCCAAGCCTCTCTGTGGTACATCAGATTTTTGACTTGCATAATCCTCTTTTTCTTGAGTCGCAGGATTTTCTGGTAATACCAGGCACCTATCCTTGGACATCTTCATCATCGACACATTACTAGGTCCTGCTTCCTGCTCCACCCTTTCTGCCCCTTTATCCACATCGATATTGGTTTCCATTACACCGTCATTCATCTTTGGTTTCCATATCTTTTTTTCTTTATATTTTCCTTCATCCCTTCGCTTCTCTCCTACCCTGCAAACAATCAAGGTATGTCCTTGGTGGCAACATTTAGAACATAAAAAACCCATCTTTTCATATTTTTCCTCTTACCAAAGACATTATTTCAGAGATAAAATTAAAGGAAATCCCTTAACTGGCTCCATTGTCAAGTCGACTTCCATGCAAATACGTGCCTCTGAGGCTCTCGTACGGTTAATTGTTGCATTATCAGTCCTGAGATAATGACCAAAATGAGTCTCTATAATTTAGAGAAAATCCACTCGATAAAGATGCATTGGTAACCCCCAGTAAGAAAATCCATTAAGGAGCCAATGGAGATTCTTTTTTAACATCCAAGTCTTTCGTCCACTTAAATAGCCGAAATGAATTGCCTTCCATAGTTCTACCTTCCCTTGCCCACTCGTGTACAAAACCAAGTTCATTTTTTATGTGTATAAGCACATGGTAATCATCCATAACACTAATCGTTGGAATTTCCATCAAAACCCACATTTTCACAATCGATAACCGAATTTTATCAATAAATGGTCGATTCCTCAAAAATTTCATCACTAATGCATAACAAAACTCTTCCTTAGCTTTAACCATCTCCGCTTCTGAGAAAATAAATCTCAATTCACCATTGATATTAACTAGCAATCTTATAAGAATTTTAAACACAGGTGTCTCCACTTTTTTATTCACGGCTTGTGCATACGAATGCACACTGGAACCAGCCTAGACGACATTCCTCACCAATGGTGAGGCCATGACACCTTCCCAACAACCCTAGACTACCTATTTTCCATATTGAAAGCCTAAAAATAAAAAACCAAAAGAAAGAGCAGATAAAACCTGAGGTGTGATGGCTATGGAAAAATCCTTCTAGCACGCAGCATCCCCCAAAACTTCAAATCTTTGGTAAAAATGGATATTGGGAGAGTCTTCGCATATGAGCTTTAAGGTTTTCAAACAATGTCCACTTCAACTGAAAAGCTGACCGTATGAACCAAAAAGCTTGGAACTTTGAGTTCTGTTTCAGCAGCGTCCCCTTCAACTTGCAATGGCAGGCAGGTGACGACGATATGCTCCTACGGCCAGAGGTGGAGCCTAACTCTACAGGAAGGTTTGTGGCAAAACGTTGCTTGTTTCTCTGTGCGTCTGATTGTTGCATAGTCGGGAGATGGCCGGGAGATTGGAGATAACTGGAGCAGTTGGCGTTGGGGCAATGGTGACTCCGGCGGTGTTGAATAAGGTGGTCAGATATCATCTCTGTAGGAGATAAGACTATCCAGCGTGGGAAGATGAGTGTGTGAGGACTTGCTAGACAGTGTTGGGAAGAGAAGGTGGGTGTGGGCGAGCTGGATGGACAGGTGAGGCGGCTGCGGTGGTGGGTGGACAGGGGACGGCGGAGGAGGGCATTGCAGTGAATAGGGGAGGCGGCAGCAGGTGGGATGGTGCTGGGCAACGTTGGGAAGGGAGGGTGGGTGTGGGCAAGCTAGAAGGGCAGGTGAGGCAGCTGCGGCGGTGGGTTGACAGGGGAGGGTAGAGAAGAACGCTGCAGTGACAGCGTGTTTGCGACAAGTTGGAAGGTTTCCTATATACATAGCTACCGTTATGGGGAGTAGCTGAAAAAAGTAAGTGTCTATTTCTGTAAGGTAATAGAATGGATAGAAGGCATATAGGAATTGTCTTCTCTCTACCTTAGCTCTCTATTCATCAGTCCTACTCCCATAAATCTAGTGAAGTAAAGAAAGAGATCGGGGTTAAGTGAGAGAAATGATTTCTACGGTTTCTACAAGTGTTAAGCGAGAGAAACAATTTCTACAGTTTCTACAAGTGTTCTTCTCAGTTAACATATATTATGGTTGATTCTGGTTTGTTCATATATTATGGTTTTCTTTATTTTTCCGCATGAAGGTAGTATATATATGTGAAGATCATGATAATTAAAGATCATGTTCAAGCATAATAACAGTATAAATTCTTACATGTGGTATCAGAGAATGTTGAAATTATCGTAATATTCCTATTGGCCTTACAAGGCTTAACATCCTATTTTGATGCTAACAAACAAGTGGAACTTAACATATTTGATGAGTGATGATATTTCAGATCTCGCATATGTGAAAGCAAAGTCAAGTACTTGCAAGGATTAAATTGAAGCTTATATTTCAAAGGAACATGATCATATGAAGCTTAAAGAATACTTAAAGGAATGGATGATATATTAAAGTTTGACGACTATGAAAGGATGAACTTGATATGAAAGCCTGAAGAAATGATGGACTCAAAGAATGAACATGCATGAAGACTTCAAGAGATAAAGGATTTAGAATCTTAAGGAAATTTCATGTAAGTACTTCAAGTAAATTCAATATGAATGCATGAAACTCTTAGGATTAATTACTTGGACCTAAATACCTTTTAACATACTTGGAAAATATTTTTATAAGGTCAGAAGTTGTTTCAAAAAGGTTAATATTTTTTTTGGAATGAAAAGATCTAAAATGGGATTTTTCCAAATTCAGTTAATTTTTATACATTCGTATTGATGAACATTTTTCTCTATCAAAAACTCATTATTTTAAAAAGTGTTCAACATAAAAGTTGTAGTATTTTCTCTTAGATTTCTTTGGACACCAAGAACATTAAATTTGGAGCTATATAAAAAAAATTATAATCAAATTACTGAAAAGGGGTCGAAGCTGCCAGCAACACACTAATCTAGTCTAGTCAGTCGGCTGACCAGAATGAACTGTGTTTAGTCAGCCGATTGACCAGTTAACAGAACTAAAATTTGGGAGATAGAATGCACCCAGTCGCCTGTCCAGTCGGCTGACCATGCATAAACACCCTCCCAGCCACCTGGTTAGCCAATTGACCCTACGAAAATTTAAAATTTGGAGAGGCGAGCTCTAGCCTAGTGAAGGAGTGTTTGAGCGTGGGGTATCACTTGTAAAGGTTTTGTTCCACCCGTCAACGGAACAGGTTTAATGAATCCTTTGGTGGTTTGCCAAAGGCAAGGACGTAGGCTGTGTTGAAGTCAAACCTCGTAAAAATCTCCGTTTCACTCTCTCTTTCCCTATTCTTTATTTTCAGTACATATTTAAATGGCATGGATGGTTTAAATTTGAAAATCATATAAACTAAGTATATTTGGAAATCAAGTAAACCTTAAGGTTTGATTTTGATTTGGGTTGCAGAAACCGAAAGGGAGTACATTGGTTGAACCATTCTTTGTAGAAAACATAGGGGAGTACGTTACTTAACTAAACATCTAATAACCCCAAAAAGGGATATAAAAGATTAGTGGAGTAATTCCCCAAAAAAAATATTAATTAATTAATTAATTATTCGAATTTATAAAAAAATCATTAATATTTATTTTTATTAATAAAATATATTATTATTAATATTAATTAAATAATAATAATAATAATAATATTATTATTATTATTATTATTATTATTATTATTATTATTATTATTATATGTTAACTTTCTGAAGGATCATCGTTCAAGAAGACTAATCTTCTCCCCCCACCCTTTCTTTTCTATTCTTCTCCTGCGCAGGTCTCCTGTGCAGTCTCTCTCTCTCCTCTCATTCTCTCTCCCTCTCTCCTCGATTCCGTAGCGGATTTTCGCCCAATCGAAAATCGAAAGATATCGCTGGACTGCATTTTTCGCTGCTGTCATTTCTACCGAAGTGGATCGGTGGTAGGAGCAGCGAAAACGTATCTCCTGGGGTAAGCCAATTTCCCTTTTTTCTTTAATTTCTTACAAATTATAAGCCCAATCGACGAACGGATACCACTACGAGAATCTAGAGATGATTCTCTACAAGTCTAGAGGGATGAAATTCTCGTGGGGTCGTCGTGGGAAAAATCCCAAATTTGGGGTACGGGGTTACTAAGGGGCTTATTTTTAATTAATTAGGATTAATTTAAAAATGCTAAAATGTTGAGCATTTGAAGTTGAAGTAGGATTTCTAAAATTTAGGGCTCGAGTGAGCTCCACGGGTGTAATTTTGTGATCTGCAGACAAAATTCAGGAAATTAAGTGGGGGTGTTAAATATTAGTTTAAATGTTAATTTGATGTATATGGAGCCTAGGGAAGGTTAGATGGGTATTATTTTGGGAAAATAGGTTAATTCATCTAGGGAAAATATAAATTGCAGGATTAAAATTTCGAGCGCCAAGGGCGTAGGATTTGGGTTCTAAGGAGACTCTCAGTAAGTCAGGTAAGGGGAATAAATTATAACAGTATTTTTAGAATTACTATTTAAATTATTATGTGAAAATGTGTTTATGATATTTTTTTTCTGGAAATTATTACGATATAAATATCAGATAAATTGTGTGGCATTTGAGTGATTTTAAATTGTGATGTTTTGGAATATGAAAATAATATGTTATGAATATTAGATGAAAACTATGTGGCACATGACATGTGTTGAAAAATGTGAAATATAACGATGGGTATTTTCTGAGAAAATATTGAAATGAGAATGATTGATGTGATTAGTGAAAAATAATGAAATGTGATATTTATATGTGAGTGGAAATTATTTGCATGAGAAATGAGTTTGTACAAATTATTGATATGAATATTTTGGAAAAAAGTGAAAAATACGTGAAATATGATATATGTTATTACGAGATGATGAAATGTGCACAGAAAATGATGAGAATATTTATATTGAACTAAATTGTGATATATTGGAATATGATTGATGAAATATCAATACCGCAAAATGATTGTGGGTATGTGGTAGTGAACCTTGATGGATGGTTATGATATTGAGCACGGTACCGTTGTTAGTGGTGTTAGTGCAACCACACGGACTCTAGGAGGGTGTGACGTGACAGTTAACTAAGCCATTTTGTAGGGTTATTGGGCCCCCTGAGTTCGGATTAGGGTTATAGGTCTACTAGTCGTACTACAGACGCGATATGTGATATGATACTTTGATCTACCCGAGTCGGGCAACCGCGGTTAGATCCAGCCTTCAGGCCGCATAGCCTTGACCATGAGGGGAAGCATGGCGTGGATAGAAAGATCCTCAGGGTGGCCATGAGTTACAAACGCGATGTTGGTATTTGATACCAAGGATACTCATGAGCTGGAAAGTAAAATGGAAATGGAAAGTGAAAGAATGATAAAATTTGCTAAAATGAGAAAAGAAATAAAGAATGGAAATTGAGAAACGGAGAATGATAAAATTGATAAATGGAACTGTGTGAATTAATAATATAGATAATTGAGGCGAAGTGAAACTCTCTGCCTGAGGGCTTACTGAGTAAGGTGAGTGCCCTGATAGGTATCAGATGTGGTCATACCTGACTACATAACGTGTTAGGGCATAGGGAAGCTACCTCTATGGGCGGGTAATCTTCCCTGTTCTCAGGAACTTCGCGGATAATTATGTGTTGGAAATCATTGAATTTTAGAAATGATTTTAAAGCTTATAAAAGCTTGTGTTGTATATGTATATGACTATAAGAATATATTTTCTAGTGTATTTTCTCAGATGAAATGATGATTTGAAAAGTAAAGTGTATTATAACTGAACTCATATGGTCACACACTGTAAATAATTTATTCCTTCTTACTGACATGTGTCTCACCCAAATTATCTAAATTTTTTAGGGGACAGAGATAGGTCAGGCGATAGAGCTCCGTGATCATTGGGAGCTGGGACCCTGACACTTAGGGTGAGTTTCTGGATTAGGGGAGGTGTAATTCTCCTAAAGTTGAGTTGTTTTTTAGTCTTTTATGGTGATGTATATAGACGTATGTTGATACTCTGGATATTGTATTCTAACTGACATGTGTATACTGTTTTCCGCTGTTAGGTTGCATAATGAAATAATTTTAACCCGGTACCCAATGCTAGTCGGGTCATATGAATGGTAATATGGTGGTTGACGTGGCCGATTTGTGGATGTTTTTTATGACGAATGAATATTTATTTAATTTATTTATTTATTATAAAAAAATTGTACGAAAATCGGGGCGTCATAAAACATCCCAAATATAAATTAACTTAAGAGTTTATTTGAATTCAAAAGTTTGGAAAGAGTAATTGGATTTTATATTGAACATCATATTGAAGAAGAAATTTCATATATACAGGGCTTTGTTCAAAACTCACATTCACCACAGGGCTGAAAACATCAAAAGCTAAAAGTTACATATATTATATTGATTGTGATTGGATGGTATAAAGATTTGTTTTATATTCCAAGAGTCTTAAATCTTGAATGATTTCATCAATCTAATAGTGCTGCAATGAACTTATATTTGGCAAATAAATTATGGTTGTGTTGGTTTGGAAATTGTGATTAATTGTTTGATTGTTTTTACTTTCAAAGTGTGGTTGAAGATTGAATGTTTAATTGTGTTTAATTGTGTTGTTGATTGATTGTTCAAAAGAAATCAAGTTCTTGTTTGATTGACAAAATAAATAAACAAGTCAAAGAATTGGTTAAATATTAAAAGAAGTTAAGAACTTTAAAAGGAATTAAAAGAAAGTTTTTAAAATCCCAATTCACCCCCCTCTTGGGATGCTATCCTAATTTCAATTCCTTTTATGATAAAGATCATTTACGTTAACCCCTTATGATCTCGTTATTGTTTCGTATGAAAGTTTATGTTCATGATATTTCTTTGGAATCAAAAAGAAAATTCATATGATATATGATTTCTAAAAAATTATGTGATATTTGATGGATTTATTAAGTTTTGTTGGTCTAAAAAAATTTATTGTAGTTATGAATTGTGAACTTGCTAGCCGAACAAAACTGTCGAAAGATTTTCTGAAACCGTCGACAGATTGAAATACCAAGAGCATATTTTTTTGAGCTTCAGTAAAACCGTCTACGGTTTGTCTGATGCATCCTGAAATCGTCGACGATTTTCCCCTGGATAGTGATACTAAAGTGGGTAGTTAAATGAAATGCATGCAAACCATTTTATTGCTTGATTAAGAATAGAACACTCACATGTTTTATAATAGTAAATTGATAAAGATGGCATGTTCGGGACTCATTTGTATTCGGAGAACAATTATGTTTATGCATGCATGAGCTATCGAATTTTGCATAAAGATAAGCAAGTAAAATTCTTATGGTGGGGAATTGGTTATCAGCTTCGAACTTGGATAATTTTTGCTAAGTAAGGTATCAATCAATGTTTATTTTATGGTTAGCATGTTGTCACCAAAGTTATTTCGTTAAGAAAAGTTATAAACATTGAATTGAAATATGATTTTGCGAAAAAAAAAAATTATTACAGAATGGTTATTTGATTATTATGGTTGACCCAAAGGTGCACCAACTTTCAAGTAATCATTGAATTAGTCATGATAATTGAAAAAAAAATGGTAGTGAGATTGGAATGGATGCCCAAAGGTGACAGACCAATCGAACATTAAAAGGTTATCAGTTATGCCTAGGTGGGTGAAAATCACCAGTAAATGTAAATGTTAGTATATTGCATAAGTTAATCCCAAAATTGAATGCAATTTACTAATGGTAATGTTTTACTCAAAACATTAATGTTGTGATCATTTTATCGCAGTATCTGTTCCTATTTTATTACATTCGTTAGCTTCTTCTGTTCCGATCTTTAATAAGACAAATTTCTCTGACTGGAATGAGCAGATTCAATTTCACCTTGGTGTTCTGAATCTGGACTTAGCTCTGCAAATAGATAAACCGGTTACAATTATTGAAACAAGTAGTTCGGAGCAACGAGCTTTGTATAGGTCATGGGAAAGTTCAAACAAATTAAATATTATGTTCATGTTGATGTGTATAGCAAACAATTTTAAGTCAACACTTCCTTAACCTGAAAATGCAAAGGAATATCTTAAGGTTGTGGAAGATCGATTTTGTTCAGCAAACAAGTCCCTTGCAGAGAGATTAATGGCTGAACTTACCACCATGAAGTTTGATGGTAGCCGAGGAATGAACGAACATGTCCTTGATATGACTAATCTAGCTATTAGACTTAAATCTTTGGGAATGAATGTTGATGAGAGATTCTTTGTTCAGTTTATTTTGAATTCTTTACCTTGATCCTCAGTATGGGCCATTTCAGATTCACTATTACACTATTAAAGAAAAGTGGAATGTGAATGAATTGGTAAGCATGTTAATTCAAAAAGATGCAAGGCTTAAACAACAACGACAACATTCAATTAATGTCATGAGTCATGCAATTGGAAGTAAAGGAAAGAAATCAAAGAATGGTTTAAAGAAATATCCATTAAAGGTAGCGAGTACTTCTTATGGAAATGAGGCTCGCAAGAAGGAACATAATGGACCAAAGTTTTATTTTTGTCGGGGCTATGGGCATTTAAAGAAAAGGTGCCCAAAACGTAAAACTTGGTTTGAAAAGAAAGGTAAGCTTTTAGCTTATGTATGTTTCAAATCAAACATAACACAAGTTCCTTCTAACACATGGTGGATTGACTCTGGTTCTACTATTCATATTTCAAATTCGATGTAGGGATACCTTACGATCCAGAACATAAAGGAAAGTGAGCACTTTATAGTCTTTGGGAATGGAAATCGAGTACCTGTTGTTGGTGTTTGAACCTTAAGTTTGTTTTTAGAGTCGGGTCATTGTTTAGACTTTTTTTATATCTTTTGTGTTCCAACTATTTCTGAGAATTTAATTTCCATGTCAATACTTGATAAAGAAAATTATGGTTTGTATTTTGAATATAAAGGTTTTCGTCTTACGAAAAGTGGCTTGTGTGTTGGTTCTAGTGTTTTGTCTAAGGGGTTGTATAAATTTAATCTTAATGAAAATTTTGTTGAAACACTCCTCACCCTGCATCATAATGTTGGAACTAAATATAGCAGAGTAAATGAAAATTCCTCTTTCTTATGGCATAAAATTAGACTGGGTCATATATCTAGAGAGAGAATGAAGAGATTAGTAAAAGATGAGATTCTTACAAGCCTTGATTTTACTGATTTTGGTGTATGTGTTGATTGCATTAAAGGAAAGCAAACCAAACAAACAAAGAAAGGAGCCACGAGAAGTGGAAATTTTCTAGAGATTGTCCATACTGATATTTGTGGACCTTTTGACTCACCGTCTTTTGGTGGAGAAAAGTATTTTATCACCTTTATTGATGATTTTTCACGTTATGGTTATATCTATTTATTGCATGAAAAGTCTCAAGTAATAAATGTTTTAAAAACATATATTGCTAAAGTTGAGCGTTAATTAGATAGAAAGGTGAAAATCATTCGATTTGATAGAGGTGGTGAGTATCATGGTAAGTATGATGGAATTAGACAGTGTCCAGAACCATTTGCTAAATTCCTAGAAAAGCATGGTATTTGTGCACAATACACAATGCCTGATACACATCAGTAGAATGGTGTGGCTGAAAAGTATAATCATACTCTTATAGAAATGGTAATGAGTATGTTAAGTAACTCCTCAGTACCCATTTCATTATGGATGGAGGCCCTTAAGACAACTGTTCATGTGCTTAATCGGGTTCCTAGTAAGGCAATTTAGAAACTCCTTTTGAATTGTGGACAAGAAGGAAACCGAGTTTAAGACACTTTCATGTTTGGGGTTTTCCAACAGAGGCTAGAATCTATAATCCACATGAAAAGAAGTTGGATTCTAGAACTGTGAGTAGGTACTTTATTGGTTACCCAGAAAATTCCAAAGGGTATAGGTTTTACTGTCCTAACCATAGTATGAGAATTGTTGAAACCGGTAATGCCAAGTTCCTTGAGAATGGTGAAATTAGTGGGAGTGATGTATCACGTAATGTGATCATTAAAGAAATTCAAATTCCTATCCCGATATCTAGACCTTAAACAGATATTGTTGCTCCTCTATTTATTGAATAGTATGATAATATTGAACAACAATCTGGTGATCTATCACTTTGTAATAAAAATGTCACCATTGAACCAACTGCAGAACAATCACAAGAAATAGCATTAAGAAGATCTCAAAATGTAAGGAGATCAGCTATTTTAGATGATTATTTGGTATATCTGCAAGAATCTAAATATGATTTAAGGACTAGTAAGGATCCGGTTATGTTTTCACAAGCTATTGAAAGTAATGATTCTGAAAAGTGGATCAATGCTATAAATGATGAGTTGAAATCTATGGAATAAAATAAAGTCTGGGACATCGTTGATTTACCTGAAGGTTTTAAAATAGTTGCGTGTAAATGGGTCTCTAAGACAAAACACAACTATAATGGCAATATTGAACGATATAAAGCTAGACTTGTAGCAAAGGGTTTCACTCAAAAGGAAAGTGTTGATTACAAAGAGACGTTCTCTACTGTATTGAAAAAAGACTCTCTTAGAATAATAATGGCTTTGGTGGCTCATTTTGATTTAGAGTTACACCAAATGGATGTGAAAACTGCTTTTCTAAATGGGAATTTAGACGAAGAGGTGTATATGGATCTTTCTAAAGGTTTAATGATTAAAGAAAAGGAGCATATGGTTTTCAAATTAAAGAAGTCAATTTATGGACTTAAACAAGCTTCCACACAAAGGTATTTTAAGTTTAATGATACCATCACAACCTTTGGATTTAAGGAAAATACCGTTGATCAGTGTATATATCTAAAGGGCAGTGGGAGCAAGTTTATCTTCTTGATACTGTATGTTGACGATATTTAGCTTGCCAGTAATGATCTTGGTTTACTGAATGACACCAAGAGATTTCTTTTTATAAACTTCGAAATGAAAGATATGGGTGAGGCAACTTATGTGATAGGAATTGAAATATCCTGTGATAGATCACGTGGATTGTTAGGGTTGTCTCAGAAGGGATATATCAATAAAGTTCTAGAAAAATTTCAAATGGCTGACTATAAGGCAACTCCTACTCCTATTTGTAAAGAGGACAAGTTCATTGCAAAGGATTGTCCATATAATTTATTAGAAAAGAAAATTATGGAAAATATTCCTTTTGTATCTATTGTTGGAAGTTTGATGTATGTGCAGACTTGTACGAGACCAGATATTAGTTTTGTAGTTCGAATGCTTGGGAGATACCAAAGTAATCTTAAAATTGAGCATTGGAAAGCTGCAAAGAAGGTTTTGAGGTATTTGGAAGGAACGAGACACTGTATACTCACATATCAAAATCAGATCAGATGGAGGTGATTGGTTACTCTAACTCAGATTTTGCTGGATGTGTTGATAGTCAAAAGTCAACTTTTGGTTATTTGTTCCTATTAGATGGAGGAGCAATATCATGGAAGAGTGCCAAACAGACTATCATAATAGCATCTACTATGGAAGCTGAATTTGTGGCATGCTTTAAGGTCACAATTCATGTTTTATGGTTGCGGAACTTTATCTCAGGACTTGGAATTGTCGACAACATAGCCAAGCCGCTGAGAATTTATTATGATAATTCCACAGTAGTCTTTTTATCCAAAAATGACAAATATTCTAATGGCACTAAGCACGTGGAGCTCAAATATTTGACCATTGAGGAGGAAGTTAGGAAACAGACAGTGCTTATGAAACATATAAGGACTGAGCTCATAATAGCATATCCTTTAACTAAGGGGTTAGCACTAAAGACTTTTAAAGAACATGTTGATCATATAGGTATTTGTTGTAATCCCTAATGTATGATAGTGAATCTTTGTATTTGTTCTATAGCATGTATAATGATATTAATAATGGTGTTTCTGAACATTATTCATGTTTACTATCAATTACCTAATTATGGAGATGGATTATTGCTAATAGGAATGGTCTTTGACAAAAGACATTATAGGGACATTATGGTCACTACCTATTATGGATTATAGTTAAATGATTTGCTAGCATTTGTATTACATGGAAGGGAAGATGTCGATTTAATGATATTTATCACCATGACTCATGTTAGTGAGTTGTTTAAGTATGATATTATGGTAATCTCACTAAAATTATGAATAAGCTAATAATTATGCACGTATTATGGTTATATTATTAATCCAAATTAACGCCATTCATATGGGTCAAGTGGGAGAATGTTGGATATGTCCTAGAGGATATGTTCCACATGAATGACATGGGTCCCACATGAGGGATATGTGTCCTATATGTTAAGGGTAATAAAAGGTCATAATATGGATTAACTTAAAAGTGATTAACTTTGGAAAAATGTTGTGAGATTAATAGTTGGAAGTTAGAAGGTTTCCTATATACATAGCTACTGTTATGGGGAGTAGCTGAAAAAGTAAGTGTCTATTTCTATAAGGTAATGGAATGGATAAGGCATATAGGAATTTTCCTCTCTCTACCTTAACTCTCTATTCATCAGTCCTACTCCCATAAATCTAGTAAAGTAAAGAAAGAGATCGGGGTTAAGTGAGAGAAACGATTTCTATGGTTTCTATAAGTGTAAAGCGAGAGAAACGATTTCTACGGTTTCTACAAGTGTTCTTCTCAGTTAACATATATTATGGCTGATTCCGGTATGTTCATATATTATAGTTTTCTTTATTTTTCCGCATGAAGGTAGTATATATATATATATATATATATATATATATATATATATATATGTGAAGATCATGATAATTAAAGATCCCGTTCAAGCAGAATAACGGTATAAATTCTTACATATTATTATTATTATTATTATAGATAGTTGCACAATTGGTTCCATCTAATTAAAGGGAGATGATAATTAAAAAAAAGGTTCCATAATACAAGTGGCTTGTTTTATCAATTATGATTTTTAGACGCTCATTTAAAAATATTAAATTTTTTTAAGTCAAACAATATTGAAACTATTAGCAATACAAGATTTTTAGACGCTCATTTAAAAATATTAAATTTTTTTTAAGTCAAACAATATTGAAACTATTAGCAATACAAGTGTTCATGTCATGGTCAAATTTGAAGTTTATTTTTTTTCTTTTTTTAATGGAGGCTCCATAATTACTTATGTCTCATGGATTTTAGTCCAAACATATAATAAATTCTTACTCAATTAATACTCCACTATTTTCACATTTTATATGTTATGTTATGTTATGAGTATTGTTTTTAAAAACTCTTCTGAGTTTATAATCATTATATCTCTAGTGGTTAGTCATATGTCCATGGGAATACTTCAGAAACATTACTTTAGGGGGAAGACTAGGTGTGTGGCCTACCTCCCCCAATATCCTATTTGGTACTAAGTGAGCACCTGAGTGTTAGGGATTTATACTAAAAGACATGCTTTATGTAATTGGTTTTAATATTTATTAATAATTTCAATTATTTCATTTTAACGACAATTTTTGTGAGCAATGTTTGCCGGACATTATTATTTAATGATTATGCATGTGTCTTTTATTCTATATAGTAAGTGATCTAGTGTGTAGGGCACGACTTATACACAGAAGATTAGATAATCAGTTCTTATAGAATATAAATTTATTGTTCATAGTCTTAAATGAAATTAGACACACCATTGGTAGGATTATAGCACAAGGTTTTAATAGGTCTGTCTTGACTATTGGGAATGGTACAGTTCCAATTCCTTGTGCTAGTACACTTTGTGTGTATTGAATAGGATCATCTTCGGGTAATTGTTTTTATACTGACTATATAAAACAATTAATATCTCATGATTATTATGAGTGCTTATGCTCTTAATCCTGATATGACTATTAGACATATGCATATAGTGTTTATTACTTTGATTCATAAAAGAGTGAGATTATTTATGAGTCAAAAAACTCAATGAGTTAGGTGATGACATTATGTGTATGGTGAACATTAATTATTGATGGAATCCACGTCCCAATATCGAGATTGATGATACCCCCTTAAGGAAGCTTATAAGTTTTGATTGTGTCAAACCCTACAAGTGGATTTTAAATCCGACACATCAAATAAGTTGAGTGGAAGGTCTCAGGGAATTAATATGTCAATTAATTAAATTGTTAGTAATTTAATTTAATAACGAGTATCTGAAATCTTTATGTCGGGAGATAAATAAGCATTTAATAATAGGAGCTCAAAATTTAATTTCGAATATTATAGGGAGTGCAACTATAATTCTTTAGTGGTATGAATTATAATTAACGTAATTAAGGATGAATTCGGGTTGGATTAGGAATTCTTAATTATGGGGAAAGCCCTAGTCATATATGCCCTGAGGTCTCTACTATAGCCTATATACATGTGTTCCATTCAGTGGCTAGGGTAAGACGAGCGAACTCTCACAGAGGTAAACGTTTTTGTGAGAGAAGAAAACCCTAGCAGTCGCCTACAAGCCCACTCTCTCAGGAGCAAAGCATGTTCGAGGAATACAGTAGAAGATTCCTGGTCATCTTCAAGAGCTCATTTTCATACTTGCAGATTCAGGATCAAACTAGATAGATCTTGCAGGTATAATCCTAATCACGGAATTAGGATTTGCATGATCAGATTTTTTTTTTTTTGGTTATCCGTATGCACTACAACTGGATCTTAGGGTTATTCCGCAAGTCCCTTTAATTGGTATCAGAGCCTTGATTGATACTGTATACGGATAATAATACTATGTTCTTCGAAAATCAAATCAATGCATGCTTAGGGTAGAACGTGTGTATGCACTAACCTCTGTTTTGCAGCATTCTGTCTGGCAATTATGGTCACACAAATGTATGTTTTGTGATTGCGATTGTTTATTACAAGATTCGTAGCATGTGAACTCCGGTTATGGAGACATAGGATTTTGTAATCTGTCACAGCTTTTATAGGGACCCAGACCCAGAAAAGAAAAGAAAATAAATAAAAGAAAAGAGAAATCAGGAAAAAGAATAGAAAAAGAGGAAATTGATTTGGCAGGACCCCAAATTGTCGACAGTTTCACTGAGCTCAGGAAAACCATCGATACCTGCAAACAACTGAGAGTAGTGAACTGCCAAACCATCGAAGGTTTTAGAAACCCTAAGAAAATCGTCAATGGTTTTCCTCTGGGCTGGCTTACTTAAGTGCTAAGAAAGCCTTTTGTTTCATAATTCTAATATTTCCTTCTCCCTCTAAAGTGACTTTTGAGACTCTCTCTCTCTCTCTCTCTACTCTTTCTCTCTCTCTCTCTCTCTCGTGACTCTCTATGTAGTGACCTGAAGAATAATAGTATTTAAATAATAACGAGGGAGGAAAATGGAAACAAGAACAGAAGGAGGCAGTAGACTTCGTTGAAGACATCGCACTTTGGAGATAAAAATAACTTCAAGAAATTTCCAGGCCTCATCGAAAAATACAGGGGTTCGTCAATAAGGGTTCTTCAGGACCTCATCGACGAGATTCTATCTCGTCAATGAGAAAATACCGAGAGAAGAATTTGGGCTACTCAGAATTTCGTTGACGAAGGGTAAGGTTCATCGACGAAATTACTTAAGTACTCGTCGACGAGATGACGTGGCTCGTCGACGAATCCCGCAGTATAAATAGCCCTAAACTAATTTTAATCACAAAAAATTGGCCGTAAACCCTCTCTCTCTCTACCCCTACGGCTCCTCCCTCTTCATCCTTTGATCTGGCCCCATTAGTCGCCGTATCGACGATATGAGGCCACCACGACATTCCTGGTAGAGTTCTCTTCAAGTCTGCCAGAGCGGATCATTGGTGAAACGAAGTTGGAATTCATCCCAAATTCAGGGTAAGGCCTTTTAGTCAATTTTTTACCTTCTGATAGATATAGGAAATGATGTAGGCAAAGAAATATTAATATTCTGTTTTGAAAAATGTTATTTTCAGGATGTTGTGTAGGAAGTCCTGCGGATGTTAGGCCAGTATACCATAGGGGCTTTTCAGTAATCAGGTAAGGGAAATATGCTATGCTAGGCAATTTTTCTATGTTTCAATATAAACTATACACTTTGATCAGATGATTATTCACGATAGAAATTTATACATATTATCATTTATGTATAATATGTTTAAAATTATTGTATGGCTTGAGAATATGGGTATAATAAAGAAACATGTTTTACATTATTTTCAGGATATGATTTACAGAATATACAGCCAGTGGTTATCTTTTATAGTAATTATAGTACCATGATTATACAGTTTTAAGTACCATGACTTACAGATTACAGTTCAGTTACGAGATACAGATGATACAGTTATAGTTTATTTTATTGTCATGGTTTATACAGTTATTTCAGAATCATGGTAAATAAGATAGTTGTATGTAGAGATGTATTATATAATATCTGACCCTGTTGGATTATACAGTTACAGAGCACGGTACCGTAGTTACATACAGTTTACAGAGTGCAACCACCTATTCAGATAATACGTGGTAGTAGGTCGATCGTATAGTGCCCTAGACATAGACAGGCACCCCATCAAATATGAGTTGAGGAGGGCAGATCAGCCCGAGGGAGTATAGTGGTTTACCCTAGTCAGCCAACCAGGGTAGATTCCGCCTACGGGCTGCACAACCCTATCATGAGGTGTTAAATCATGACACACAGTTATCCACAGTGAAGTTTTTAGTTATTATTATGTACATATAAATTTACAGAGGCAGAAAGTATACTTATTTATATTAGAAGTACTTTGAATAAAAACTTAAAATACAGATATGTTAAGAAAAATGAAAATAGGGGTGGTTTCTATTACTTGTACTATATTTACAGCTTCAGTTATACATGATTTTTATAGCAAAAGATGTTCCTGATATTGTAACTCAATTGCCACACACTAGTAATAGCATATTTCGTCTTACTGAGTGTTGGCTCATCCCAATTACTTTAACATTTTTCAGGTGACCCATGTAGGCGAGCAGACCAGGCTCGCAGATAGAGGGGCTGCTGTACTGCCCTGTCAATAGATAGTGAGTATGTTTTTGGAGTATTTTGTATAGCCCCAGTCTAGTTGAGGGTATCTTGGGGAACAGTTGTAACATGTATATTCTGGGGAAACACTTTAGCACTCTAGTATTGTATATAATTACATATGGTTATGTTTATTTGATTTCTGCTTCTTGCTGCTTAGGTTGATGATTCAATTTGGTATCAGAACATTTTAAATGATATAGTATATAAAAAAAACATGGAAATTAAGCAGGTCGTTACAATTTGGTATCAGAGCCTAGGTTGCTAGGTTCTGTAGACTTTAGAATGCGGCTGAAGCAATACCAAAGTATAGGAAAAGGATTTGAGGTTTGTTTGGTTGTTTGGATACAGGATTTTTGTGGTGGTTTTGTGTTTTTCCTCGGGTGACAATTTCAGGAAAACCATAGTAAACTATTATCGGGTCATGTGTTTAGGTGACAGAACTGGATGTTGAGTTAAGGTCAGGGAAGGCAATTAATTTTGAATTGGTATACGATAGGTCAGTGTAGGAGATAAAGTGCTTAAGTCTGTTTCTTATTTTCAGGCTGGACCCAGGAAGCAGTGGTATGAATGCTGGGGAGGATAGGCTAGGACCTTCCAATATAGGTGGAGGAGACACAGATGTTGTACTGCGTAATGTCACTCAACAGGTGATGGCTAAGATGGCCAGGAGCTCTGAGGAGTGTGGCTGTTAGATCGAGCAGTTATGCGGATGAAACCCCTATCCTTTGCTGGAGGAGATGACCCGATTGTAACTGAGAATTGGGTTCAGGATATCGAAGAGACATTGGTAGTGCTTCCATGTATGGATGAGCAGAAGGTGGGGTTTGCGGTGTTCAAACTGATAGGGGAGACAAAGCGCCGGTGGAGATCAGTGCATTTGATAGAGGAGCAGAGGCTGGTTCTAGTTCCAGTGACGTGGGACCGATTCAAGGAGCTGTTCTTCGAGCGATATTTCCCTACTATCGTTTGGAGTGCAAAAGCAGTAGAGTTTATGCATCTAGTACAGGGGCAGATGATTGTTTCTCAGTACGCGGCTCAGTTTATCGAGTTGTCAAGTTTTGCTCCACATCTAGCACCTGATGAAGAGAAAAAGGCAAGGAAGTTTGAAAAGGGACTAACGCAGAACTTGTTTGAGCAGGTGATTATTTTTAGGGCTCAAACATTCACAGAGGTTGTAGATAGAGCTGCGATCATTGAGAGTGGTATTCAGAGGGGTTTAGCAGCTCAGAGTGAAAGGAAGAGGCCTGCACCTCAGAGTTTTCAAGCTGGCTCTAGTAAGGCTCCATGGAAAGGAGGAAGCGATAGGGGAGATCAGAGGCAAATGGTAGGACCTCGTGGGAATCAAGGTACACCAACTTATCCTGTATGTCAAACGTGCAGGAGACGTCATCCGGGGGAGTTTCGGGTAGGCAGAGGTGTATGTTATCATTATGGGAGACCCGGCCATATGATACGTGAATGCCCAGGTTAGCCAGACCAAGTCCCAGCTCCTAAGCCCTATCAGGGAGGACATCAGGAAGCTCGAGGAGGATACTAGGCACCTTATGGTGGCCAACTGAGGAATGTGGCCCAAGGGCGAGTATACGCTCTGACGCCGGGTGATGCAGAGGCTGCTACAAATGTGGTGACAGGTATATTTACTATTTTATCATATCCAATTATTTTTCTTTTTGACTCGGGTGCTACTCATTCTTTCATTTCTACATCCTATGTTAAATTATCTAAGAGTGAGACCCTATCATTAGATATAGCGCTATCAATAGCTACACCATTAGAGTCAGTGATCAGATGTTAGAGGGTACTTAGAGGCTATCCAATAGGAATTTAGGGGAAAATGTTACCAGCTGATTTGATTGTATTTGATATGTGTGGGTTTGATATAATATTGGGTATGGACTGGTTGCCTGCCAATCATGCCAGTATTGACTGTCATCAGAAAGAAGTAATTTTCAGACCCCTTGGAGAGCAGGAGTTTAGATTCATTGGTTCACGGGTACGTGCTCCAACACAACTGGTGTTAGCAGTGCAGGCGAGTGGATTACTCTTGGACGAAGGTTAGGGGTTTATAGCATTTGAGAAAAAAGTATCTGAAAATGAATTGAAGATTGACAGCACCCCAGTAGTACGAGAATTTCCAATTGTTTTTTCAGAGGAGCTACCAAGGTTGCCTCCTATGCACAAGGTGGATTTTCCTATAGATTTACCTTCAGGGACTGCGCCAATCTCTAAAGTTCCCTATCATATGGCTCTAGCTGAATTGGGAGAATTGAAGGAGCAGTTGCAGGATTTGTTGAATTAGGGGTTTATACGACCCAATGTATCGCCGTGGGGAGCTCCAGTGTTGTTCGTAAAGAAGAAAGACGGGTCCATGAGGATGTGTATTGATTACAGGGAGATAAACAAAGTTACCATTAAGAATAAATATCCTCTACCCCGTATCGATGATTTGTTTGATCAGCTCTAGGGTACACGGGTGTATTCTAAGATCGACCTCAGATTCGGGTATCATCAAGTACGAGTGAAAGCAGAGGACGTCACGAAGATAGCCTTCAAGACTAGGTATGGGCACTATGAGTTCCTCGTTATTCCGTTTGGTTTGACGAATGCCCCAGCTATGTTCATCGACTTGATGAACAGAGTTTTCTACCAGTATTTAGATCAGTTTGTAGTAGTTTTCATTGATGATATACTGGTGTACTCGAGGAGTTTTGAGGATCATGAGATGCATTTGAGGCAGGTGCTATAAACACTCAAGGAGGAGAAGCTTTACGCCAAGTGTAGTAAATGTGAGTTCTGACTTGAGAAAGTTGCATTTTTAGGCCACGTGATCTCAGGGGACGGTATTTCAATGGATCCCAGCAAGATCGATGTGGTGGTAAGTTGGGCCAGGCCGAGGAATGTGCAGGAAGTTAGGAGTTTCTTAGGACTGGCAAGTTATTACCATTGTTTTGTTGAGGGGTTTTCGGCTTTGTCAGGACAACTCACACGATTGACTAGGAAAAACGCCATATTTGTGTGGGATGAAGAGTGCGAGCAAAGCTTCCAGGAATTAAAGTAGCGGCTTGTCACTACACTAGTTCTGACGATTCCATCGAAAGGTGATGGTTATGTTATCTACAGTGATGCGTCTTTGAAAAGGCTTGATTGTGTGCTGATGCAGCATGGTAGGATGGTAGCATATGCGTCTAGGCAGTTGAAAGAATACAAAAAAAACTATCCTACTCACGATTTGGAATTGGCTGCGGTTGTACATGCACTAAAGATTTGAAGACATTATTTATATGGTGAGAGGTGTGAGATATTCTCTGATCATAAGAGCCTAAAGTATTTTTTCACACCAAAAGAGTTGAACATGTGGCAGAGAAGGTGGTTGGAGCTTATCAAGGATTACAACTGTACCATCAGTTACCACCCAGGTAAAGAAAATGTGGTGGCTGATGCTTTGAGCCATAAATCAGGAGACACGGCACAGCTAGGAGTGGTAGTTCAGCATCCAATTTAAATGGACTTAGAAAAACTCGGTGTGGAGTTAGTGGAAGATGATCCTCAGATGCTTATTACCAGTTTGGTTGTTCATCCTACACTTTATGAGAGAATTAAAGCTGCTCAGAGAGAAGATCCAGAGTTAATGGAGGTACTTGCCAAGATACAGGATGGTCAGGGAGAGGAATTCAGTATTTCTGATGATGGGACTCTGAGATTTTGCACCAAATTGTGTGTGCCTGTAGATGACAGCATCAGGAGGACGATTTTAGAGGAGGCACACATGTCTGTATACACTGTCCATCCAGGCATCACAAAATTATATAGGGATCTACGGGAGTACTTCTGGTGGAGTGGCATGAAAAGGGAGATAGCAGAATTTGTGCGGCAGTGTTTGACGTGCCAGCAGATTAAGGCTAAGTACTAGAGGTTGGCTGGTCAATTGCAACCACTTTTCATTCCTGAATGGAAGTGAGATCATGTATCCATGGATTTTGTTACGGGGCTGCCGCCAGCGCCGCATGGTCAGAATGCCATCTGGGTAATAGTTGATAGGTTGATGAAGACAGCGCACTTTTTTCCTGTTAAAATTAGCTACCCTATGCACAGGTTAGCAGAAATTTACAAACAAGAGATTGTGCGACCCCATGGAGTGCCGGTATCCATAGTCTTAGACCGTTATCCACATTTTACATAACGGTTCTAGAGGAGTTTACAGGAGGCATTAGCGATTCAGCAAGCATTTAGCACCACTTTCCACCCTCAAACTGATGGTCAGACTAAGAGAACAATCTAGGTATTAAGATATGTTTCGTGCTTGTGTGCTAGATTTTGGAGGTAGTTAGATTCAGTTTTTGCCTCTAGTTGAATTTGCTTATAATAACAGTTATCAGACTAGCATTGGCATGGCACCCTATGAGGCATTATATGGTAGGAGATGCTGATCTCCTCTTTTCTAGAATGAAGTAGGTGAAAGGTAAATTTTGGGTCCAGAGATAATTCAGCAAGCGTGTGATAAAGTCCAACTTATTCGAGATAGGATCAGTGCAGCACAGAGTCGGTAAAAAAGCTACACCAATACTCGCCGCCGGGAACTGGAATTTGAAGTGGGTAAGCATGTTTTTCTAAAAATCATACCATTGAAGGGAATCATGAGATTTGGGAAGAAGGGTAAGTTGAGTTCTAGGTTCATTGGTCCATTTGAGATACTCGAGAAGATTGGGTCAGTGGCCTATCAGTTAGCTTTACCACCATCTCTATTCAGGATTCACGATGTGTTTCATGTATCTATGTTAAGGAAATACGTCTCAGATCCTTCCCATATCATCAGTCATGCGGAATTGGAGGTCAGTGAGGCTTTAGCATATGAAGAAACTCCAGTACAGATCCTAGATAGAAAAGAACAGGAATTGTGCAGCAAGAAGATACCATTAGTAAAAGTTCTATGGAGAAACCACACGATTGAGGAAGCCTCATGGGAACTTGAAGATGAAATCAGACAAAAATTGTAACGACCCAAAATAAATAAATAAATAAATAATATTAAAATTATTGATTAAAAAATTATTATTATTAATTAATTAATTATTATTAAGAAAATTAATTAAATTAAGAAATTTGAGAATTGTGGATATATATATATATATGTGTATATTTAATTTTATATATATATAAGTATATATGTAAGTAATATGTATAAGTATATATAAGTATATATAAAAGTATATGATAAGGTTAAAGAAAGGATAAAGGAAAGAAGAAAAAAAAAAAAAAAACTTAGTGTGTAAGTTTTCTCGCTGGAACAAAACAGAAGGAAAGAAGAGAAAAAAAAATTCACGCGTACAGACCAGAACAAGAAGGAAAGAAAGAGAGAGAAAGAGAAAGAAAAATTAAATATATTCTCTCACTCTCCACTCCTCTTCTTTCTACGATTTTGCTGTCGATTCTCGTCCAATTGAAAATCCGAAGATACCACCAAACTTCATTCTCCGCCACCGACATATCTACCGAAATGGATTTGTCGTAGGAGTAACGTGGGCATATCTTGTGGGGTAAGCCAAATTCTCATTCTTATCTCAATTTTTCCTAAATTTTAAGCCAAATAGGCGATCGGACACCACCACGAGAATTTAGGGATGATTCTCTACAAGTCTAGCGGAGTGAAATTCTCGTGGGGTTATTGTAGAAATAGTCCAAAATTAGGATAAATATGTTATTTAGAAATTAATTATTATTTAATTATTATAAATTAGGAAATGTTAAAATAATATTTTATTGGGGTTGATTTGATTGAATCAGGGTGCGGGTGAGCATCGCGGGTATAAGTTTTGGAGCCCTGCAAGCGTAATTCAGGGAATCAGGTAAGGGGGAATAAAATTATATCAGTATTTTATTAAAGTGAACCAATTATTTACGAGCATACGAAATTTATTATTTATCTATATGATTTTCAAAATAGTCTGATTACTGGAAAAAAAAAATGATTATTTGGTTTAAGGTTATATTTGGGATAATTGTTTATGATATGAAATTCGTGTGACATGGGGTAATTTTTCCTAATAAATTGAATATGAATTACTGTGGTATTTGTGTTTGCATGTGGGGGTATTTGAAATGATTATGGCATGATGAATGAGTTGTTATGTTTGACTCCTGCGTGGAAATGTATTGATTTGTGGGGATACTGTATGGGAAATGAATTGATCTGTTGAATTCATGTGTGGAAATGCATTAATGTGTCTGTGTGAACTAACTGGTGTGGTTATTCGTATGCATCTCAATATAACATTGGCATGAGGAGGTTGTTATATTGCCTAAATGTAAATCATGATATGACGTTGGCAGGTTGAGGAGCTTGTCATATTGTCATTTATATGGGGTAGGACGTTGGCAGGTCGAGGAGCTTGTTCTATTAATGTATGATGGGTAGGTCATGAGGATTGGATACTGGTGAATAATGGCGCCTGTGTGGGCCATGTTATATACCCTGTGTGGGTAGTGGTGCCTGTGTGGGCCACGTTATATCCTGTGTGGAAAATGGCGTCTGTGTGAGCCATACCCTGTGTGGGTAGTGGTGCCTGTGTGGGCCATGTTATATCCCGTGTGGATAATGGCACCTGTGTGGGCCATGTTATATACCCTGTGTGGTTAGTGGTACCTGTGTGGGCCACGTGTAGATAAGAAGTATGTAGGTGCTTGTGTGGGCCACGTACTGACATGTACGCAGTTGCTCTGTGTGGGCCACATACTGAGGACATTGGAAGATAAAGTACGAGATGCATGATTCTTGTGTGGATGTGTTGTGCGCATGTGAATTTAATTATAGCATAAAAATAATGGCATAGCATATGCATGTGTGTGCATGTGGCAAGGTAAACATACCACCGGGGGCTTACTGAGAAAGGCAAGTGCTCTGCTAGGTAGTTTCTTGGTATCAGTGCAAAGGGGTGCTACTTGTATGGGCGGGTAGACATCCCGATCCTCGGAAACCTTCACCTTTAAAATAATAAAGATGTGTGTACTAGCGGCGAGGTAATACTTCACCTAAGGGCTTACTGAGTAAGGTGAGTGCTCTGGTAGGTAGTTTTTAGTACCAGAGCAGAGGGAAGCTACTTGTATGAGCAGGTAATCTTCCCTATCCTTGGGGACTTTTGCCTGCATAAAAATTATGTACTTGTGCATATTGAATGTGTTTGTGATATTGGATGTCGAGAGTGTTATTAATGGTACATTTTTTTCAGTTGTTATTGCTGTTATATGAGAAGCAGTTTATTTTGAGATATAAATATTAAAACTCATTTGTCACATACTGTTATAATTTATTCCACCCTTACTGAGAGGTGTCTCACCCTAGTGGATTAACAATTTTTCAGGTTCTTCTGGAGACCGGGTTTGAAGGCCTAGGTTGGGATTGTTTGTGATAGTTTATTTTTAGGGTATTGTGAGATACTGATATATGTATAGATATATTTGTACGAGATTATGTTTTAAATACTGGTTGTGGAGATAGATATTTGGATGTTGTAGTGTTGGTTTTTGGTTGTTATATAGAACTCTGGTATTTATTTGAGGTTATTTATTCATGTGCCGCTGCATGTATGTTAATTATGGTATCAGATACAGGTGATTAGAACACGTGACACTCGGGCCCCACTTGACGGGTCGGGGCGTCACAGAAATACCCCTACTTGTTCAATGAATTATAGTATGGATGTAAATGTTAGAATAGTAATTTTATTTTGTTGAGTTCAGTGTAATTGTAATGTAGAGCATAGGTTAGGTAGTATTTTGGTTTTGGGGGAAATTTTCTTTTGTGGTTGTAATCTCCCAAAACTACCCATGTAAGCACAGTATTTTCCACCATAAGTGAGGGTAGGTAATAAAATAAGTAGACCATTTTCTTTTAAGGGATGATGAATTATATGAACAGTAAATTTCGAGGACGAAATTTTATGAGGAGAGAAGAATGTAGTGACCTGAAGAATAATAGTATTTAAATAATAACGAGGGAGGAAAATAGAAACAGGAACAGAAGGAGGTAGTAGACTTCTTCGACGACATCGCATTTTGGAGATAAAAATAATTTCAAGAAATTTCTAGGCCTCGTCGATGAATACAGGGGTTCGTCGACGAGGTCCTATCTCGTTGACGAGAAAATACCAAGAGAAGAATTTGGGCTACTCTAAATTTCATCGACGAAGGGTAAGGTTAATCGACGAAATTACTTAAGTACTCATCGATGAGATGACGTGGCTCGTCAACAAATCCCATAGTATAAATAGCCCTAAACTGATTTTAATCACAAAAAAATTGGTCGTAAACCCTCTCTCTGTACCCCTACAGCTCCACCCTCTTCTTCCTTCGATTCTGACCCTGTTTGTCACCGGATCGATGACCTGAGGCCACCACGACGTTCCTGGTGGAGTTCTCTTCAAGTCTGCCGAAGCGGATCGTTGGTGAAACGAAGTTGGAATTCATCCCAAATTCAGGGTAAGGCCTTTTAGTCAATTTTTGGCCTTCTGACAGTTATAGGAAATGATGTAGGCAAAGAAATATTGATATTCTATTCTGAAAAATGTTATTTTCAGGATGTTGTGTAGGAAGCCCTACGGGTGTTAGGCCAGTATACCGTAGGAGCTTTTCAGTAATCAGGTAAGGGAAATATGCTATGTTAGGCAATTTTCTATGTTTTAGTATAAACTATACGCTTTGATCAGATGATTATTCACAATAGAAATTTATACATGTTATCATTTATGTATAATATGTTTAAAATTACTGTGTGGCTTGAGAATACGGGTATAGTAAAGAAACATATTTTACAGTATTTTTAGGATATGATTTACAGAATATACAGCCTGTGGTTATCTTTTATAGTAATTACAGTACCATGATTATACAGTTTTCAGTACCATGACTTACAGATTACAGTTCAGTTCAAAGATACAGATGATACAGTTACAGTTTATTTCATTGTCATGGTTTATACAGTTATTTTAGAATCATGGTAAATCATATAGTTGTATATAGAGATGTATTATATAGTATCCGACCTTGTTGGACTATACAGTTACAGAGCACGGTACCGTAGCTACATATAGTTTACAGAGTGCAACCACCTATTCAGATAATACTTGGTAGAGGTCGATCGTATAGTGCCCTAGACATGGATAGGCTCCCCATCAGATATGGGTTAAGGATGACAGATCAGACCGAGGGAGTATAGTGGTTTACCTTGGTCGACCAGCTAGGGTAGATCCTGCCTATGGGCCGCACAACCCTGTCATGAGGGGTTAAATCATGACATACAGTTATCCACAGGGAAGTTTTTAGTTATTATTATGTATGTACAGACTTATAGAGACAGAAAGTATACTTATTTATATTACAAGTACTTTGAATAAAAACTTAAAATACAGATATGTTAAGCAACATGAAAATAGGGGTGGTTTCTATTACTTGTGCTGTATTTACAGCTTCAGTTATACATGATTTTTATAGCAAAAGATGTTCCTAATATTGTAACTCAATTGCCACACACTAGTAATAGCATATTTCGTCTTACTAAGCGTTGGCTCATCCCAATTACTTTAATATTTTTCAGGTGACCTAGGTAGGCGAGCAGACTAGGCTCGTAGATAGAGGGGCTGTTGTACTGCCCTGTCAGTATATAGTGAGTATGTTTTTGGAGTATTTTGTATAGCCCCAGTCCAGTTGAGGGTATCTTGGGGAATAGTTGTAACATGTATATTCTGGGGAAACAATTTAGCACTATGGTATTGTATATAATTACATATGGTTATGTTTATTTGATTTCTACTTCTCACTACTTAGGTTGATGATTCAATTTGGTATCAGAGCATTTTAAATGATATAGTATATAAAAAAAAACATGGAAATTAAGCAAGTCATTACACTCTATTTCCCGTAGGCTCACTCAGAGCCCATCCTCGCACTCTGATCGTCTCTCCCTCCTCTCTCGGCTTGTTGGCCCACTTTCAGTGGCGAGTTCAGAAAGCTAGGGTTTTCGTTGCAAAAAGTAATCGACTTATTTTTCAAGAACAAGTAAGGGGATTAAGTTATGTTAGGTTTTTATTGAATCTGAACCGATTAAACTGAAGTATCTTATTATAGGAATACTATGTGTGACTTTTGGGTGAATCGGGTTTATAAAAATGTTGATTTTGATGGTTACGTATTTGGGAAAAAATCAACAGGAGTAGGGTAATCATCTCCGTTTTCTTAAAAATCATATACTTGAGTTAAACTAAAACCAAGAGATGATTATATCCTTGTTTTCAATAAATTATACTTTTCCGGACTATTTGTTATATTATGGCGTATTACTCAAATCAGTGTGGCATAAGATTGATGTTTTGGTTTAAATGAAATTGTTGGTTTCTTTTTTAAACGTGGAAACCTATGGTTTCGAACTACTTTTCAGGAAATGTGGAAAATGATATACTGATTTAATACTGAGGGTTTGATATACTGGTTTAATACCGAGGGTATTGTTATGCCGATTTAATACCGAAAATTATAATATGCCGGTTTAATACCGAGGGATTATGATATGTTGATTTTATACCAAGGAATGAATGAGTTTGTAAAAATACTGAATTGTTTTGAATGTCTTACAAAATGAAACCAAGTTACAGTTTTTATTACTTAAATTCCATGATATGGTTTAAGAACCCTGAGGACCAGTTGCATTGTGAGCACGGTACCGTTGCTAGTGAATTATTTGGCTAGGTGCAACCACAATGTAGTGGAAGTGTAGGGGGGTTTTAGCTAGTTGGCCTGCGAAGAGTTGTTATACCTTCCCTGGGATCCAGACCAAGACGTGGTAAGGCAATCGGACCTGCAACTGAACTTGTAGATGTCTACAGATGTACTTGCAGATGGTTACTTTGACTTTTTTTGGGTTGATCACCCAGGCTAAGTCTAGCCTTCGAGCCACACAACCCGTCATGGGGGTTAATCATATCGTTTTTCCTAGGGGGTGTCTTCTATGCATATATGCGAATTTATGTAAATAGTGTTATCTATTATTTGAACTAGTTTACACTATGGGAATGAATGAGTATTTTCAACTGTATAGGTGTGAGTACAATTCTGCAAAATGCTATTTTTGATTAAATAGAAAAATGAATATTTTCCAATACTACTAAAACTCATGTTGGCCACACCCTGATTTTAACTTAATTCGCCTTATTGAGAGGTGTCTCACCCCAATGATCATTTTACTTTTTAGGAAATATGAGGGATCGTGCTTAGCAGGAAAAAGGGGCTGAGTTTAGTTTGTCTAGTATATGTACGTAGGTTGTATGAATGAAGTTTGGTTTCTGTTTTTTATTTCTGGGTTGTAATGTTAAATGTTTGGAGACCCTTGTGGATAACGGTAGCCTAGAACTTTGGTAATGTATTTTAGGATGTTTAAATTATTTCTGCTGCTTTTATATGATGGTTATGGTATCAGGAATATAGATATTACTAAAGTAGCACCTCAGGCCCCACGTGGCGGGTTTGGGGCGTTACAGGTGATATCAGAGCCTAGGTTTGCCAGGTTCTGCAGACTTTGATGGTTGATGATTACCAGAGTATAGGTTAATATAAGATAAGGATAAGAGTAGGTAGGTTAGGTTGGGTTTTAGTCTGGAAGCTTAGAGACAAAGATCCTTTGACGGTCTTTGGTGTTTTTCCTTGAATGATGATTTCAGGAAAACCACGATAAATCCATCAATGGTTTCATTTCTGGGTTGAGAGACTGAAGCCCAGAATTTGAGTTGGAATGTTAGGTCGGTTGTGTATGTGTGTAGTGTCGGTGTTGTGATTAGAGGCCGACACTCTGAAATGACTAGGAGTACAAAAGAAAAAATGGGTAGTATGTTTTGCAATAGGCAAATCGTCGATGGTTTCTTAAGGGAAACACAAACTGTCAATGGTTTTCTTCGAGATAGGATCTTTGTATGTCAGGTTTTCCATCAACGGTTTTGGGACCCTCTATAAAAACTGTTGACTATTTTGTGGCAGGACTATATGAATGAATCTTAAACTGAGAACTCATATGTTATATTAGCTTTTTCATTCAATACTCGCATCAAACGTAATAAATGTGGAATTTCTAAGTCGGTTTCTATCCTATCTTTAGGATGGATTCTAGGGGAAAGGACATTGATACCAGAGGGAATAATCATGTGGAGACTCCTTGGCAGTGCTGCGGGGTATAGCGCGACAAGTTAGGAAGGAGATCCGGAGGGACTCTAGAGGACAAGATCAACTACCAGTTGATCGAGGTTGCACGTTCAAGCAGTTTACCCGGACGAGTTCACCGACATTTGCATGAGAAGCAGACCCGATCATAGCTGAGGATTAGGTTCAGGAGATAGAGGAATTGCTGAGTGTGCTACATTGCACATATGAGTAGAAGGTGCAATATGTTACTTTCAAATTGGTGGGGGAGGCTAAGTGGTGGTGAATAGTGGTAAAGTTGGGGGAAAAGCAGAGGTTAGGACTTGCGGTTATTACCTAGAGTTGCTTTAGGGAGATCTTCTTCGATAAGTATTTCCCCACTGCCACCCGGGAAGCTAAGGCGGAGGAGTTCCTAAATCTGACCCAAGGACCTATGACCGTACAACAGTATGCGGTCAAGTTTGTGGAGCTATCTCACTTCACTTCACACATGGTCCCGGATGAGCCGAAGAAGGCCTAGAGGTTTGAGGCAGGGATTACATGCATAGGTGGTGGAATTTTTAGCCCAGAGTTTCTCTGCACTGGTGGATAAGGCCATGGCAGTGGAGGCCAGTTTACAGGAGTGTGGGGGACAGCGAACCACATAAATACATCAGAAGTACACACAGCTTTTTAGAGAGGCTTAGCGCTAGACAGGTCAGTGCGTCAGCATAAGTAAGTGTTTGGTTCTGTATACAGGTTGTGTAAAGTAGGTTTGTTTAGTTTTATTGGTGTGTTTACGATTTTAGTATATGGATGGTCTTTGGGAGAGTTTTGTATGGGTATTGTAATCTCCCAAGACATTGTGTGTAACTATGGTATTCCTCCACCATAAGTGAGGGTATTTAATAAACTTAGGATGTGACCGCTATGTGGGTGGCTACCGACTCTTCTGTAAAGTTAGATCGTTATTTAAGGAAAACTCTAGAAGTTGTGACTGGTAATGGTTAGCAAATTTCGAGGATGAAATTTTTATAAGGGGGAGATTGTAAGGACCCGAAACTGGAAAAGAAAAGAAAAGAAATAAAAAAAAAAAGAGAAATAAGGAAAAAGAAAAGAAAAAGAGGAAATTAGTTTGGTAGGACCCCAAACCGTTGACAATTTCACTAAGTTCAAGAAAAACCGTCGACGGCAACAAACAACCAAGAGCAGTGAACTACCAAACCGTTGATGGTTTCAGAAATCCCAAAAAAATCGTCAACGATTTTCCTCTGGGCTGGCTTACTTAAGTGCTAAGCAAGCCTTTTGTTTCATAATTTTAATATTTCCTTCTCCCTTTAAAGTGACTTTTAAGACTCTCTCTCTCTGCTCTCACTCTCTCATGACTCTCTCTTTCCTGTAGGCTCACTCGGAGCCCGTCCTCACACTTCGATCGTCTCTCCCTCCTCTCTCGGCTTGCTGGCTCACTTTCGGCAGCGAGTTCAGGAAGCTAGGGTTTTCGTTCTGAAAAGTAATCGACTTATTTTTCATGAACAGGTAAGGGGATTAAGTTACGTCAGGTTTTTATTGAATCTAAACCAATTAAACTATAAGTATCTTATTATAGGAATACTATGTGTGACTTTTGGGTGAATCGAGTTTATGAAAATGGTGATTTTGATGGTTACGTGTTTGGAGAAAAATCAATGGGAGTAGGGTAATCATCTCCATTTTCTAAAAAATCATATACTTGAGTTAAACTAAAACCTAGAGATGATTATATCCTTGTTTTCAATAAATTGTACTTTTTCATACTATTTGTTATATTATGGTGTATTACTCAAATCAGTGTGGCATGAGATAGATGTTTTGGTTTAAATGAAATTGTTGGTTTCTTTTTTAAACGTGGAAAACTATGGTTTCGAACTGTTTTTCTGGAAATGTGGAAAATGATATATCGGTTTAATACCGAGGGTTAGATATGCCGATTCAATACCGAGGGTTTTGATAAGCCAATTTAATACCACAAATTTTGATGCCGATTTAATACCGAGGGATTATGATATGTCAGTTTTATACCGAGGAATGAATAAGTTTGTGAAAATACTGAATTGTTTTGAATGTCTTATGAAATGAAACTAGGTTATAGTTTTATAACTTAAATTGCATGATATAGTTTATGAACCCTGAGGACCAGTTGTATTATGAGCACGGTACCATTGCTAGTGACTTATTTGGCCAGGTGCAACCACACTGTAGTGGAAGTGTAGGGGGTTTCAGCCGGTTAGCCTGAGAAGAGTTGTTGTACCTTCCCTAGGGCCCGGACCAGGACGTGGTAAGGCAATCAGACCTTCAGCTGAGCTTGCAGATGCCTGTAGACATTCTTGCAGATGGTTACTTTGACTTTAGTTTGGCTTATCACCCAAGCTAAGTCCAGCCTTCAGGCCACACAACCCGTCATGGGGGTTAATAATGTCTTTTGTCCCAGGGGGTGTCTTATACGCATATATGTGAATTTATGTAAATAGTGTTATCTATTATTTGAGCTGGTTTACATTGTGGGAATGAATAAGTATTTTTAACTGTATAGGTGTGAGTACAATTTTGCAAAATGCTATTTTTGATTAAATAGAAAAATAAATATTTTCCAAGGCTACTAAAACTCATGTTGGCCACACCCTGATTTTAACTTAATCCTTCTTACTGAGAGGTGTCTCGCCCCAATGATCATTTTACCTTTCAAGAAATACAAAGGATTGTGCTTAGTAGGAAAAAGGGGCTGAGTTTAGTTTGTCTAGTATATGTACGTAGGTTGTATGAATGAAGTTTGGTTTTTGTCTTTTATTTTTGGGTTGTGATATTAACGTTTGGAGACTCTTGTGGATAATGGTAGCCTAGAACTCTAGTAATGTATTTAAGGATGTTTAAATTATTTTCGCTGCTTTTATATGATGGTTATGGTATCAGGAATACAAATATTACTAAAGTAGCACCCCAGACCCCACATGGCGGGTTTGGGGCATTACAGCTTCATCCGAGAAGGAGGCACAATTGCGGTGTGTGAATAGTGGCTGAGAACTGGGTGAAACCCTAGTTACGGAATGATGATCAGATGGTCCGTAGCAGTGCATAGCTGTTGCAAAAAATAGGAAACACTCGAGCCCCCACCAGGGGCGCTGCCCCCTGGACCCTTGTGACTTGACTAGGCTAGTCGAACCCCACCGAGAGTACTGCCCCGAGGCCCCTGCCGAACCCCGGCATTGCGTAATGGCAAACAAGGATTCACAGTGTTATGATGCAAGCTGCTTGACCATAATAGCCGAAATATTTATTATATCATATTTCTTATTTATATATGCTTGCTTGGCATGTTTGTTATTCTATGTTATGTCATTAGCATGCAAAATTTAAAATTTCAATGTTGGTTTATGCATGTGCAACTAGATAATAAAATTAATTCCCAAGTTATAATACAATTTTTTTTTATATAAATAAATTTAGGGAATTTGAAATTTTATTTATTGCGTGTATTTTAGTTATCAATATTGGAATATTAAACACATGTTTGTATCCCTCATGAATTACATAACTAAGTGGGTGAGGGAATTTATTACGTATAAATCTCATGGTCTCTGTCAATAGTTTATAGAAGTAATTAATTTTATGTGATGATATTAGTATCTTCCTCCCCATCAGATGGAATTAATTACAGACTCAACAAGTATAAACTCTAGTAATTGTTAGTATTGGGTCACCTCTCCATCTTGGGATTCACTACGGGACAATAGGTCTAGTATTATGTGATGGTATACACTTAGTTATGAATAATAGTATCCTCCCCATCTGAGTCACTGCTATTGTTTATAGGACCAAAGCTAAGTCAACGGTTTAATTTTTCTTGGCATAGTTACTTGCCTAGATAGTAAAATTAATGGGTCCTCACCTGTTTACACAAATGTTGAATAGTAGACGACCTCCCATCGAGGTATACTACTCACGGTGTGTTAGGTTGCTGACATAATCTTTAAAAGAAAATATTGGTAGAGGGAATCGTATTCTTTTAGTTGAATTAAAAGTTTATTATTGCTTATCATTTTTTGTTATAATATGTGATTCTCAAGATTAAAATGGTTTTCAATCCCCTGGTTGTTATTCTCAAAAATAACAAACTGGTTGAACCTAATTATATTGACTGGAAAAGGAACTTGGATATTGTACTAACTGCAAAGGAGTACAAGTATGTGCTCGTAGAGGTATGTCCACAAAAACACGATGAAGGGGCAACCGATGAGGAAACCCAAGCTTACCGGAAGTGGATTAAGGTTTATGAGATGGCGCGGTGTTACATTTTGCCATCTATGTCGAATGTTCTGCAACATCAGCATCAGTCTATGCCTTCTGCCTATGATATAATGTAGAACCTCAAAGAAATGTTTAGGGATCAAAATCGTGCTGCTAGGCAGACTGCTATAAAGGAGCTTATGAATACTACAATGGCAGAAGGGACCCCAGTAAGGGATCATGTTCTGAAGATGATTGGTCTTCTCAATAAGTTAGAAATCCTTAGAGCTAAAATCAATGGTGAAACCCAAGTCGGTATCGTTCTCCTGTCGCTACCTGACTCTTTCAAGCAGTTTTTCCTGAACCACAACATGAATAAGCTATCTTACTTATTGGAAAAACTACTTAAAGAGCTTCAAATAGCTGAGGGCCTCATCAAGAAGCCAACTATTGCTCTTGTGACTGAGAAAGATTCTTCTTCTAGGCCTTTAAGGTTCTTCTTCTAGGCCGAAAGGCCAAAAGAAGTAGAAAAAGGTTTAGAAACCACAGGGAGCTCCTCCAGTAGTACATGGGCCGTAGGATGGAGTGAAAAAGTCAAAGGGCAAGTGTTTTCACTGTAAGCAGCCAGGGCACTGAAAATCACAATGTCCAATTTATCTCGCCAAAAAGAACAAAAAAGGTATATCTCATTTACTAGTAGTTGAAACATGTTTAGCGGTGATATTTACCAGTACCTGGTGTGTAGGTACGGGAGCCACTAATCATGTTTGCAATTCTTTGCAGGGGTTCCAGCAAACCTGCTAGCTAAGTGATGGGGAGTTTTACGTATTTCTGGGTGATGGCACGAGAGTGTTAGTAGTTGTAGTAGGAGATATTCGCATTTCTTTTGGTAAAGATAGGATTTTAATATTGAAAAACTCTCTTTATGTACCTTCCATTAAAAGAAATTTGGTCTCAGTTTTCAAGTTGGTTGATCATGAATATTCTATTTATTTTAATAACTCATTTGTGATTAAGTTAAATAAACGTTTTATCTATTTTGGTACATTGGTGGATGGTCTTTATATTATTAATCATGTTTCTCCTACAGTGCAACTAAATGAATTGAATAACACTGATAAACTACGATGTAAGAGAAAAAAACCATTAGGTTCATTAGAAGTGGAGGCACTACCAGTCTGTGAATCCTGCTTAGAAGGTAAGATGACCAAACGACCCTTTTCGGCCAAGGGCTATAGAGCAAAAGAGGCATTAGAACTAGTCCACTCTAATTTGTGTGGTCCCATGAATATCCAGGCTAGAGGTAGCTTTGAGTATTTCATTACTTTCATTGATGATTACTCAAGGTATGGGTATATTTATTTGATGCGCCATAAGTCAGAATGCTTTGAGAAATTCAAGGTATTTAATGTAGAAATGGAGAAGCGTCAGGGTAAATGTATCAAGACACTACAATATGATCGTGGTGGCGAGTACCTCTTAGGAGAATTTTTGGATTACTTGTTCGAGGAGGGAATTGAATCTCAGTTGTCTACACCTAGTATACCACAATAGAATGGTGTAGCAGGAAGAAGGAATAGGACTCTTATGAACATCGTCAGATTTATGATAAGTTATTCAGATTTTCCTAATTTGTTTCAGAGGCACACACTAGAAACAGCAACCTATATTCTGAATTTTGAACTTGGTCTCATCTAAATCAGTACCTATTACACCTACAGAATTGTGGACTGGGCGCAAACCTAGTCTGCGGCATGTTCGGATATGGGGTAGTCTAGCACACATGCTAAAAGGGAAAATAGATAAGTTGGAATCAAGGACAGATGTCTGTTTATTTGTTGGCTACCCTAGAGGAATGAAAGATGGTTTATTTTATTGTCCTAAGGATCAAAAGGTTGTTGTTAGCACCAATGCTCGATTTTTAGAAGAGGACTATGTAATAAACCACAAATCCAGAAGTAGGATTGTTCTAGAAGAGTTGAGAGAAGATATACCAGCTATACCAATAGTGTAAGAAGAACCATCACAAGACAAAGTTATTGACATCCCATTGCCTCGTCGTAGTGGGAGGAATGTTGTAACTCGAGTTGAGTCTGACCCATCACGTGCAGCTACCATCAATATGTCGATTGTACAACTAGGGCAGAATGATGGTGCATAAGGATCAGGATCAACATAGCAAAACGTGCCTCGTCATAGTGGGAGTGTTGTACACTAGCCCGATCAGTATATGTTTTTGGGAGAGTCTTATGACTGGATACCTGATGAACTAGATACCAAACCCGGCAACTACTGTGAAGCACTTCAAGATAAAGATGCAGAACTCTGGCAGAAGGCTATGAAATCAGAGATGGATTCCATGTACTCTAATCAAGTCTAAGATCTTGTAGAGCCACCCGAAGGAATAAAACCCATCGGATACTAGTGGATCTATAAGAAGAAAAGAGGAGTAGACAAGAGGGTGGAAACCTTCAAGGCTAAGCTTGTTGCAAAAGGGTTCACTCAGAAAGAGGGAATCGACTATGAGGAAACTTTCTTGCCAGCAGTCATGCTAAAGTCTATCCGGATTCTCTTATCCATTACAGCTCATTTCAATTATGAAATTTGGAAAATGGATGTTAAGATAGCTTTCCTTAATGGAAGTCTTGATGAGTGCATCTATATGGTGCAACCAGATGGTTTTGCAGCAGTAGGCCAACAACACAAGTTTAAGAATTCCATTTATGGACTTAAGCAGGCATTTAGGTCTTGGAACATCCATTTTGATCAAGCCATTAAATCTTATGGTTTTGATCAATGTCCTAATGAATCATGTGTATACAAAAAGTATGATGGAAATGTGGTGGTATTCTTAGTGTTATATGTGGATGATATCTTACTCATCGGAAACGATGTGGGGGTATTATCTTCCGTTAAGGTATGGTTATCCAGATAGTTCAATGTGAAGGACTTGGGAGAAGCCGGTCACATCTTTGGGATCTAGCTTTTGCGAGATCGCAAGCAAAGGATGTTGGGTTTATCACAAGCTACTTATGTCAATATGATTCTTGCCCATTTTAGCATGTAGGATTCCAAGAAAGGGTTACTCCCTTTCAAACATGGAATCTCTTTGTCCAACGATCAGTGTCCTAAAACACCGATTGAGGTAGAGAACATGAAGGCAATTACTTATGCATCAGTAGTAGGAAGCCTCATATAGGCCATGCTTTGCACTAGACCTAACATCTATTTTGTCCTAGGCATGTTTAGTAAATATCAATCTAACCTAGGGTAGGAACACTGGACTGCGGTAAAAAATATAATCAAGTACCTAAAAAGGATTAGGGATTATATGTTGGTTTATTAGGCAGATAGTTTAGTACCCATTGGGTACACAGACTCAAATTTTCAGTTAGATAAGGATTCCAAAAAATCAACCTTGGGAAATGTGTTTACCCTAGGAGGTGGAGCCATTAGTTGGAGTATTAAGCAATCATGTGTTGCTAATTCCACTATGGAGGCCGAATATGTGGCAGCCTCTGAGGTAGCCAAGGAGACCGTTTGGCTCAGGAACTTTCTATTAGATCTAGGAGTTGTGCCTTTGGCACAATCGCCTATTACACTTTACTATGATAATAACGGGGCGGTTGCTAACTCAAAGAAACCTAAGACCCACAAAAGGGCAAAACACATCTAGCGTAAGTATCACCTGATACGAGATATCATGCATAGAGGTGATGTGACGGCGACTAAGATTGCATCGGTAAGAACCCTGGCAGACCTGTCTACAAAGAGCTTACCAACTAGTACTTTTGATAGTCATGTAAAGGGAATGGGAGTGAGATGTATAGTAGTATGGCTTTGAGTCTAAGTGGGAGATTGTTAGGGATTTATACTAAACGACATGCTTTATGTAATCGATTTTAGTATTTATTAATAACTTCAGTTATTCCATTTTAATGAGAATTTTTGTGAGCGATGTTTGCCTGACATTATTTATTTAATGATTATGCATGTGTGTTTTGTAGACATCCCATTTTTACCCCGGCCCAATATATTTATTATCATTATTATTATTATTAGTATTTTTAATATTATTAGTATTTTTATTATTTTATTTATTCTTATTATTATTATTATTAATTTTCATTAGTTGTATTATTATTATTATTATTATTATTATTACTATTATTATTATTTTTCATTAGTATTATTATTATTACTTTTATTTTAATTTTTACTTCTATTTTATTTATTATTATTATTATTATTATCTATTATTTTCATTATTATTAATATTATTTTTAATTTTTATTATTATTAGTATTTTTATCTTTATTACTACTATTATTATTATTTATTTCTGTTATTATTATTATTATTATTATTATTATTATTATTAACATTATTTCTATATTCACTTTATTATTATTATTATTATTATTATTATTATTATTATTATTATTATTATTATTATTATTATTATGTCCTTATTACCATAATAAGTAGTTATACTCATATATATTGTTTCCAAAAAGAAAAAATACCATAAAATACAAAAAACTAAAAAAGGAAAAGAGATGGGTTAGGGTTGCTAAAAGTTTTTATATAAGGGGGCAGCGCACACACAGCCAGACACACGGCCGGAGCCAAAAACTAAGAAAAAAAGAAACTCTCGCCTCTCATCTCCCTCGCCACCATCTCCTTCATCTTCCATTACTCTCTCTCGCACACCCAGCCCCCGACGATCCATCCTCTCCACTCTCCCCTTGTTCCTCACTGAACCAGCCGAGCACCTCCGGCCACCACTCCACAGCCCTTGCAGCCACAGCTGTCTCCGGCCATCTCACAGCCACCCGAGACCTCTCCAGCAGCACGCCTCTATCCCGAGAATACAGCAGACTCTCTTCACGCCGCCAGCAGTGGCGGCCACCAGCACCAGCTCCAGCTCCAGCCGAGGCTGTCTCCGGCCTCTCCAGTAGCCACGGCCAGCCCCCACACCAAAAGAACCATCATCCTCAGCTCCACAACTCACCCGCACCTCCAGCCATCATCCTCGCAGCCTCCAGCCACCGCTGCAACGCCGGCCACCCTTGCTCCCGGCAAGACCCCCAACAGCGGCGACTCCACTGCTACAACACCAGCAACCCTCCAGTGAGCATCTCTGCAAATCCCTTACCCAGTTTCCTGCCCCCTCTGCTGTAACTGCACACACACACTCGTGAATCTATATATATATATATGGATTCAGTTTTGCAATTTATGACATAAAGTTTAAGTCTTTTATTTTTTATTTTTATTTTTTTACATGCTGTGTATACTTTTATTTATTTAAGTTTTCTTATTATGTGTTTATTTTGTTTTATTTGTTAAAACTATACCTATTAGATAATTAATATAGTAATATTGTTTTAATTTTTAAATGGTAAATACTAATTAATTTTATTCTTCTTATGGCAGGATTTTTGTTCACATTCAAAATTTAATTATTTTTGTTTATGCATGGAAAATACTAATTAATCTTATTCTTCTTATTGCAGGATTTTTGTTCATATTCAAATTTTAATTATTTTTGTTTATGCATGGAAAATGCTAATTGAGTCTATTCTTTTATTGCGGGGCTTTTCTTCTTTTTATGATAATATTTATATAGGTATATCTGACATCAATTTTTTCAGGATTTTCTTCCCTTGTGTAAGAATTTTTATTCAGGTTTTACATACACATATCTAATGTTATTATTTTGGTTGTTATTGGTAGTGTTTTAATATTTAAAATTTAGGTTTAAAGTTTCATTGCCTTTATTGTGTATATTACTCAATATTATTGTCGTAGGTTTTGGATTATATCATTTAATTTTTTTTTTTTTTATTTATTTTTTTCATAGCTATTGTTGTATATTTGTTTAAAGTACTTGTATTATCATTGTTTTCATTGTAATATACTTATTTTTACTGTTACATATTATTTAGGGTGTTTGTTTTATTGTGTAGACATTATTTAGGCTTTTTGATGTATTTAGGATATTTATCATATTTATTGTTTATAGGATATTTAGGGATTTTGTGTATTATTGTTTAGGATTGTAACATTTGCGCATGTTCATGATTATTGATTATTTACATTATTTTCATGATATTATCTTTTAAGGTTTTGATTATTGTTTTAGTTTAGGGTTTTGACTATTTTACGTTATTAGGGTTTTGAGTAGTGTTTTATTTAATCTGTCCCTGTACTGTTATTGTGTACTAATTTTAGGGATTCCATACCATTGAATATTGATCTTAAGGGTTTCCATAAAATGTATATTACTTCTTTGGCTTTTATATGGTTTGGGAGAATTTGATTTATTTTCCATATTTATGTATAACATTTCCATATTAAGGTACATTAATATTTTAGAGCTTGTGTATATTTTATAATAGATCCATGATGTGAATTATTGTCCATAATCTCATTCTATCTCCTTACATGTTTATAAAAAGTACATAATTTTTAGGGTTTGATTATTTCCATTCTAGAGTATATCATTAGGGTTTGATTATTAATACTTGGGGCTTTATCATTGAAAATTTGACTATTATGATATATAATATTTACGTGTTATGATTTATATTTTAAGTAGTATATTATTTTTTGTTATTAGCTATTTGAAATTTTTGTAAAATACAGAAAATAATAAAAAATAGAAAATTAGGAGAAAATTCTAAAAAATATTTTTGATTTATTATTTCAAAATACAGTAAAAATATGAAAAAAATAAAAAAAATCAGAAAAATAGAAGAAGGTAAGGAAAATACTTTGAAACTTAAAAATATTTTTTTAGTTCCAAAAACCTTCCGACTAGTATTTTAATACTTAGAAAAAAATCTAGAAAATTTTCAAAATTTGGAAGTGTATTTTGTAAATTTATTTTTGATTTTATCCCTATGATTTTATTGAGGGGGTATGAGCCTTCGTGCATCACGTACCCTAAGCTTTGAGGGAATATATATATATATATATATGTATATATTTATTTATTTATTTATTTTTTACATGTATTTATAAATTCATAAAAAGGAGTAATTTAAAGAATTATTAGATTAATTTAGGGATAATTTCAAATTAATTAGGTACCGTTCGTAAGAACGGGCGCGTAGGGGTGGCTCGTACCTTCCCCTCGCGTAACCGAACTCCCGGCTCCAACTCTGGTAATGTAGACCGATTCTACCCCTAACGGGGTAGTAATCATATGTTCTAACCGCACTAAAGGTTAGTGGCGACTCCGATATTCCATGTTTTTCCTTAAAAATAAAAATGATATTTAATTTCGCCACCCGGGGCACACGCGCTCCTAGGACGCCGTGACATGTTTTTTATTATATATAGTAGATGATCTAGTGTGTAGAGTACGACTTATACATGGAAGATTAGATCATCAGTTCTTATAAAATATAAGCTTATTGTTCACAGTCTTAAATGAAATTGGACACATCATTGGTAGGATTGTAGCACAAGGTTTTAATATGTCTATCTTGACTATCGGGAATGGTACAGTTCCAACTCTTTGTGCTAGTACACTTTGTGTGTATTGAACAGGATCATCTTGGGGTAATTGTTTTTATACTGACTATATAAAATAATTAATACCTCATGACTATTATGAGTGCTTATGCTCTTAATCCTGATATGATTATTGGACACGTGCATATAGTTACTTTGATTCATAGAAGAATGAGATTCTTTATGGGTAAAAAAAATCAGTGAGTTGGGTGATGACATTATGTGTATGGTGAACATTAATTATTGATGGAATTCACGTCCCGATATCGGGATCGATGATACCCCCTTGAGGAAGCTTATAAGTTTTGATTGTGTTAAACCCTGCAAGTGGATTTTGAATTCAACACATCAAATAAGTTAAGTGGAAGGTCTCAGGGAATTAATATGTCAATTAATTAAATTTTCAGTAATTTAATTTAATAGACGGGTATCTGTAATCTTTACAGGGAGATAAATAAGCATTTAATAAAAGGAGCTCATTTTCATACTTGCAGATTCGAGATCAAACTAGACAGATCTCGTAAGTATAATCCTAATCACAAAATTAGGGTTTGCATGATCAGATTTTTTTTTTGGTTATCCGTATGCACTACATCCAAATCTTAGGGCTATTTTGCATGTCCCTTCACTGAGAAGCCCTCAAAGCAAGCTATTGAAATCGTCTAGGGATGCCCTAGGCTTCTATGTGAAATTAGGATTAGGAGCCCACTGACAATCCCCTGGAGAATGAGATCACGCAATACTCTTATCCCATAGGTTTGGGTGTTCACCCTTCTTGGTCATCAATTATATAGTTGGGAAGTGTCATCCTAGCCCCCAATTGTACTATGGGGATAAGAGTTACCCTCAGTATTGGTGTAATGTGAGTTTCCCTTACGATTTATGCCTGGGTTCCTTAGTGATGACCTTAATTAGTTCAAAGGCCTACATGCCGTTAGACTTAACCATTAGTTTAGATACTTGAGTGTTTCCTCTATTGAGAATGAGTACGGTTAGGCTAGACTTTATGTAGTCCTATAGCCACACGAGCTTGACTCCTTGATACTTTCGGCAAATTTAGGAAGGATGATTCCTTTTGGCCTTTGATATCTCTACGTAGGTGGCAATTGATAAGAGAGTGAATCTCTCAATTTTGAATGAAAATGAGATTAATATTATGGGCATCAATTTGATTGTCAAAATTTGGTTTGTGATATTAAGTAGGGGATGAGCAAGTTATCTTTGAGTAGGTTATTGTCTCGCACTTCCCTCTTATCATATGACCCTTAGCAGTAAATGAAGTCAATGTTGGCCTTCAATATATGTCTTTTGAACTTCAGATGTTGCTTGAATCTTAACAAATAAATAATAAGTTAAATAGACACTTAATGGGAGGGAATGCCCAATTAATCACTACAAATGACTATAAATATGTACGTTCACAATTAGATTATTACAAATTACTGAATTATTATTTTTTAAGAAATATATTAATATTGGAGTTTCAATTTCAAAATCATTTATGAAGTTATCACTATCTAACTTCATCTTTATTTCATTGTAAAATATGATGCCCAGCCATATATGTTACAATTGTTTATTTTGTCCAACCATCTTATATTGTTATAAAAGAAAACTCTATATAGATCTTTTCCACAAACTAAACTACTTGTTTATGATTTTAGAGATCCTAAAATCAAGTCATAATGAAACATAGCCAATCTAATTTGTAATTCAACTTTTATCAAATCTATACTAATACATAATTCAAATCAACAAACAAATATTGCATTTGTTCTTACGTAACTTTTTAGTTGAATTAAACATATTTTTCCCTAATTAGCATTTAACATTTTTATATTTTCAATTTTTATTAATATTAATTTCAAGAGATTTTGGACATAATAGAGAAAATAGCACAAAAATTACCCTATGTGTTATTATTAATTATTTTTTAGTTTTAATTCACTAAAAGGTAATTATGATCAACATTATATATATATATATATATAAACTACCAATTTGACTATGTGACTTCACCTTATTAGTTCATGACTTCACTTGACATGGATTTTAAAACCATGCCTACCAAAACTTGATCATAAACCAAAATTATAGCTTGCAATAAATAAAAGCAATTGTTAGCTTGCATGGATCAACACTAGTAGGTCTTTAAAAAAAAAAAAACTCAATATTATCTTCAACAATGCTTAGGGTCTTTATTCTTTTTTGGATCTCAAAAACACTAAGAAATAAAATAAATTTTTAGAACTGCAATACGACATACTTTGTGAAACATTTCCTTCATTATTTTTGGGAACCACGCAAAACCTATAAACTTTTAAAATATTTTCTTCTATTGAATAATTATTGCATTTAACAAATTAGTTGTATCTCCCAATGCTAACAAAGCCCTGCACATCTTTCAAATAATAGTGAATACAACTCATAAAATTGAATCCCCAATTCCAAATGTATCTTAGACTTTATGACAACAAACTACAATAAAAGGATTTCGAGAAGACTAAAACCCCACAATTTGTCATTAAAATCATTACAAAACAAACAAACAAATAAATAAATAAATATATATATATATATATATATATATATATATATATATATATATATAGATAAAACACAATCATACAATGCCATATTTCTAATTACCTTCAAATGAACAACTTTAAAAAGTAGAATAATTTCAAAAAATATATGAATGGATAGCCAACCAAGAAATATGACAAATAAAAGCTTTGGGCTCCTAGAAAAGAACTTCTTGTCATAGCTCTCTCCTCTCTCCCCAAAACAACTATGATCTCCATGTCCAAGAGACAAACTAATTTGAAGATGAGCAAGCTTTGTGCAAAACCAATATGAGATCATTGGCCAACAATGAGGAATTAATTGGTGTTGATTGGAAGGAATAAAATTCAAGGAGTTTGAGCATATGGAAAACAACCAACAACATAAGAAGTTGCTCAAAACCAACATCAATGTCGATGATTTCTTCCCCTAGTGTCATGAATGGCTCACCTTTGTCGTTGTTCTAATTCAAACCTCCCAACAAAGTCCAACTACTTTGCACCATTAAAGACTCTAAATTAAAGGTAGGAATCTGATTTCATTATTTGGGACCCCTACTATGTTCTAGACTTCCATAACTATTGTGAAAAATGAATGCACAGTGAAAATAAATGATCATACAATCCAGCACTTAATAGTGAAATATACAGAATCAAAATCACACAGATTATAATGAAATTAATAACAATGACACAAAGAATTACATGGTTAGGCAATGCTTACATCCACGCAAGCAATCAACAATGTAATTTTCACTATCTTGTATCTAACGATTTGAACATTATAGAGTTACAACATATACCATGTATATATAAGTTTCCCAGAGGTTTTCCCTCCAAAACTCAACATATCCAATGTCCCAATTTAAAATTTGAAAACAAACGCTAAGTTACCGAACCAAACCGTTAACACTTTGTAGACATATTGTTAATGGTTTAATACCGAGAGCAAACAGTCAAAGTAGCAGACCTAGAATCGTCAATTGTTTCACTACACTAAACCAAATCGTCGACGTTTTCCTCCTACAAGTTAGCAATCTTGTTTTCTTCATATTTTCTCGTTGTACATGTCTTCCAGTCAATCATATAAGCCACATATTATAACAATCTCCACCTTGGCGAATATATGCCCCTTAGGAGAAAACTAAAAACATAAACCCACTACTCCACATTGACCTTGGGACATTAGGTTAGGGTTGCCTCCCATCTAGCAACTGGAGACATAAACCAAGTCCTAGCAAAGCTTGAACTTGTCTATGGCAGCTTCAGCTTCCCGACTCGGTTGTAGATAGTGCAACCAAATACTGTACCCAGGACTTCCAACAAATAAGCCTTCCTACAACAATAAATACACACCCTATTATAGACCTTCTATCATCTAAGCCCTTACATAGTCTACATCCACAAATCTCACAACTGAAGGATCACTCTATTGGCTGCCGAAACACCCCACTGCACTGCCATAGGGGACCTTTGACATTCCTAAACATCACCATCTATCCTTGGGTACCGAGCGGTAGACAATTTACATTGATTCGCAAATGGTGTATCGATGACCGATTTTGCATTAACAATGCTAAACCTCTCCAACACCTTCTCCAAAAAATCACCCCTAAGACAACCAAAATCTCCCTATAGTTATATCCACAAAGCCACCCTAAAATAACCCCGTCCACAAAACCACCTTGAGATAACCCCAATCACCTTGCAACTTTGTCCTTGCGAATTTCTAAACAAAGAATCTTCTTGGTCATACCCAAAATGTTCATGTCAAAATCTTTTCTCAACAGAGTTCCTAACTGATTAGTCTCAGCCAAAGCCTTCCCATAAAATAATATGTTATCCACATAAAACTACGAAAACATCACCCACTTGCATCATATCACCCTCTTCCCTTCTGGAAGGCCCACCAACTCCCACATCTGATTTTTATATAGTAACTTCATTCCCTCCATCATAGCACTAATCTATCTATTTTTCCCTTTATTGTGCATCGCATCTTGAATAATAGTAGGAACCTTGCTAGTAGCAATGAATACATTAGACACTAGATCATCAAATTAATTCATACTTGAGTGGTGGTCTGATAGTGCATCTAGATCCATTGTGATCCTGCTGGTTTTTCAAACTATAACTCCCTGCATTATGAACAATGTCGACTCTGCCCTAAATTTGTAACTCCACCTACATCACATGCTCAATGCTACTGTAGTTTTTTTGCACGTATTTCTCTGCATCTACTTGAGTATGATGCACCATGACTTTCTCATAAAAAATTATGTCTCCATTGATCACCACTTTGTTTGTCATTGCATCATACAATTTAAATCCACCTTTCTTATACCCCAAAAATATGTACCGTCTAGACATTTCACCAATCTTAGATCTCACCTCACTAGAAATGTGCACGGTTGGACATCCAATCACTCTCAAACCAAACTAGTCTACCGCATTACCTGTCCATACCTCTCCTGCAACTTTCTCATCTAGTGATACCATTGGAAATTGATTAATCGAGAAACACGGAAGTGGATGGTAGGAGGAGTTTGCCCAAATGTGTCTTTCACAAAACTTGGAAAGTTCATACTCATAAATAGAGGTGACATTCGTGGATCTATAGGGAATGAATGAGTGGTGAGTACCCTAGAAAAATAGCTCTTAACCCACAAGTGTAGCTTAGTGTTGGTCGCAATGGTGGCATTTACCCAATATGGTACAGACTCAAATGGAACCATGAATGTTGTGCATTGAACTTCATTGGACCCAAAGATGCTTTTATTATTGGATTTTGTTGTAATATGTGACTCATATATTGAGTGGAATACATGTACAAAGGGAAAACATAGTAGAAAACACTAAAGCTGACATGTAGGAGGAAATTGTTGATGATTTCCCTAAAACCATCGACAGTTTTGCCAAGTGCAGAGAAACAGTTGACTGTTTTTGGTGCTATTACATCGATTGTTTGGTCTCAGCTTCAAACCGTCGATGATATGTCTGAAACCATCGATGGTTTGGTTTGATTACTCAACGTTGGTTTTCAAATTTTGAATTGGGAAGTTGGATAGATTGGATTTTGGAGGGAAAACCTCTAGGAAAGTTATATATACATGTTGTATGATGTAACTCAGTGTCTTTAGATACAAGATAGCGAAAAATTCATTTCCTTTTGGCTGAACCACCTAATTTTTCGTTTAATTATTTTATTGCTTTCATTATAATTTATGTGATTGTTTTTTCTATATATTTCAATATTAAGTGTTGCATTGTGAGATTGTTTATTTCCGCTGCGCATTGATTTTCACAAAAAATTGGTATCAAAGCGTTTGATTACATGCAATGGCTATGATTTCTTCTGCAAAGTTTGATGTTGTTAAGTTCGATGGTACGTGAAACTTCGAATTATGGCTGAGGAGAGTTAAAGATCTGTTAGTATAGTAAGGTATGGTGAAGGCTTTATACGAAGGTCAATCGAAAGGCATGGACAAAACAAGTTAGAAGGAATTAGAAGTGAAGGCTGTAGTGACTATCAGACTTTGTCTAGTCGATGACGTGATGTATCACGTTATGGATGAGGAATCTCCTGCAATTGTTTGGTAGAAACTTGAAAGCTGGTATATGTCTAAGTCACTAACGAATAAATTTTATTTAAAGTAGAAATTGTATTGGCTTAAGATGGCGGAGGATTTGGATTTGAACCAGCACATCAATGTATTCAATCAAATAATTAGTGATTTGATGCGGGTTGATGTGAAGTTCGAGGAAGAAGACAACGCGTTGATGCTATTGAATTCCCTACCAGCATCTCATACATATGAAAATCTAGTTAATCTAGTTACTACTCTGACATGGAGAAAAGAAACCTTGAATTTGGAAGTGGCAACAAGCACTCTGCTAGGTTTTCATCAAAGAAAGAAGGTCAATAATAAAATTTCACAAGGTGAAGGGCTTTTGGTAAAGGGTAACCAAGAACTTGGGAGAAGCAAGTTCCGGAATGGATCGAGTGGTAATAAGTCTCGGTCGTAGTTCAATAAGAAGAAGAACATAAGGTGTTTTAAGTGTGAAAAAAATGGGCACATAAAATCAGAGTGTCCAAAAAGGGAGAAGGGGAATTCTGAAAATCAAGAGGGTTTTTCAAAATCGGCGAATGTAGTCAAAGAAGGAAAGTTAGGGAGCAGTAATGGTGATATTGTAACGACCCAAAAAAAATAAAAAAATAAAAAAATAAAAACTTAGTGGCTAAGCTTTCTAGAGAAAACAGAGAGTAGAAGGAAAATAAATAAATAAATAAATAAAAATAAAAAAAATAAATAATTAATTAATTAATTATTATTTAAGAAAATTAATTAAATTAAGAAATTTGAGGATGTGGATATATATATATATATATATATATATATATATATATATATAATTATATAATAAAGTAAAGTAAAGTAGGATAAAGTAAAGAAAGAAAAAAAAAAAACTTAATGGTTAAGTTTCCTGGAGCAGAAGAGGAAAGAAGAAAAAAAAAAAAATTCTTCTCACGCGCTCAACAGGAAGGAAAGAGAAAGAAAGAAAAAATATATATATTCTCTCACGCTCTCCACTCCTCTTATTTCTATAATTTCGTGGCGGATTCTCGCCCAATTGAAAATTCAAAAATACCACCGAACTCCATTCTCCGCCACCGACATATCTACCGAAGTGGATTTTTCGTAAGAGTAACGTGGACATATCTCCTTGGGTAAGTCAAATTCTCATTCTTACCTCAAATTTTCTTAAATTTTAAGTCAAATGGGCGATCGAACACCACCACGAGAATCTAGGGATGATTCTCTATAAGTCTAGATGAGCGAATTTCTCGTGGGGTCATTGTAGAAATAACCCAAAATTAGGATAAATGGGTTATTTAGAAATTAATTGGTATTTAATTATTATAAATTAGGAAAGGTTAAAATAATATTTTTTTTAGGTTGATTTGATTGAATCAGGGTTCGGGTGAGCACTGCGGGTATAATTTTGGGAGCCCTGCAGGCGTGATTCAGGGAATCAGGTAAGGGAGAATAAAATTATATCAGTATTTTATTAAGGTGAACCGATTATTTATGAGCATATGAAATTTATTATTTATCTATATGATTTTCATAATAGCTTGATTACTGGGAAAATGATGATTTTTGTTTAAGATTTATATTTGGGATAATTGCTTATGATATTAAATTCATATGACATGGGAGTAATTTTTCCTAATAAATTGAATATGAATTACTATAGTATTTGGGTTTGCATGTGGGGCTGTTTGAAATGATTATGACATGATGAATGAGTTGTTATGTTTGACTCGTGTGGAAATGTATTGATCTGTGGGGATACTGTGTGGGAAATGAATTGATCTGTTGGATTCCTATGTGGAAATGCATTAATGTGTCTGTGTGAACTAATTGGTGTGGTTATTCGTATGCATCTCAATATAACGTTAGCATGAGGAGGTTGTTATATTGCCTAAATATAAATCATGATGTGACGTTGGCAGGTCGAGGAGCTCGTCGTATTGTTATTTATATAGGGTAGGACATTGGCAGGTCGAGGAGTTTGTTCTACTGATGTACGACGGGTAGGTCATGGGGATTGGATACTGGTGAACAGTGGTGCTTGTGTGGGTCATGTTATATCCTATGTGGATAATGGCACCTGTGTGGGCCATGTTATGTACCTTGTGTGGGTAGTGGTGCCTGTGTGGGCCACGTATAAATAAGAAATATGTAGGTGTCTGTGTGGGCCACGTACTGAGGACATTAGAAGATGAAGTATGAGATGCATGATTCCTGTATGGATGTGTTGTGCGCATGTGAATTTAATTATAGCATAAAAATAATGGTATAACATATTGTGAATGCATGTGTGTGCATGCGGCGAGATAAACATACCACCGAGGGCTTGCTGAGAAAGGCGAGTACTCTGCTAGGTAGTTTCTTGGTATCAGTGCAAATGGATGCTACTTGTATGAGCGAGTAGACATCCCGATCCTCGAAAACCTTTGCCTTTAAAATAATAAAGATGTGTGTACTGGTGGCGAGGTAATACTTTACCTAAGGGTTTACTGAGTAAGGTGAGTGCTCTGGTAAGTAGTTTTTAGTACCAAAGTAGAGGGAAACTACTTGTATGGGCGGGTAATCTTCCTTATCCTTGGGGACTTTCGCTTACATAAAAATTGTGTACTTGTGCATATTTGATGTGTGTATGATATTAGATGTCGGAGATGTTATTAATGATACATTTTCTCAGTTATTATTGATATTATATGAGAAGCAGTTTATTTTGATATGTAAATATTAAAACTCATTTGTCACACATTGTTATAATTTATTCCACCCTTACTGAAAAGTGTCTCACCCTAGTGGATTAACAATTTTTCAGGTTCTTCTGGAGACCGGATTTGAAGGCTTAGGCTTGGACTGTTTTTGTTGGTTTCTTTTTAGGGTATTGTGAGATACTGATATATGTATAGATATATTTGTACGAGATTATCTTTTAAATACTGGTTGTGGAGATAGATATCAGGATGTTGTAGTGTTTGTTTTTGGATTGTTATATAGAACTCTGTTATTTATTTGAGGTTATTTATTATGTTTCGCTGCGTGCATGATAATTATGGTATCAGATATAGGTGATTGGAACACGTGGCACCCGGGCCCCACTTGGTGGGTTTCGAGGCATCACTGATATGCCTTCTATTTCATCAGGGTCAGATCGCCTTACAGATTCTTGGATCCTAAATTCGACGTGTTCTTATCATATAACACCAAATAAAGAGTGGTTCAGCACCTACAAGTCATTAATTATGGTTCTATTCTAATGGAAAATGATGTTTCATACAAAATAGTTGGATTAGGAAACGTCAAAATTAAAATGTATGATGGTGTTATAAAAATATTATGTGATGTAAGGCACATATTAGATCTACAAAAGAATTTAATTTCATCAAGCACTTTGGATTGTAACGGGTTTAGTTATAAGTTTGAAAGTGGAGTTATAAAGGTGTGTAAAGATATTCTAACGGTGATGAAAGGACAAAAGTTAATAATTAATTATATAATCCGGTTAAATCGGTTAATCGAAATTCACTTTCTCCATAACCAAACTGAAAACCGAATAACCGAATTTACCAAATTATAAAATTGAATCAAACCAAATTAAAAAATTAATTTAACCAAATCGACTAAATTGATCGGTTAATTCGATTAAAACTGAATTATGCCCACGCCTAGTCTCAAGCCCTAAAGGAGAATGGAATTCATGGGGTATAATCAATTATTGAACAAAATTTAAAGACTTGAACAAGATTAAGCCATCGCGGGCTGAGCCTTGGGCCGGCCAACACTCTCAATTTCACTTTTTCCTAAAAAAAAAATATTCAAAATTCAACAAAGCCCAAGCCGGACATTTCGCCACACGGCCCATTACCAAACCATTCAACCCACAATTGCTGCCTGGCTCTATCCTTAGCAGCTGCCTCTTTCTTCCTTCCCTCCCAAAACAATCCGCTGAATTTTCGGAAAGAATGGCGATTGGGATTGGCGGTAGTGCAGCAGTGTCCTTGATGCCAATGGCTTCTCTCTGTAGACGAAGAGTGGTTTTGGCCCCTTTCTCCTCCTATTCTTCATCTTCTTCGGTACCAAGGAAGCTCGTTCTCTATTCAAAGCCAGGTTGTTGTTTGTGTGATGGCCTCAAAGAAAAGCTTCACGCTGCCTTCTCTCTCTCTTCCTCTGATCCCCTTCACGATGTTGATTTAGAGGTCTCTCTCTCTCTCTCTCTCTCTCTCTCTCTCTCTCTCTCTCTATGCGCGCGTGTTTGTGTCTAACTGGTTTTACATTGTTTGGTTTTTCTCAGATAAGGGATATTGCCAGCAATCCTGACTGGGAGAAGGCTTACCAATATGAGATACCTGTGCTGGCAAGAGTACTGTCTGATGGCACGGAGGTTTGTTTTATTGATTTGGCATTTTGAGTGGCTTTAAATCTCATTTTCAGGCATGATATTTGAGAAGTTAAAAATGGGAAAGCTTCCAATTTGAGTAATTTAGAGCCGTGTAAGCGCCTGAAACTTGAATTTGGACATTAAAATAAATTGCAATAAGCCTGAAATTAATGGGTTTCATTTCAGAGAGTTGCGCGACAAAAACACCAAAACCGGACAGCCGTTTTTCTTACTGTGCTCATTTTGATATTAGATACTGTGTAAGCGCCAATTGTTGCTGTAGAAGTAGAAGTCAAGATAGGGACTGCATTTGGATGAGAAAGAATGAAGGGGGCTAGTCCATAGGTTATATAAAAATTCATGGTGTGGCTCTTCATTTTTTGCATTTCCTGAAAATTTTCACTGCATCCTATACTTTTAGAAATATTGAAGATTTGGGATTTTATCTTTCAGCCTTTATAGGAGGTTAGATTGTGGAGGAAGAACAGGAGATCCTTTTTGCAGTTTGAATCAATTTTAATTATCATACAAATCCTTTCTGGATTTCAATGACAACTCCTTCCCGCATGAAACCACTGTCGTAATTTCAGGATGAGAATAAGGTCTTGCCAACTGACCATGTTATTTCAACAAAATACTTTCTTATAACCTTATCCATGAGTGTGTTTGTGACTCAGTGACTAAAGATGTTGTTCATTTTATTGTCCATGGCCAAATCCATTTTGATTACTGTTCTATCATCATTTGTAATGCATTAGTTTTTGTTGAGATCTGTACTTGTTCTTGTAGTTGTAGATTGTTGGCACTTAAAAGGATTGAGATTTTGAAAATTGTATGGTTTGGGAAATCTCTATCTTTGCCTCTCAATTATCACTGTCATGAGAGACTAGGAGAGCAATAGTTGTATCTTTATGCATCATCCTTATTTTTACAGTTTCTCTTCCTCATCTGATGGAAGCTTACTTGAGGTAGAAGTTGGGTTTTGTAATCAATGTCCAAACATTTCAATGTGCCTCTAAATTCTGATTCTGTGGAAATTGGTCCACATCTCCCTCAACATTACCTATTTGGCTTCACAAGTCTCCCATGTATTCATATATTATTAAGCAAAATACACTGACCTACCCTAAGTTTTTCTTAATAGATGATGTTCTCCTGCAACTTTCAATAAATGCTACAAACTTCCCTTAACATTTACAGCTACCTGGTTCACAATATGAAATCAGTGTCAAAATGCATGTAACCAATTATTGTGTTTGGATGCTCATGCAAAATAATTGTCAGAATTGCAAATTCGATTTTTGGTGATCAGGTGGAATGAAAAACTAGCCATTTTCACAAATTCCCCCATAATAGAACTACTTGTTTTCTCAACAATTTATGAGCAGCTTAAAATACTAGATTAATATGAAATTTAAATCAAGGTCAATGATTTACGATTAATTCATGGTTTTAAATTGCGATAGCGGGTGGCGTAATGTAACAGTAATGGGTGTTATGGGAAGTGGGAGTAGCGGATATTACATAATAGGAAGTAACGGCCGTGAAATTTTTTTCAAACACACACAACCTAATGCATATTACTGTATTTGCATGTTCTAAGCTTTTAACCCTTTCTAGAAAGAGTTTTAGTGTATTTTGGAACCTTTAGCTCAACTAACTAAGTGTTTGATAAGGGCAAGAATTTTACATTTGTTTCAAGCCACCATTGATAGAAAAATTACATGTATGCGCGTATTTATACTTCTCATTGTTCTTATGCATGATAAATTTTTATGTGTGCTAACTTAATTAATAAAACAAAATACATTATACACTCTATTAATCTATTAGACACATAAGGCATACAAAAAATACAAATATACAATAACAAGAAAAGAAAGAAGGTCGAAGTTGAAAAAATATGGAACATAAATATCAAATTGCTAATATTATCAAAATAAAATGTTTTCCTAACAATTTAGTATTTTCAAATTGTAAATTAATGCATCTCTTGTGAATATTTAAGAAAATAGTAAATTTTGTATCATTATCATCCTCATTATAATCTTTTCCCCCTCTCAGCAAATATATTGAGAATGATTTATGAAAAAAGGGGGGGGGGGGAATATTTTGTTGGCATAATATCATGTAGTAGTTACGTAATGGCCGTAGTGGCCTTTACATAACAGCCGTAGCAGCCTTTACAAAACAGTCTCGGTCCGTAACAGCCACTACAGCCATGATTTTTCTACCCACCCATTTTGTGGCGTGTAACGATATCGAGAACCCAAAAAACCTTTAATTAATGGCATTACATAATGGTCGCGGCCATTATTCAAAACCATGGATTAATTTCATATATCAATGTTATTCAAGGATTTTTCTTGTGGGCAGTTTCTCCTCATAATTGATAATCTCGCTCAAAAAAAATAAAAGAGTTTGCATTAAAATTAATCAGGAAAATTACAAATAACTGCATGAATAACAGTAAAAAATTAAAGAAAAAGATACTTAGGGGTATAGTTGTCAATCAAGATTCGAAATTGTGAATTGAAATTCCAATTTTGGGATTCAAGAATCGAATTGAATCGTAAGATTTAATACAAATTTCTAAAGTCAATTTAAAATGACTTGCATATATTGATATAAGAACAACAAGCAAAATAGTAAAATACATTTAAATTTTAACAATAAAAGCATCATATTTCATGTGTATGCTTTCCCTAAACAAATGAAAAGTAAGGGAATGAAATATTAATGAAGAATGAAACTTTATGCTATTTAAGGGAAGGAATCAAGAAAAATAATAAACTGAACTTTTAGAATTTATCGACAATTAAAAAATAATAATACTTAGTTCTTATTCTTTCTCAGATTAAGAAGAGAAAAAACCATTAAAAAATTATATAATTGAACAAACTACTAGAAAACCAACTTTTGAATCTTAACAACACAAAGAAACATTAGTACCACCTTAGTTGACCCTTCTCCATGGCAGAACACTACTACTCCAAGAATGATGAATGGTTTTGTGAAGGCAAGATAAGACCTAAAGTTCTATTTTATTTTATTTTATTTTTAGCTCAAAACTAATGTAGGCAAGGAATGGAAGGAAATCGAGTAAAAATAAAAACAATAAAATAAATAAATAAATGTTGTTTTTAGGGTTTTAAACTTGTCGGGGTTGTCAAGATATGATAGGTCCAAAACTCTGTGAATTAATGGATTCAGACCGATTCTTTAGACTCACAAGGTGGATCCATAGATTCAACAATGATTTAGTCATTTTTCGATTCATTAGTAAGATTCGAATCTATTTGGTGTGGAATTGGTACAAATCATATGACTTGAATCATGAATCATAAGACTCTTAACAACTATGTGTAGAGGACATTGTAAAACTACAGAACAAAATATAATAATAATGATCTAGAAGGACAACGACCTGGTAATCAATGAAGTAATCTCATCAGTTTCGTAAATGGGGTTCATAGAGGAATTGGGAAAATGACAAGGGCAATTAACTGTTAGTATTGCCTATGGCCTGAAGGGGTGCTCTTGGAAGTTGCATGACCCTAACTTCCGGAGCTTGGGCATCTGGAAAATTGCTGCACTTGGGTGACTGGAAAATGGTAGAACTGCCAACCCTCAACAGTAATTGGAAAATCCTTTAGGCCCTAATTGGAACTTCAAAAGCATTAGGGAAGGAAATGAAAATATTAGGGAATCCACTTTTTCATGTTTGGTTATCAAGGAAGTGAGAAAGAAAATAAAAAATATACCAAATCAAAGAAGGAAAATTTAATTTTACACCAATATTTGATTTTTCCTATTTTTTAATCATATTGGAATAATGTTTAATTTTAATAGCATTTGATGTAGAGAGAAAATTCAATGGAAAATGAAATTCCTTCATATTTTCCTTTACTTTCTTTTCCCAAACAAAATCATAGATTCACACAGCCCTAGACTAGTGCAATTTTCATCTTGTTGAGAAAAAATACAAAGAAAATAAAATAAAAAGGAACGTGATCTAGAAAACTGTCTTTACCTGATAAAAAGACAACATATTCGGAAAACTACGACAACCATCAGTGATCAACATGGTTGCCGACAATCCTTCTGTCATTTTTCTTTTTTTCTTTCTTCTTTTCTCACCCTTTGTTATGGTATCAATTTAACCAAGGCAGGCATTTTGACTTTAAGAAGAGGGATTTGCTGAGAATTGAGAGGGGGTTTCCCCATGAAAGATGGCAATCCCCATGATCATTGGTAACCTGATCAAGCTACATTTGTGGCATGATTGCAGCCATGTCTGAGAGTCTAAGCTGTTGAGATTGTGAGGCTTATTTGTTAACTAGGTTATGGCACCCACAAGGGATGGTGGCTAAATTAGATGACGTCAAATTTACAAACATTTCTAACTATAAAAACCAAGTGCATAAGCAATCACAAAAAGTGAGTAAACAAAATAACAAATACAATCAAATACACGAGGCTTAATAGTGGTTCAGCCCCACGTGGCTGGTGACCTACATCCGCTACCCAATAAACGTTGCTTGGGTATTCCATGAGTAAATCATCAGGCACACATGCTTTTGGCACTTGGATTCTCAGTCCAAGGCAACTCAGATTCAGCCAATAAACAAAAGATCCCTGGATCTCTCTCTCTCTCTCTCTCTCTCTTTATATATATATATATATATATATTATCAACAAAAAGGAAATATATTAGCAACGAATCAAGGGGATGCCAAGCTGTGGTACAAAACATCAGCCACTCTAAAGAGCGTCGCAAACATCAAGGATTACATAATGATCATTAACGATTTTCCCACTAAGCCAGCTAAGACAGCAGCAATCCATTGGTCTTTGCAAGTCTGAAACAAAGTAATTGAATCTTTGAAAGCTCTCTGATCTCTTAAAAGATGGCGAGAGGGATGAGGTTCAATTGTTCAAAGCCTTTCGCTTCTCATTTGTGGCTCTGTTGCTTTTTGAAGCCCAAATCTCCCCTCCAACTGAATTGTCCATAACCCACTGCTGCCGAAAGAGCCAAATTCCACAAGTTCCTTGTCCAGGGGCAATGGAGAAGAATTTGGTTGACTAATTCAACATCAGCCATACAGAGAAAACCTTATTTGTACTGTAAGCCCCCTTTTTTTGCAAATTTTCAAGGGTTAAAGTATTTCCATGTATGGACTCCCAAGCAAAAAAGGCAACCTTTGAAGGGACTGTTGTCCTCCAAATGTGAAGCCAAGGGGAGTTATCGCAAATTGTTCCCAATGATGGGAGCTTCTTGCAGAAAGATTTAATAGTGAAAATGCTGTTTTTGTCCAAAGCCTATGGTTTGTTGGGATGTTTTGGTGACGGAATTTGTAGAGAAATCTGTAAAAGTCAGAGAGTGTATGAAGTTCCAAATCTGCCACGTTCCTGGTAAAAGGAATGTCCTAGAAAATTCCCTGATCGGTGATTTGGAGATGATGACTGATAAGGGCATTTTTGTCACAAACCAAGTTGTAGATGGAAGGAAAGGCAGCTCTAAGATTACTGTTCTCATGCCACACATCGTGCCAAAAGTAAACATTGGCCCTTTTCCCACTTGAAATGTCTCACAAATTGGAAAAAAATCATCCCATCCTTTCCTGATGAATTTCCGTACTCCCACTCCATAGGGACCCTTTCCGTTGTGAGTTGTCCAATCATTGTGCTCAAGCCCATACTTAGAAACAATAATATCCCACAAAAAGTGGTCTTTCTCCTTCATGAACCTTTATAACCACTTCTTGAGGAGGGCTTTATTGAAAGTGAGGAGGGATTTCAACCCCAAACCTCCCAAAAAAATGGGCTGTTTGACCACTCCCCATTTAACAAGATGATATTTAAACTCCTCCACTGAGCTTTCCCAAAAAAATCTTCTCTAAATTCCCTCCAATCTCCTAGCAGCCGAGGCCGGTAAGGGAAGGAGAGGCATGAAGTAAATTGGAAGATCCATCAAAGTGCTCCTGATAGGAGTGAATCTGCCTCCTTGTGATAAGAAATTTTTTTCCATCCTGCCAATCTCCTTTCAAATTTTTCAAGGGTCCTAGACTCCTTTGCCTTTGAATTTGGCTCCGAGGGGGAGACTGAGGTAATTAATGGGAAAGATTCCCTATCTTGCAACCCAAAAGACCAGCGAGGAAAGTCCCTTCCCCAACCCCACCCCCCCCCCCCTCCCCCTCCCCCTGGCGTCTCTTCAATTGGAATAAGCTCAATTTTACGAAGGTTCACTTTTAGGCCTGAGACAGCCTCAAACCCTAACAAAATGCATTGGAGATTGAGGATATGAAGGGGGTCATCTTCACAAAAAATGATAGTATCATCTGTGAAAGGAAGATGAGAAACTTTTGTAAGACTTCCATTTCTGCCCACGTTGAGACCTCTAAGATATCTCCTTCAATAGCTTTCATCAGCATGAGGCTAAGTCCCTCCATGACCAAAATATACAGAAAAAGGGACAAAGGATCTACTTGTCTCAAGCATCTCGAGGAGTGAAAGAAATCAGAAGGGCAACCATTTATGAGCACTGAGAAGCTTGGAGATTTGATGCGTTGAGCAATCCAACTACATAACTCCCCAAAGCCCATTTTCCTGAGGAGATAAAGAAGGAATTTCCCGTTGACATGATCAAATGCTTTTCCCATATCCAATTTGCACACTATTCCCCTTTTTCCCTCCTTCACGTAGGTCTCCACACCACCTCATTAGCAATAAGGGCGGCATCCATAATTTGTCTTCCAACCACAAAAGCATGTTGATACTGAGCAATGACTTCCAATATTGCTTTTTAGAACCTCTCAGCTAGCACTTTCACAATAATTTTATAAATGCTTCCCACCGAGTTAACGGGCCAAAGATCGTTGATGTTAGCAGTCCCAACTGTCTTTGGAACAAGAGTGACAAAAGTGGTATTTATGCAACTAACGAATTTTCCTAATCTATGAAACTGCTTAAACACGTTTAACAGGTTGTGCTTGAGGAGGCTCCAGTTAGCCTGAAAGAAAGCCAAAGAGAAACCATATGATCCAGGCACTTCATCACTATTGCAATCTTTAATAGCTTAAAAGACTTCTCCTTCTTCAAAGGGTCTCTCAAGCCACCTTACAGTGGAAGAACTGAGAGAACTGAAATTGATGCCATCCACTGTAGATCTCCAAGCCTCAGGTTCAATGTAGAGGTCTTTATAACAATCACAAATGCCTTTAATAAAATCCTCCTCACTGGTTAAGTTGATTTCCCCAATTTCAATGTTGGATAAGGTGTTACTCCTATGATGAGTGTTTTTTGTCCTATGAAAGAATTTTGTATTTCCACCTCTTTGAGCCATAAAGCTCTGGATTTCTGCCTCCAAGATCTCTTCAAGATTAATAACCTCATTCAATTCCTTCTTAAGCATAACTCTTTTGGCTCTCCATTCGTCATCAAGACCCTCGATTATTTTGTGCTCATCAATCTCTTTGATGCCATTAAGGATAACAATCTTCTTCGCTTGGATATTCCCAAAGGTGTTTCTGTTCCATATCTCTAGCTTTTCTTTTATTCTTTGAACTTTGAGACAAGCACAAAACTAGCCTTCCCCGTGATCAAAATATAAGACCACCAAGTTTTCACTAACTACCCAAAACATGTTTTAACCACATTTCTCTATATTGTTGTGAATATTTTTTTTCTCTCTTTCCCACTACTTTAATTGCACACAAAGCAGGGTTAAATAGGGTGTAGCTGTTAAGACACAAATATTGTTCCATGTATAATTCCCTTTTGTTTAAAAAATTCAAATGTAGCTCTTAAGAAAATGGGTAAGACTGTCGCACTCTTTGTTTAGGAAAGTCAAATATTCAATCTCAAAGATAAGGCAACAATTATGTCATTATGACTTCAGTAAATATCTAGCAATACGTTTTAAATTGAAATTTCAAAATTCAAAATAAATGATTGTTGAGGACAAAGCTTATTCTGCTCTAAATCTGGCAGCACATAATTCCCTATTCAAATAAATATATAGAATGATTTTAAAGCACAAAATAATATATAAACACATGCCTATGTTTAAAAATATCATATGAACTAAATGAAGAAATTGTCTAAAGAAAAGAGAAAGCACTCTGGTGAGGTAGTGCCAAAGATTATAAAGACGAATTTAGAAGGAGAGTTAGTTATTGTGGAAGACATAAATGCTAAGAAGATAGGTAATTCTTGTGGTGGGTTTAGCAAAGGAAAGGAGGTACTAAAATTTGGGGGGGTGGGGGATTTATCAGATAATGAAAGCAATGGTGTTAGTGAGATTGTTTATGGTGGGGTTTACTATTGGGATGAAATTGGGGAACAATATGGATGTGTTTCTGATTCCAGTGACGTTCTAGGGGACTTTTCATATGTACATGTGTCCCCTTTGGAAGGATTGGAGGGGGTCTCTATATTTGAAAATGACGGTTTGGTTAATGAGTTGCAGCGCAAAGAGGGTATTTTACCAACACCTAGTGGAGGAGATTTCACATAAGGGTTTAGAAGTTTAAGATCTCATGGATAAATTGGATTTAAAGTTTTGTGATCCTGGGAGAAATGAAGTGCGTTTTGATGGGTGTAAAAACAGAGCTAAAAAGGATCAAAGGGAGCTAGCTAACTTGAAGTGTTTGGTGAATTATGAAAGAAAAGGATTGAAGAGGGGGTACCTTGTTTAATTTTTAATTTTTTCATTTTATTTATTTTATTTTTATGGGTTGGACTTCTTGTCCTCTTTCATTGTAACTTCTCTTTCTCTATCTAATATACTTTCTTTTATTATCAAAAAATAAATGTAACTATAATGACCTAAAATAACTGTGCAAAATAACAAAGTTTGTGTTTTTATTGAATAGAAGTTTTTATTTCTGCCTGGTAATGAGTCAACTCAAGTCTGCTCATGCAGAGTCTGACGTGCCATGAGTCAGCTTGTGCAAAGCATAAATTGACTATTGCTATGCTAGAACCCATTTCAAACTTGTTTCAAGAATTCTTTAGTCTGATGTATTGTAAGCAATAAGTACACATACAAATCATCACGAGGCTTTGGAATAATCACATCATTAACTCAAAATAATAAATTCAACACAATACGCAGCACATAAGTTTTGTACTCTAAACAGCATATAACGCATGAGTTTTGTATTCAAAACATCACATAACACATGAGTTTCTTATCATCAAATTGTATCACTTAGGCTCTAGTTTTTTAGAATGGATGTCCTAGCCATAAATTGACTGAGTAGGGGTGTCCGCTTAGTTAAAGGTTTAGTCCTGTGAGGAATTGAACCCGAAGTCCTCTCAGTCCACAGCTTGCCCTTATGTATGTATGTGCAATAGTCTCCAGAAATACTACTTCTGAGTAATCATCAATTGCTTGGAATATAACTTTTTCCATTTCTAAAACAATTTCATGGTCTTGGAGAAACTCATAGGCTAGCAGTTTTGTATGAATGCCCTAAATCTTTCAGCAACATTTTCAGAAATTAGGAAGTGAAATGGTGAACCAATCAATCATAAATCATAAAATATAATGGTGCAATCCCTGCCTTTTCCCATAGTTGTAAATCAGGCAACACAGTTTGGTCAGCTGCAATGGTTCAGAAAAGTTGATCAAATGGGAGGGGTGGTCACTGTATGGAGCTAGTCCTCTCTTTGTTTTGTTTATCTGGTTTTTAAATGTAGATGGGAGATGGATATGATGGAGGTGTATGCCTTGTGGGATTGGGAAATCAAAGTAGCAAAAGCAGGGAGATCCCTGCAGCAGAGATGCTATTGGATGGCTTGTCGGAGATGGTGGCAGAGAGGTTGTTGCTGCCCGCTGGTATTTCAATGGTGATTACAGCAGCTCAGTTGAGCTTCCTAGTCCTTTCAAAATCATTCAATTGTGTGCAGATGCACTCCAATTTTAATAGTGACATCTTTCAAACTTTAACTGTGACAAACACAATTGTCCTAAGAAAGCATAAATAATGCCATTTATTGGATGTCAGTGCCAAGGAAAATTAGTGGCATTGTTTTTTTCAATGTAAGGATTCAAAAGTGCCAATTAGATTGAAATGCTCTCAAAATATTATAAGTTCTTCACTCTTTTCAAAGAGAGAAACCTGAATACTTCTAGGAAGTCGGTTGTCTCTTCCATATAACTAAACTGTTGGCAGATGCAGACTCTTTACTTCCTTTTCTTTTTACATGTACTTTTTTCTTTGTTTCGCGCCGCGCCGGGGGGGGGGGGTGGTACTTGCTGATTTATATTGATAGTTTGTTAGTACAATAAAAGGATAATTCAAATTTTTAAAATTCTACACACAAATTAGTCTCAAATTGAATTGGAATGGGAGGCAAGACACTTTTTACCCTTTATTTGAAGATTTTCTATTGTATTTTTAATCACAAAAATAGTTTAAATGTTGCTCAAAATTTTATATGCAAAACTTTTAAAGTTGACTATTCTATATTTCTATTAATTTGAAAATGCATGGGGTATATCATTGGGGACATTCCAAACAGTTTTAACATAATAGTAATATATTGCATTATATAAATGTGGAATTAACTGGACCTAAGGAAGCATTTGCCCCCATTGGCACCTTGGATCCATTTTTTTAATCTGAAAAATGTCTCTACAAAACTCTATATGACACTGTAGACGCCTTATTTTTTTAAAAAATGAAGGTGACAATAAATTTCTAGTATATATGAGTATGACATAGTGATGTAGGACAAGAAGCAAGCCCTTGGGAAGATCCTTGTTGCAGAATAATTAAGAAGAATTGGGTTAAGGATTGTTGGGTTTAATTAGTAGTTTATTATGTGTTTTGTTTAATTGGTATAGTATTATGTGTATTTGGAAGCTTTTTTGTAATATTTCTGTATCATAATGGGTATATTTGTAATGTAATGTAGTTTTGGGGTACATGTGCTAATTTCATGTGAAGAGGCCTTCTTATAAGTAGTGTTTGAAAGCCATGTTGTAGGCAGTTGTTGAATTTAAAGTGAACATGAGTTTCCCCCATGTATCTCCTCTCTCCCCTCTTCTTCTTCCCTTCTCTTCTCCTGGTTCTTTTCATGGCTGCAGATCCTTGATGCTGCCACTGAATCATTTGGTATCAGAGCCCAGCCACGATCTCCATTCTTCCATTTCAATCCACCCATTCTCCCCTCACTCTTCTCCTCTTCTTCTTCTCTATTTTTTCTCTAATTCAGTTTTTCTTCCCCTGCTCTATTGCTTCTCTCTCTCTCTCTCTCTCTATGATTTGTGAATTCTATTGCTTTTTTAACACAAATTGTTCTACGAGTTCACAAGTTGTAGGAAGATCCCAAAACAAAACAGAAGCATTCATAGTTCTGAACTTCTCAAAAATTCCCACCATGTCACCCTTCTTCGAACATCCATTCCCTCGAAAATTCTCATGACAGCACCCACACCAACTGAAATAGACACCTCTGAAAGGCCTACCAGAAGATCTTCATCATTTTCCAACCAAGCGCATGGTCCCACACACCGGCAAAAGATTGCCTAGCCTTCAGCTCTTCAAAAATCCTAACCTCTTGTGCTTTTCTCATCACACCACCACCACCATTGCAATCCCCATACCCTGATCTCCCTTCACCCCAAATTTCTTCACTCAAGGGTCACTGCCAACAAGTCATGTGCCTCATGTGCTGGCTATGTGCATGAGAGAAGTTGCCAGAATTCCCTGTGACTGCCAAACTGCAAGAAATTGGTTCCAGCCATGAGAATTTGGTGTTTCCTCCCCAGATTTTGAGATTTTGACTCCTATCCAAATGGGTGCTTATTTTGATATATATGAATATTAGCCATGTACTCCATGGTTCTCCTTGGTTGGATGATTTGGGTGTGACTCATGGACACGAGAACACATATGTCTCCACTATAATGGTCAGAAGATCATCTTGAAGCCCGCACTACCAACCAAACAAGACACAATCTATTAGAGTTACTCAACTTGAAGACACTACAAACAAGGAAATGAATGTGTTTCAAGACATCCAAAGTCTTTCAAACATTCCCCTATTATAGCGTTTGTCATCCCCGATGAGTTTATTCATGCCAACTCACAATTAAAGTCTATGATGCTGTCAAAGGATTGTGGTTTCTTGTATCACTCAAGCCCTAGATTTCGAAGAATCCAAGTTTGCTTCTCACTTCTAATCCTCCAACATTTCAAAATTCAAGGCCAAATTTTTTCTAACTGGGGCAGATTTAGTGTAGGACAGGAAGCAACCCTTTGGGAAGATCCTTGTTGGAAAATAATTAAGAAGAATTGGGTTAAGGGATTGTTGGGTCTAGTTAGTTGTTTATTATGTGTTTAGTTTAATTAGTATAGTATTATGTGTATTTGGGGGCCTATTTGTAATATTTGTGTATTATAGGGGCTATGTTTGTTATGTAATGTAGTTTTAGGGATATATATGTAATTTCTTGTGAAGAGGTTTCTTATAAATAGTGTTTGAAAGCCATGTTATAGATTGTCATTGAATTTGAATTTGAAAGGAACATGAGTTTCCCCCATGTATCTCCTCTCTTCCCTCTTCTTTTTCCTTTCTCTCCTACATTCTTTCATGTCTGTAGATCCTTGATGCTGCCCCTGCATCACATAGCTTTCACTTGACTGTTAAGAAGTGCCCTTTCTTCTATAGCTGATGAAATTCAATAAACACAATGATGCCCCTAACTCAATCTGAAGTCCTTCCATATACTTCATATAAGAAAAAATGTGTAAGAAAGAAAAAAGTTCCACTAACAATGTTACTCCTATACTCCATGTGCAGTCCATATTTCAAAATATGCCTCATGGACTGGGTATCCTATTGTTATGGTGTCTACGCATAGAAGTAATACCAGTAGAGTTCTTTTCTTGTTTGTGTGTGGGGGTGGGGATGGTGGGGTTGGTTTAAAAAATGTGAAGTTTAATTGCAGCTAGACCTAGACTATAGTGGGCAACTTTGCCTAGCTGGGAAACTCATCCATCGAGGTCTGTGCAGCCAATTAAAAATTGGGGCTCACCTAGCTGAACCCAAGTGAGACCTGCCACAATTTTATTATGTGTGCTTTGCTGGTCACTCATATAATTGTTCACAAATTATGTACTTTGATGTTCTATTAAAAAGATGTGCTTTGCAGAAAAAAAAAAATCATGTTTAAAATTGTGTAACCAACTAATTAACATTATTTATGAAATGTTTAATATCTTTAGGTATTATCTTTGTTAGATCTTGATGCAAAATATAATAGATTTATTAGGTTGCTTGGGAAATTATCCACGAACTTTAGCATGGCTTCTCCAAAATTTTCTTGAAAATATTAGATCCAGAATGCCGGAAATTGGGACTGTCTTGAAAATACTAGACCTAGAGTGCAGGAAATTGAAACTTGGGACTTTGATTTGAAAATCACACTTCTTGTTGAAAAGTTCTTCACAAAATAAAGAAGCTGATTAGGGGGACACATTTTGTGAGGGATTAAGCCTTCAACTTTGCTTGACTTTTGGTAGTCTTTGTGACACAGTAGTTTGCATAGACAAGAAAAGAGCTTGGTCCATCCTGGATGAAAATTATGAGTAACTTGGGAATCATCCCAAGTAAAGATGCTTTCTATTGCAAATATTGTAGGTGCATATGCAAAGAAATTATGGCTGGATGCTTTCTAAAATAATTTACAGAGAGCAACGGCGGAATCACTCCTAGAAACAATCATTTCAAAAGGAATATCCATTTTTCGGTCATTTAGAAAAAATTATTTTGAACTGAATTTCTAGTGTTCATTCCAATGTTTTAAAAGGCGCAGGCATAAGGCGAGGCATTTTAACCCTTAAGAGGTGAAGCATAAGCCTTAAGGCGTTGGGGCATAAGATTTTTGAAAATTTGTTTTTAAGATAAAAATATGTAAATAAATTATATGTATTGTAAAAATAAATAAAGAACTAAGAAAGCCACAAATATAATGTAAAAAGGAAAAATTAGATATACTTTGCAAACTACTTGTTGGCCATTCAAAATTGCTAACTTGAGTACATGACTTGAATCATGACAAGATAACTATACTATTATAACGATCAAACTATTTTCATGATCTAAAATACTACTCTTAGTTATTTTGGAAAGGTTGAGGTTTAAGAGTTTTAGAAATCAATTCATATTATGACATTGCTTTTATATTAACATGTTGAAATTTTCTAACCAATTCCAACTTGAGAATCACTCTTCCAAAATCCGTTAAGCCTCAACTAAAGAAGCACGAAAGGCATGCCCCTTTTGTAAAAATGCATAAGCCTCAGCAAGTAATGCGTTAGCCTTTTTGGTATTTGGTGTTTTAGATTGAGCTTCAAGGCGTTTTAGGCATTTCTTGCCTTGAGGCGAGCCTTGTTTGAGCCTTTTAAAACACTGGTTCATTCATTTATTAAGCCATTATGAAGGCATTACATTAAATACTAATGTCTAGATGTCTCTGGCAGTACAATCTTCTAATTTTTGCTATGACAACCCTTGAGATGTATTTTACATCATAGGGGCTAAAAAAGGAGCCCAATGCACAAAGCTCCCGTGTATGTGGGGTCTGGGGAAGGTGTAGACTCCCAAATCATGGTTCTTTAGACCTTGAACTTCCAAATCATGCTTGTATGATTTCAAAAGGAATTGATACTGAAACCATATTAATCATATCATCCTTAATCATATCATGGCAATTGTAGTCGTCCTGTTCTTCAACTGTTATTCCTAGACACTGCTCATGAGATAAAATTTAATTGATTGACCTCAAAATTTGCTCCAAAAATTGGTATAGATGTTTCCTGTGGATGATCTGTTAGACAGATTTAGTCATATTTTTCAGATCACATACAAATTTTACCCTGATAAACGAATTGCATCCTTTGTTGGAGCCTTTGGCAAAGTCTTTCATTTCTTTGTTGAATATAAAAAACATCAATATTTGTAATCAAAGTCTACTATTGGTTTCATTATCAATATTTTTATTTCTTGTTCCCCACCCCAAAAAATATTATCCTAAAAATTGAAATTTTCATTGTTATTAATTGAAATCAATTTCACTTCTGTTCTTTTTCTTGGTTTCCATCTTTTCTTCTGCTGCTATCTCCTAAATCCCAAGAATAGATAATGCAGAGACAAAAATATCCTGTCCTGAATTTCAATGATAAATATAGATTTCGTTCATGCATCTTTATCCTCCAACAATTTGTAGTTTGGCTTCTCTATTATATTTGCAGCTTTAATTTCAGATATTTGGCTAGCTGAAGTCTTCTAACTTATGAAGTTTGCTTCAATGACAGAATTTTATTTACAGCTTCTTTCAAAGAATACAAAATTTTTTAGGCCTTGCATCTTGCTGTCTGGAACTCCGTCTGTGATGCACTTAATGTCCTAATTTTTTCTCATAGCCGGTCCCAAGCCCGGGTTAAGGAGGAGAATTGCGTTAGGTAGCTGACAGCCAGCGTAAAATTTGTCAGATCACTATGATATGGACACTTGCAACGTAGGTCTTATAATGTACCTGTGAGGAAAGAGTGACTTAGTTACTGTAGGGGGTAGTAGAAGGGGTAGGGGTAGACCTAAAACAACTTGGGAGGAGATAGTGAGTAAGGATTTAATATTCTTGAATCTATCAAAAGAAATGGTCCATGATTGCATAAATTGGTGGAAAATGATTCATATAGCCAACCCCACTTAATGGGACTAAAGCTTGGTTTTGTTGTTGTGTTATCTTGCTGTCTGGGTTCTTATCAATGAGCAAGTTGAATGAAATGGCAGCAAAGACCTAACTGTCAGAATACAGCATGAAGCTTTATGTAAATAGGTCAAGACTAGAGCTGCTTTTCTATTGCCAGAAAGATGAACTGCCACTTGAAGTCATCTCAACTGATTTGCTTTGGAAATATGCTTTTGTAGAATACATTTTTAATGTTAATAAACTAATAACTCGCAACATGTTGATATCTGTTTCAGGAAACTCTCCCTAGAATGTCCCCTCGCCTTGGAGTGGAGCTCATACAGAAAAAGATAGCAGCTGCTCTGAGACAGTAAGAGATTTTAGTGCCGTCCACTGTCAACCCAATTCCCCTAGGAGAAAGTAGCAGCTGCATAGAGAGTTGACAGTAAAATGCTCTGCTGCCCCCTGTATGATTCGCGTTCACTATTGCTATATCATCTTCTCTTTAGGGAAAGAGCCTCAAATGAGGAGTTGTAAAGTGGCTTGTAAACTCCAACACGAGCTGAATGTTAACTACAAGTTTACATATTGAATTTTTATGACATTCTTTTTGCCTGGTTGCTCTACTGTTTTTATTTGAAGGAAAGCTAGCATACAACTCATCATTGTAATTACAGTTTTCGCCAAAAATATCAAACTATATCTGTTATTATTTTCATTTATTTACACAGGTGATCATAATTTCGACAATCTCCTTGCTGACAAGTCTGAAACTCTGAAACGGTCCTTGGGGTGACTAGTAAGGATTTTCTTTGTATACATAGTAAGGATCAACTTCAGAACATTGGTGTGACACGATTCTGTAATGAGTGGAATGATCAGTAATAGATATTATAGTAATATAATGTTGGTTGTATCATTTATGACTGATTGTTCAATTACCCTTGATTTACACTTTGTAGGATGGTCCTTTACACGCCTTGCCAAGGTGAGAATCCTCCCTGACAAGGAGAGAAATGACTGCCCACATTAATGCAATCAAAAGCATTTATTCAAGCAAAACAAGACTACTTGTTCAGTCATTTTCCACGAGACAAACCCTCCACATGCCTTTGGAGACTGGCAGAAATGAGAAGTTATGGTTCCATTATTATGGAAATTATCCCTTAAAATTTGGATTTCCTAATTAGAATTACATCACATGGTAGACATTACAGAACTATTTCTGCCATGCAACCTAAGCCAGCCATTGAAAATCACTCCACATGCCTCCCAAGAATCACTCGAGGAATCTTGCACCAATGCATTTAAATTATTGGGCAGATGAGAATTCTGCTGAGTCACCCCCCTTCCACAGGTTCCACCATGGAACAATAATATGCCAACCACATCCCTTCCTTTCTCTCTCCCCCGGATCCCTTTATTTTTCTTTCATCCCCCTGAATAAGGCCACCTTATTTGAATGTGTGTGATATTGAACACCTCTGGGCAGAACAAAAAATAAGTCCACATAATGCATGTTTCCAAATTCCTTTCCATCCTTATCTATAACAGGAAACGGCATTAAACATCTTATGAGTAGCACTTCACAACCAATATTACAATAAATACTCTTGTTATCAGAAGACGATCAACATTCTCCACATCACAAGCTCGTCTGAAGTACAAAAATCACAAAAATCTCACTATCAATGAAAAAGACAATCCAAAAAGAAAGCTCCCCCACCTACAAATAAATTAAAAAAAAAAAGTTGAACATGGTACAAACAATCACAGGTTACCGTGCCTTTTTCATTTTGAATATTTGAAGTTTCCTAAATCAGATAAGCTTCTTTTTCTGAAAGAAGTGCCTCAGGTGCCACAACTGCCAAGCAGAAACCATAATGCAGACACCAAGCGACATGATACTGAACCATGCTACTCTTGAGTTCGTTGTTTCACTCACTTCCCTCATCTCTGCTTCCCTGTATGGAAAGATATCCAAAAAAAAACATAAGATTAACCAATTCCTTGTGCTTTGAAGGACTTATCCATCCGCCAGTTTGTTTCAAACAAAAATTGCATCCCCAATACTATTTGCATTTCTAATTAGGTTATGTTTAGTCCTAAGAATGGTCATTCCCAAGAATAAAGTAATCATAAACAAATGACAACATAAAAAAATTAATTAATTCATAACATGGAATAGGCAAGGAATGACTACTTCCAAAATTACACCATGGGACCTATTTCCATCATATTCCATGTTTGATTGAATAACATAACTTCATCTTTTTTTCTTAAAATTATAATATCCATATATAGTTTTTATTACATTCCATCTTGTTTCATCCTAATAGAACGTAACCTTGATGATTTAAAACAAATACGTGAAAGAAAGAAACAATAAATAAAGGTCTAAACTACCACGATAATTTAAGAGCAAAAATTCCAATTCTGCAACTCATTCCAGCAGTTAAAACAGGCAAAAATCCAAACAAGTTGGTAAATATTTATTAAAAAAAAAAAGGCAAAAGACACTAACCTCCCCGGAGGTTCGATAAAAAGACAATGACCTACCATAAAGTTTCAAAAATTTTAGAAACCCCCCCCTAAATTCCAAGGACCTCCCCTGAGGTTTGTCAAAACGACACAAACCTCCCCTTGTATCTTAAAAAAAAAACAAATTTTTTTAGGGGAGGTTTGTATCATTTTGGCAAACCTCAAGAAAAGTTAATGGCATTTTTGAAACCTCAAGGCAGGTATGTGTCATTTTTGACAAACTTTAGGGGAGGTCCCTAGGATTTTTGAAACATCAGGGAAAGTTTGTCTTTTTGTCAAACCTCAGGGAAGGTCAATGCCTTTAACCCTAAAAAAATAATATAAAAATACTAATATTCAAAGGTTAATTTGGCAATTTTTCAGTCAGGCCAAGTGCAAATTTGGTATTACAATGACTAAAGTCAAAAATAGGGAGGATACCTAAAGAGGATGGATGTTCTGCAAAAGAAAAAAAAAAAAACTAAAACAGAACAATTGTAAACAGAGAGGCACTAGGAAAGACTGCTTAGGAAATAAAACTAATGAGAAAAAGGAAATACCTGTCCTTAAGATAGACTAAACCTTGACGAATGGCTTCCACTACTCCCTCTAGTTTCCTCAACTCAAGTTCAACGCCCTGGACATTCATACAGCTCACACTGTGTGATCAGAAGAAAAAGAGGATGTGGGAGACAAGGCATCCAACATTCCAATGTAGATTTCATAGGTGATAAAGCATTTACTCAATACTTACCTCAATCTTCTCTTTCCTTGCAACCGATTCCCAATCCTTCGCTGCAATTCCAGTTCTCCATTCAAGGTTTATAGATACACCTGCACCTCCTTGATGATTCCCATCCAGCCAAAAACAGGCAATGTAGTTTCCAGCTTCAGTAGTTGTAAATGCAAACTGACCGTGGGTCACATTCTCAATGTGGTGAAGACTGTTTCCATAAGGGGATGTTACCTGTAAGGAGCATAGCCAGCAAGGAATTACAAATGGATTTTTAACATAGATTCAAATTCTGAAATAAAATATGCTTTTTAACGGGATTAAAAAAGAAATTACAGGAACCCAGTGTATGAAGGACACCTTAATCCAGCGAGGACATCTTATGATAAATATTGTCATCAGTTCAGTTCAACACTCAATCCTCCAAGTCTCAACTTTATTTCATATCTTGGGCCTCAGTAAGACTTCATCCTCAATCTTGATTATCTTAAAATCATCAGTGTCTCCAGGGAGGTTAGGTTCATTCACTACTATATTTTCTTCCTTTTGTGAACAAATCTTCATATTATTTTTTGCAATTCTAAACTTTTACCAATATCTCAAGCATTATCGCTCTAAACAAGATTCTTCTTTGAATATGATCATTCCACCACAAAGCTTTGGTCCTTTCCCACTAGAATTAAACACCAGCTCTTTTATTAAAACCATATCATTTCATGTACCAGTATCCAAGGCCCATTCTCCTTGTGTATTAGATTCAATATTAGATTCAACTAGTTCGTAAGTGGGGAAGAGAGAGTGTGCCAAAAAACACGAGACCGATAGCCTCTCCTCATCTCCAAAATCATTCATGACAGATGTTAAGGTTTGACATATATCATTGGCCGACAAGTTAACGGCTTAAGCTTTTAGGTAAAGTCGTTATATTACATGGTATCAAAGTCATGGTCGCCATGAGGTCCTGATTTCCAGTTTTTGTTACATACATTTATTTTATGGTTGTTAAAATTCTTTCATTTCCTGTAATGGGTGATTTATCTTTTATTTATCTATTTTCCTACAATCGAGCTGCACATGTAGGGGGAGTGTTAATGTTTGAGCCTTAAGGAAAGGTTGATATAGTAACACAAACACTAAATCAAGCACTAGTCTGTTTTGTAAAGGTCGGCCTTGTCCTAACAAACCTCACAATGTTGCAAGCGAACTGGTTTACCATCCACCCAATAGGTAAAATCCAAAGACACCCCTTGAGTTTTCCTGCACCCCGAGTTTTTTATAGCTACAAGAAAACCCCTCAGACAACAATATATTGACAATTGCACCCTTCTGTTAGTCAACAAGTAAAGAAATAGTTTGGGTCATTAATAAAATGACATTTTTACCCTCTCATCAATTTAATAAAAAATATATTTCCCAAAATAAATTAAGGTCTGATTCGATGATGACTATTCACTAAAATATTTTTTTTTAAAATATTACTTATAAATTAACTTGCTCCTTTTAAAAAAACTATTGCTGCCTACGTTTTTTTTTTTCCTAATAATTGGTTGAAGCTACCAATATTCATATTTCAATATCAACCATATAAATCCATTATCTAACATTCCTCTTCAACACTGAAAAAAAAGTACAAAAATATTAAGATTCAAAAAACAAATCCATCATTACCATAATAAATTAAGGCTCAAGTGTAATGATAAATAATAACTAAAATAAAAAATATACATTACTCTTTAACCAAGATAGTGACGAGATTAATGGGCCTCAAGTGCTAGACTTTTAGAGATCTCTCCTATTTCTTAGGAATAAGGGTAATGAATGTAGAATTCACAATGTTCCCCACCACGACATTACAGTGAAACTCTTCTTAAAACCTCAAAACGTCTAATTCCAAAACCTTCCTATTCTCCTAAAAGAAAGCCATTGTTAATCCATTAGGTCAAGGACCTCATCCCTGTTTAGCTCGAACATTGTATTTTTTATTTCCTAAGCCTCAAAAAGTCTCTCTAACCACATAGCCGAACTTGCTTCAATGGAGCTCCAACCAAGACCCACTATTATTAATCTAATCGAGGATTCCTCAGGTGTTTGTAGAACTTGGTGATCTCAGCCCTGATCTAGGATTACCCCTTCACCATATGCCCTGAATCTAGGAGAAGCTCCTTGATATAACTTTTCTTCCTCCCATTCACCACCTTGAAGTAGCCAAAATTGCAAACTCCTTCCTTGACTGACTTCACTTTTGACTTCTAACGCCAACTCATATCCTCTCTTAGTAAAAGATTCTCAAGTTCATTGCAGAGATTGGATCTCCTAGCACTAGCCTCCTCATCCAACAGATGACACTCCTCAAAACTATCCAACCCATCAACTCCTAAGAAAATGTTGTTCTTTGACTCTTTAATATTTCCAAATATCTCTTTATTCCATTGTTTCAACTTCATCATTACATACTTCAAGTTTTTCATCAATTTGAAACCCTCCTACCCCTGAATGTGACACTCGTCCCACCATTATCACATAAAATTCCGGAAGAAATGTGTTAACCACATATTTTCAAAATGAAATAGGGTGGGACTCACTCAAATGGATTAAACTCAAGGAGCAGAGGGCAATGGCCCAAGGTAGGTACTGGAAGATTTCTTGAATTTGCTGTGGAAAAGTGTCTTCCCAAGTATTAATAAACAGGAATTTGTCCATACGGGAGGATGCTTCTCTACCTCCTAAATAGAGATGGCAATATTGACCTTTATGTGGGTCAACCCTTTTACTTAAATGGGTGATAATTGGGTTACCCACCTAACCCATTAATTAGAAGGGTTCAAATGGGTTTACCCACTCAACTCATTTGTACCCACTTAAGTGACTCAACCCTTCAAGGCCCCAAATCCATACTCTAGAGTTCCACATCCCGACTCTTGACCCTCTTAGTCTCGATTGTGCGCCCAAAACAACCTGCTAGATTCAACAGCTCATCTGTGAAACGTGAATTTTGATCTACTCTCTCTCTCTTTGACTACCTACGATGGCATATACAAAATGAGGTTGATTCATGCGTTTTCTTTGTGCTATGGGTTCTCTGGTTCGGCTCTCATCCATTTTGAATCCTAGTTCTTGCAAAGGTATTCTCAATCTACAATCTTTTTATTTTCAATTAAATTCATATATTTTACTTTGAACCAATATTATTTCATTGATCAAGCCCTCTATTCCTCTCCATAATGAATCCAAAGCATCATGTTTGAATTTTGATGGTTTCTTTATGGTGTCAGCTCCCACCTGGTCTCATATGTTGATTATGTTCTCAACCCTGAATCACAATTTCTTTGAGAGTTATGCGATAGGAAGTAACTAGTTGAAGTACAATGAACAGTTTTGTGGAAGGGACGAGCTCGATGCAAGTGGTTATGGCACAAGTCTAAAGCAAACCCGTTAATTTTGATTTTTTTTTTTTTTCTTTTTTCCCCTTTTAATGTTGGTAGCCCAGCCTATCCCACAGGCTGTAGTATCCCCTCTACCCCTCTACACTTAGGCAATTACTTGCAGCTCCTAAGTCCATGGGGATTGAAACATTTGTGTTTGTGGCTGAGTTGCACAATGTTTAAATCATCCAACCAGCATAAAGGGGAAAAGTTGCAACTTTTTCATTTAGCATTTACGGTTGCAATTTCAGGAGCATTTTGTGAAGAAATCTTAAAATTTTTGTTGCGCGTCTACAATGCAACTAGGAGGCCTATAAAATTTATAAATGGAGTGCATGTTAATCAAAATCGAATGAGGAAAGACTGAAAAATCAAGAGGCAGAGGAAATCAATTTTTTTGCCTTCTTTTTAAAAAGAAAAAACTCCTGTTTGGTTTATTTTATGGGGGCTTGCCTCAAGAACTAAAAAGCTGAAATTTCGGTGGTTTGATTTTTCACTGTTTTCATAATCCTCATTCATATGAGACCATGGAAAGTCTTCTATGAAAATGCTATTGCAATTCTTTATGTTGAAAGGAGCAATGCTTGTTTTTTCAATGTAAACAATAAAAAATTTACTTCTGCTAATAAAAATATATTTTGGTCAAAATGGAGTGAGATGGAAATGAAATGAGATAAAAATTGAATCAAGAAACTGAAGAGATAAATTGAATGAGATAATGCTATGGCGCAACCAAACACCCTAGCCCCACTCCCTATTTTTTTGGTGCATTCCTAAACCTCCTTCCTTTTTTTGTTTCGTAGTTTTAATGTTGGCCCTGTTTCGTAGTTTCTCTATTTTCAAATTAAATATTTATAGTTAACTGAGCTTCCTTAGGCTATGTTATTAAGTAAATTCATGTTTAAAACTCGTCCTATATGCTACTCTCGTATTGTAATGCATTTAGCATTTGTAGTTGATTTATAGCAATGGAAGAAGAAACATTTGATGATATTGACATTGAACAAAGTAAGCAAGTAGTTCAACATGTGCTCAAAAATGCACTTCTCAAGTTTGGGGTGAATTTGAGAAGTTAAAAATTGCTATAAATGGAACTCAACAGGCTAGATGTAGGCACTGCGAGCAAACATTTTGTTGTCTAGTGATTATGGTACAAAGAATTTGCTATGTCATATAATTGAAAGTCGGAAAAGAGAAATGGGAGATTCTGGCGGAGTCATGCAACCTATAGATCAAGAAATATATCACGAGAAGTTAGCATTAGCCATTATTTGGCATGGATACCCATATTATTATGTTGAGCATAAGGGGGATAGGGATTTCCATGTGTTACGTTTAGATGTTCAGTCTGTTACAAGAAACACGGCTAAATCTGATGTGTTGAAATTGTATAGAACAGAAGGAAAAAGTCAAGCATGATATTGATGTCTGCCCTAGCAGGATATGTTTAATGATACATCTTATGAGTACACAACAACAACAACAAAAGACCAAGCCTTAAGTCCCACTAGGTGGAGTTGGGTACATGAGTCCTTTTCTGCCAATTTATGCGATACATATTATGAGTATATGATTGTTATAGTTCATTATGTTGATAAGAATCAGTTGTCACAAAATAAACATTTTAAGCTTTGTCATATGCCTCCCCCATATCGAGCTTGATATTGATAGAGAAATTGTTCCATTTATTGAAGGAGTGAGGAATTAAGAGAAAGATATCCACCATCACATTAAATAATGCCTCATATAATAATAATATGGTGAATATTTTGATGCGCCATACTTTCTTTAGGAGCTCCATAGTTTGTGGTGGAGAGTTTTCCCAAGTGAGATGCGGAGCACACATCCTGAATCTCATAGTTCGAAAAGGCCTAAAAATCATTGAGACATTTTTGTATAAGATTCATGAAAGTGTGAAGTATGTTAGAGGAACACCAAGAAGCAAGAAAAAATTCGCTACGTGTATTGCTCACACATAAAGTACATCAAGATGTGCCGACGAGGTGGGATTCTACATGCGTTATGCTTGAGAGGGCACTTCTATTTCATCCTTCATTTGTCCACTTGAGGCTCGTTGATTTGAATTATAAAGTATGTCCTTCTCAATAAGGATGGAATATAGCTAAGCAAATTGCAAGGATATTGAAGTCTTTCTATGAGATTGTCACTCTTTTATTTAGGAGTTCGTTACCCCACTATCAATCTTTATTTATTTGATTTATGGAAGATTCAAATGAGGATTAAAGAACAGTTGGACGGTAGGATGCATTGATAGGTACAATGGCACAAAGAATGAAGGAAAATTTTGATAAGTACTAGAAGTATTATTATGTTGTCATCTTTTGTCTTAATTCTTGATCTCACTGAAGTTAGAATTTATAGAATTTTGTTATTAACAAAATCTATGAAGGTCATACAGCAGATCATGTGATGAATGGACACGTAAAGTCAGGGTAATTAAATGATGAATACATGAAATTTACTCAATTTGACAATCATAGTACTTGTATAGTTAGGGGTGGAAGTCATGATAAGGGCTTTGATCATGGCATGGGCGATGAGAATTCTGAGTGTTCCTCCTTCTTGGCCTTAAGATGCTTCCCAGAACTTCTTCCAGCCTTTTACCTCCTCGCCATATGGCACACAAACCCATGGCATGGCCCCTTGTGAGGAATCTTCTCCAACCAGATGGATTGCTCAAAAAGAGTTAGCCTTCATTGAGGCATGATGATATGATTTGGTGTTCTACGCATTTCCACACAAGGATTCAAGGTTTTCGAGAACAAGAAGCTTCTTAGTTCGGTTTTCAGCCGCCTTCTCTCCTCCCTTGAAAGAGAAACAAAGAATCTGTCACATCTCGTTCTCTCTATGATACTGCAAGCTCTCTCTCTCTCTCTCTCTCTCTCTTCGAAGGTGAACCACTTTGTGTTGATCAAAATCATGTTTCTTCTCTCTTCTCTCATGTTTGATCAAAGATCGAAAACGAAGACACGAATCCTCAAAGAGCGGTTGAACAAAACTACAAAGCTGGAAAGTCTAGAGTAGCAAAGACTCCTCAAAGTGGCGAAACCAGCAAGGTAGGGCTAGTTATCGGCATTAGAGTTATATGACCACATCAAAGCATCGTTAGAGCAATGTGCAACTTCAGCAGTCCAGGAGTTTTCGACATGAAGGGGTTGATCACAAAAGCACCAAAGAGGTTGGAGTGCGCTTCGATTGGTATCCTTAACATCACAATCTATTTGGCCCACTTATTGGGAAATAAACAAGGGGCCTTTAAGGGAGATTTAGCCCAATTCCAACCACTTAAGCTCTTGAGGGAGCTTTAAGGATTTTGGAGATCTCGAATGCAAAAGATTTTCATTGGCCTAAAATGAGGTTGTGAACTATTTCTCCTTCACAGCCCCATGCTCCAGGGCCTCATCTTCAAGCGCAAGGCTCTACAAGCTCAACTCATGCCCATGAGCTAATTCAGAAGATTGGGAGTTGCAAGAGTTGTATAAACTATAAATTAGGTGCATGACTCGATAGGCTTCGAAAAGGCAAAGAACAGCAGGTATGGCTTTACGCAAGCAAGCAAGGGGAGTAGAATCAGATTCATAACACATTTTCTCAGGCAAAGGGGGTTTGTGTGAGTGCGCAGCATATATCCTCTTCTGTTGGGCAGGGAGATCAAGGAAGGAATGTTCTGAAATTTAAAAAGGGGCTTCTTTGGAGGATGGAGGTCTCAATAATTGAGACAGTCCAAGTTTGAGAAAGCACAAGGTGGAGATGTACAGGGAGACAAAATCTACGATTATTAGAAAGTCCGCATTATCACAAATGTATTCTCATCGGGGGCAGAGTATGGAAGGGACTGCTCAATGGAGAGGTCTTCTAATGCAGATAAAACGGGTGTAAAGTTTTTTTTGAAAGACATAGTGCTGGCACCTTTTACATTGAAAAGCCTTCAATTTGGTCGAAAATTGATCTACCAAAACAAGTTAGTGAAGGAAATTCTGTCAGGAAGAAGAAATGGGTTGATGTTTCAGACAGGGAGGATGAGTTGGACAGTGATTTGTTATGATAGAGGGCCACTTAACATCGAGGTTCGTGAACAAATCAGCTCAGAATCAGATCTTTTGAGGGAGTTTTGTGTTCAAAGAAGGATGGACTAGGCCAGGATGAGCAGACTAAGCCAGTTCATGGCCTTCAGTTTCAACATTTACTAGATAAAATGGGTTTGCAGTTAGCTAATTCTGAGGAACATGAAGTCTGGTTGGATGGTAATAAAAGTAAGGCTGGCAATTGGCAAATTTCCAATGCTCTATTAACTATGAGTCTATGACAGGAAGGGTCTGAAAAAGAGTTTTCCTCAGTGCCTGTTAGGTCTTCGGGTTGGTGGGCAGTTATGCTTCGGGGTTGTTTTTCTTTCTTTCATTTTATCTTTCTTTCTTGAGGAATCCTTGTCCTCTTTTGCTTGTATTCTCTTCCTTTCTTAATATATCTTCTTTTTTATCTAAAAAATATTGAAATCTTGATAAAAGTTTAACAAATTTCTACTAGCTTATGAAATATAAAAACATCCAAATATATCAAATATTACTATTTACAAACGAATGTCCAATAATTTTCCCATGGGACATCATTTTCAGCACCTAATTTTGCCTCGAGGCAATTCTAGATGTTCAAATTTCTAAAAAATAATAAACCCTTATATTTTGATTCTAGGCTTTTCCTGAAATTCCCAAATTTCAAATTGACATATTCAATTTTCTGCTCTCCTCTATCTCAGTTTTTGCTAACTCTATCCCTCCCTAGCCAAGTCATGCCTTCTCCTTCTTTTCTTTTTTCTTATCTCCAATCTCAAGTCTCTAATTTTATTTCATAAGTATACCAGTCACTTAGAATTTTAAGCGTTTTATTCCACCTTACTTTTTCCACAAGTACCTAAAATTCAAAATTTATCAAAAAAGGCATCTTTACTTTAATTTCAAATTTAAATATAACTTATCAAAATTGAATTTCTTTCCTTGCATTTGGGAGCATGGAATTGGGACCTTGGATTTGGATTTATGTGTTTTGGACAAGATGTAGTATAAAATTGTATTTCTTCCAAACCTACACAAATCCAAATCCAAGTCTTGAAATCCACACTCCCAAACACTAACTTTGTGATTTCCCATTTTCCAATTAAGAAACTTCAAAAATACCTAAAAATTATAAATAAATTTTTTTAAAAAAAATCTCCTAAATTTGTTACTTTATTTTGATACTAGAAAAATGTTGAAAATATTCCATAAATTGATTTTCTTTGTATGATTCTCTTTTCTAGATTTAAAACGATGATAACAAAATCAAATAAGAATAATGAAATTTTAATTTTGGGGATTTTATTTTACTTTTCTTTCTTTTTCTCTTTCCATAATGCTCTTGTTTACATACTCAAGGCCCATTTAGTTGTGGAAAACATTTTCCATTTTTCAATTTTTAGTTTCCAAAGAAATATAAAAATTTTAGTCTATTTTTTAAAATTTTTCAAGATTCATGTTAAAAAGGTAGAAAACAAAGAGTTTGTTTTTAAATGTGTAAAAAATAATTTTTCATTTTTTATTTTTAGATTTCAAAATGATCACAAAAAGGACAACTTGTTTTCCATTTTTCCAAATTTTATGTAAGGTCATATTTGGAATCATGGATTTGGGGGTTTGAAATTAGATTTGTGTGGATTTAGAAGAAATTATATACATAATCCATATAAATTAAAGTCCAAGATCCATATTCCATGCTCCCATATGCAAAGTAAGGATTAGAAATCTAGAAAAATAATGAAAATATTTTTTCAAATTTTATATATTAATTTGAAAAATTGGAAAACAAGGTGGCATTTTTGAAATTAATTAAAAAATTAGAAATGAAAAATGAAACTATTTCCACAAGAAAATATTGTCAAAACTATATTTTTCTTTTTTTTCATTTATTTCATTACAAATTTTTGTAAAAATGAAAAATTAACAAATTTTTTTTGTAATTTTTGGAAAAAAAAAATAGAAAATGAAAATTGTTCTCCACAACTAAACAGGCCCTCAGGTTTCCACTTGATCCTTTAGCTCAGCTCTTTAAACTCCACGTCTACAACTTGCGTAATTCATAACAAACAAGGCAAAAATAGGCATTCTCCCTACATTTTGGAAATTTAAAAATTACGACTGTAAATTAAAACACACAAAAATAAGGCGAAGATCCAAACATGAAGACAAATGAGGAATGTGTAGTACAAAGTACAATACGAAAAAAACACATTTTTTGTAATTCTCTCAAATGAAATGTGCCATAGTTTTAGCTAAGAGACATAAATCACAATTCACAATGATATCATGTGGAACTAAAACTTTCAGGATAGAATTCCTATAAAAGGCCCCCCTCCCCCCCACAAAACAAAAACACCAATCCCCTTAGACATTACAATATTTTCCCTTTATGGCTGTGGGAGTCTTATCATGCTAAACGCCCCTCACACCAGAATCCCTTTAGAAGTACCCCCACTAGTCCCACTTCCCCCCCCCCACCACACTTCCATACACACACACACCAAAAAAGAAAAAAACATAAGTCAACTTATCTATCATTGAGTTTTGGAGCATGGATTTTGAAGCTTGACTTTGGAGTTGTATTGTTTAGATCAAATTGTAATACAAAATTGTATTGAGTTTTGTCTAAGTTTGCACAAATCCAAATCAAAGAGTCAGACTTCATGCTCCCAAACATACCATGTATGTTTTTCATACTATCATCACTACAATCACCTAGTCCTAGTAGGATGCAAAAGCACTTCTAGACTAACCCCCATTTCAGCAAAAACAATTTCAAAAATTATATCTTATTGTCTACTCCTTAATGAGTCATTTTGCAATCCTTATTGAGTGCCTTAGGCATTTCAAAAAAGTGTTAGGAGTATTGATGTTATAGATGACAAACAACACCTTCATACAAGTGCTCCTGTACATGATCTCACAATAACAAAAATGTGATACATTAAAAATCATGTATCAATTGGCAATATCTTTCTACTTTTCTTCCTCAATTTTGTTTTTCTGCTTATCTCTTTACTTACTCTTTGCAAGTCATAGTCATTCAATTTCTAACAATGCAACACTGCTCAGTTTAGCCAACAGTCGGTACTAATCCTTTAATATCAAACCCCAACATCATTCCCTTTCCCTAAAAAAATATGTTTTATTTGTCCTATTTTTAGTCCAACTAATCTTAAAATGCAAACTTTAATGTATTTAGCTACATTAAATTCCCATTTTTAGCATACAACTCAAATCAAACCATCAATCCACCCACCAACCACATGGGACTATAGCCAAGGGCAGGACCCATAAAGTGTTCTCTGATCCAGCCCTCAACCCTTTCTATTGCATTTTTAATCCACATATACAACAACAACAACAAAACCAAGCATTAGTCTCACTAGGTGGGGTCGGCTATATGAATCCCTTTCCACCAATTTATGCAATCATGGACCATTTCTTTTGTTAGATTCAAGGATATTAAATTCTTACTCACTATCTCCTCCCAAGTTATTTTAGGTCTACCCCTACCCCTTCTACTACCCCCCACAGTAACTAAGTCACTCTTTCTCACAAGTACATTATGTGGCCTACGTTGCAAGTGTCCATACCATCTGAGTTGTCCCTCCCTTATCTTATCTTTTATAAGAGCTACACCTAACTTACCACGAATATGTTCATTCCTTAATTTATCTTTCAATGTTATACCACTCATCCATCTAAGCATTCTCATCTCGGCAACTTTTACTTTTTGAATATTATGTTTCTTCGTCGCCCAACATTCCGATCCATATAGCATAACTTGTCTTATAACTGTCCTATAAAACTTCCTTTTCAATTTTAAGGGTATTCTATGATCACTGAGCACACTTGAAGCATTTCTCCATTTTACCCAACCTACTTTAACTCTATGCATTACATCATCTTCAATTTCTCCTTCAGCTTGCATAATAGATCCAAGGTATCGAAATCTACAAGTGTTATTTATTTCTTCATCATCAAGTTTAACTTTGTCTCCAATATTCCTTCTATCATTACTAAAATTACATTTCATATATTCTATCATATTTCTACTTATCCTAAAGTCTCTAGATTCCAAAGCTTCTCTCCATAATTCTAACTCGGCCTCTACTCTGTCCCGAATTTCGTCAATTAATACAATATCATCTGCAAACAACATACACCATGGAACCTCCTTTTGAATACTCTTAGTCAATTGATCCATCACTAAAGCAAAAAGATAAGAACTCAAAGCAGATCCTTGATGTACACCTATGGTGATTGGAAATTCTCTAGTTTCTCCATTTATAGTCCTTACACTAGTCATTACTCCATTGTACATATCCTTAATGACATCGGTATACCTACTACATACACCCTTTTTTTCTAAAATCCACGATAGGACTTCCCTAGTTATCCTATCATATGTTTTCTCAAGGTCAATAAATATCTATGCAAGTCTCTCTTCTTTTCCATAAACTTTTCCATTAATCTTTTTAAAAGATAAATAATTTCTGTGGTAGATCTTCCAGGCATAAAACCAAATTCATTTTCTTAGACTTTCATTTCTAACCTTAATCCTTGTTCAACTACCATTACCCATAGTTTCATCGTATGACTTATAAGTTTAATTCCACGATAGTTATTACAATTTTAAATATCTCATTTATTTTTGTATATAGGTATTAAAGTGTTTTTCCTCCATTCATCTGGCATTTTCTTAGTTTTTACAATTGTATTAAATAAATTAGTTAACCATATAATTTTGTTATCACCTAAGCATTTCCAAACGTCAATTGGGATGTTATCTGGTCCCATAGCTTTCCCATTTTTCATTTTTTTTAGGACAAACTTAACTTCGTTAACTCTAATTTTGTGACTAAATTTCATATTTTTAATCTTTTCCTCATTTGACAATTCTAAATTTAAGCCTTCTATTTGGCTTTCATTAAACAACTTACTAAAAAAACTTCGCCATCTTTCTTTAATGTCTTCATCCTTAACCAAGACAATATCATCCTCACTTTTTATACATTTTACATTTCCTAAGTCCTTACTCTACCTCTCTCTAACTTTAGCAAGTTCGAATATATCTTTTTCCCCTTCTTTTGTACCTAATCTATCATAAAAACTATTAAATGATCTATATTTAGCTTCACTAATGGTCTTTTTTACATCTTTTCTTGCCTCCTTATCATGGTTTTAAATAACGGCCGTTACGTAGCGTAACGGCCGATACGTAACGGAAATCAGAGGGCCCGAAACCGATACGGGCCGATATTGCGGTTCGGAAAAAATTCACGGCCATAACGGCCGTTACGGAGGCGTAACGGCACGTAACGGCCGATACTCCAACGTTACATGTCGTAACGTCCGTTACGGACCGTTACATGGCCGACAGGTAGCATATTCGCTGACGGGCAGCAGGCAGCAACGCTGCTTTCCCCCTCTCCCCAGTCCCCACACCCATCTGCCATTCAAAGGCTAAAAAGGAAAGTTACAAACTGACCTTGAAAATTTGTTGGCCTTCGGCAATAAGAAGGCTTCGAAGCCTGAGAGTGAGCACACCGAGGCTACCGAGCAGATCTACTCAGAATTGCAGACTTGCAGTTCCAGGCTTCCAGTTCCAGCAACTTGGCGAGTCACCGGCGACGGCAAAAGGTCTGCAGCAGCTCCGCCAGTCATCGCAGTCGGCACCTTCCTCCGCTAGTCGTCGCAGTCGCACCAGCCAGCCTCTCGATTTCAGCTTCGGAGGCTCGGAGCTTGGAGTCATCGCTGGCTCGCTGCTTTTGCTTCGCTCCTTCGACTGTTCGAGGCTCCTCTGAGTTCCCTCGAATCCCTCCTCTCTCTCGGTCTGACTCGACTACAGGCCTCAGCGTATGAGACACTCTAACACCCACAGCACTTTTCATTATGTTTTTTTTGTTTTTTAAATTATATTTTGTTGCACCACAGGCCACAGCCCTTTTCATTCCTTTCATTCTGTTTATTTTTTTAAATTATATTTTGTTGTAAAATAGGTTTGTTAAATTGAATTAAAAAAAAAGTAATTTAATAGAGTAAAAAATTAGAAATTATTAATAATTATGTAAAATAAAATTTTCTTAATTTATAAATATTTTAATTGTATTATATTTTTTGAAAGATAATTATGAAAATTAATTCCATGACATAGCAAGCAATTATTAATATTATATAATTAATATTTTTTAAGGTTAGTAAATAATTAATATTTACCAATAATAATTGAAGCCTTTTTTATAATAATATTTGAATATCAATAATCCACTACTGCATTCACCATCTAAACAAAGCATTAAAATAATGTATGTACACAAGACATCCATGTGATGGCATTTATATTATCTAGGCTTAATTGAGCTCTATTTTTCACCATTCTTAAAGAATTCCAAGGAATACTCTGCACAATTATTAGAATATTTAGTCTTAGGATTTGCCAAACTTATAGAAATAAAATTAATTCATGGCACCAATTGGCTAACATACTATTTATGTCAGCTGGATAAAGTGGTCATTTTGATAAAGAAGATATCATATTCACTCCCATCTATTGAAAAAATATTAAATAATATTCATATTATAAAAGAAAAAAAAATTAAATAACATCTGTCACCCATTTTATGTTACATGTGTATCTACTTGCCATTTCTTGAGTAGGTTGACCCTGTTTATTAATATTTTTTAAGTTTTAAAACATTATTTTGACCTTAAATTTAAAATTAGGTAAAATAAATGTTTACATCTATTTTTAGTTTTTAGTTATCAAATAAAGTAAAAATTAATAACTTAATAAAAAAAAATTAATCTAATAGTTAATACATTAATAAATTTGATTTTTACTAATTACTACTAGAATTTGTAGAAAAATTTAATTTTAATCCATATACTGAGAAAATGTTTAAAAAATTAAATAGTCAATTTGTAATGTATGGATCTCTATTTGTGATGCTATGATGTATATGAAAATAGAGTAAAAATCTTTTTCACCTGTTAATTTCTTATAGTTATAAATGAAAATAAAATCAAGCTATAAAAAATAATGAAAATATCTTTTTAAAGATAAAGGAATATATTTTTTTTGTAATAAAATATCTAATATTTTATAATTTTGTTTATTTAAATATAAAAATAATAAACATTACTTATTATTTTTAATCAAATATTATACTTATTTTTACGTAATAAGTATTTAAAATTAGGACTATTTAGTACTTATTATTTAATATTTACTAAATTACTAATTATATTATTCCTGTCATTGTAGGAAGGTTGTAAGTTGTAACTTTGTATTTTCTTTATATTTTGTGTAGAGATCATCAAATTAAGTCTATCAATATGTCACGTGATAGAGGAAATGAAAACTTACCTAGTGAAGATATTGGATGGCATTTTGGTACTGCGGTAGACGGTAATAGACATGTTATTATGTGTAAATTATGTGGGAAGATAATCAAAGGGGGCATTACACGCTTGAAACAACACTTGGCACATAAAAAGGGTCAAGTAGCTGGATGCTCAAATGTGACCACACAAGTAAAAGAACAAATGATGAAACATCTACAACAGTATGCTGAGAAGAAAAGAGATAAACAAAAAAGGCAAGAAGAAGCAGAAGCCCAAATTAGAGGAGATTTTGAGAATTTGAGCGATGAAGAAGACTTGGAAGAAGAAAGTATGAGATTTGCTCGACAAGAAAGCATGCGATCGCAACAACAATGGGAAGATAGACAAAGATTTCGAGCAAGAACAACTGGAAGGGGTAATATTTATGAAGAGGGAGGTGGCTCTGGCAGTGGTGCTACCAGTGGTTTCAATAGAGCAGGAGCTCGATCTTATAGTGGTCGAGAAGCTGGAGGTAGTGGACGACAATGGATCAATCCTGATGCCCCTGAAGCTAGACTAAAGGCAATGGATCCTATTTTAGAAAGAAGCAAGAGTGCGAAACAACCAAAACTCAACACAAAGTTACTGAAAGGTTTAAGAAGTAAATTAGGAAAAGCGGTTGGAAAATTCCTAATTTATAATCGGATTCCAGCGAATGTAGCTGACTCTCCATTTATGCAGCCTATGCTTGATATTGCTGCAGAGGTTGGAAAGGGGGTGAAGGGTCCATCACCCTATGAGATATCTGAAATTTATTTGGAGCAAGAGTATCAAGAAATGAAAAATTATATAGCTTCTTTTGCTGGAATTTGGAAGGAAAGAGGTGTAACACTTATGTGTGATGGTTGGTCAGGACCAACTAGAAAACACATTATAAACTTTTTAGTTTATTGTGATAGAGGCACCGTGTTTCATAAATCAGTTGATGCCTCTGATGTGCCAAGCAGAACAGCTGAATATTATTTCAGGTAATTTTCTAATTTTAATTGTATATGCAAATAGTATTATGGACTTGCATGTTTTTAATTAAATAGTAGTAATTATTGAATATATAATTTCATTTCAAATTAATGGATGAGGTGGTTGAAGAAATTGGAGAGGAGAATGTTGTCCAAGTAGTGACTGATAATGAAGCTGCAATGAAGGCAGGAGGAAAATTATTAATGCAGAAGAGGCCCAATCTCTATTGGACAGCATGTGCAGCTCATTGCATAGACCTTATTCTTGAAGATATTGGTAAGAAAAGTAACGTGAAGAAGGTCTTAGAAGATGCAAGAACAATAACCTCATTTATTTACAACCACACATGGACAGTGAATTTCATGAAGAAATTCACAAATAATAGAGAGTTACTTCGCCCTGCCATCACTCGATTTGCCACAAATTTCATTGCTTTGGAGACTATTGTCAGGCATAAACAAGCACTAAGGGAAATGTTTACATCTGATGCTTGGAAAAACTCAAGGTTTGGAATGGCAAAATCAGGCCCAGCATATGATTCAAAGAAAATTATCTTAGGCAAAGAGTTTTGGCAAAAGGCCTCTGATATAATTAAAGTGCAAGAACCCTTGGTGAAAGTTCTTAAATTGGTTGATGGTGATGAAAAACCAACCATGGGCTTCATATACGAGGCAATTGATAGGGCGAAGTTGGCCATTCAAAAAGATTGCCGGTTTTACAAAGACTATTGGAAAATTATTGACAACCGGTGGAGTTTTCAGTTGCACCAAGATTTGCACGCTGCTGGTAAGTGTAAATCAAATACAATTTCTTATTATTTTAACTTTTAAATTATGCATAGTTGCATTAGAAAACTATTGATTAATATGTTTCTAAATTTAATTGTAGGGTATTTTTTGAACCCACAATTTCTTTATGGTGCCCCACCCTCTCCTGAAGTTGCTAGAGAAGTCATGGATGGAGTTAAAAAAGTGATAACCAAGTTGGTACCCGATATAGATACTCAAATTCGGGCTATTAATCAAGTAAGTATTGGTTCCATTAAATTGAATAATGAATTGTTCTAGTATTCTGTAATACTTTCAAGAATAATTATTAATACATCTAATTAATTAATTATATTTCACAATCATCATTTTTTAGTTGTTGCTATATCGAGATAGGCAGGAGACTTTTGGAACCCCGTTAGCTCAAAGGGCAGTGAAACAAACAAATCCTGGTAAATATGGCTATATAGCTAAATAATGGAAAATTACTCTATTTTCTCTCTTTGTGTTCAAATTTGACTTTTGAAATACGCTATACTAACATAAAACTCTTTTTAATTATTCATGCAGCTGAATGGTGGATTCATTATGGCTTGTGTGCTCCTGAGCTCCAAAGAATAGCAATTAGAGTTCTTAGCCAGACCACATCAGCTTCGAACTGTGAGCGTAATTGGAGCACCTTTAGCCTCATCCATACGAAAACAAGAAATAGATTAAAGTACATGAGACTACAAAAACTTGTTTTCGTACATTACAACATGAGGTTAAAGTTAAGACGTACAATGAGAAGAAGCCAACGAGAAATTGAAGAGGGTTTCAATCCTATCAATTTGGACTACATTTTCGAAGAAGATGATCCTTTAAGTCAATGGTTAGAGGAGAGAGAGACACCACTACTCGACGGTCAGGACAATTCAAATTGGTTAAATGAAGAGGTTGGTGGTACTACAGAAGGAGGTGATCAACCACCAATAAACGCGCATGATGATTCAGGTTCAAGCCCTGAACGTACACAAAGTGATGACAATCTTGGTTTGAGCCCACCAAGTGATGATGATGGTAATAGTGGTGCTGGAGCTGGGGTTGGGGGGGGTGGCAGTGGTGGTGGTGGAGGCGGCGGTGTAGAATATAATTATGGATATGATACAGGGACATCATTTGGAAGGGATATATATCCTTCTGATCCTTATGGACTACATGACATACCTGAAAATTATGACTTGGGTATTCCTCCAGGGAACCAATCTTCACAACCCAGGAGAAGGAGGAGTGCTCGTGGTGACCCTAGCGATTCTACTGAAGATTCATATGGTGTGGTTCGTAGTTTTGGCGACTTTGGTTTAGATGGTTCATCATCACAATCATTTGGATCTCATCCAGCATATCCACATTATGCATCTCGTGACTCACATTTTTATCCCAGTGGATTAGGAATCTCAGGATCTAGTGAGTCTTCTTCTACACACTACCCAGAGCCAGCCCCTGCCCCAACTTATAGACATTATTCAGGAGAATTTTCATCACCAGTACATTTTCAAGAGCAACAACAAAATGATGCAAACTTGGGTTCATTCAACTATGTATTTCCACAAGGATGGGGAGATAATTTCCCATCCCAATCTCAAGATACAGATGCAAATTATGAAGACCCTCCACGTCATTCTTTTTGGTGGTGACATGTGTTATATTATAAATTTGTAATATTGTATTCATGTATTTTCAATTATTTATTGATATTTGATATTAATCACTTTTTAAATTCATGTATGTGTAATGTGTATATTGAGTATTAAGTCTATTGAGTATTGATTCATTTTTAGTAACTTTATGACTTAAATTAATTGATTCTTACATTTCTACATCTTTTTACTCATTAAAGTAATGTAAACTATAAAAAAATATGCTTTTTTTGTAAACAGCGCACTAAAATTAATATAAAAATCATAATGCCTATTAAAAAGCATTTGTAGGTTGAATGAAAGCCTTCAAAATTCATTAAAAATCATGTATTAATGGATTTCATGCTTATTTTTTAATTTTCGCATGGTTGTGCATGCGTGAAAAAAATTCACGACCGTTACGCCCGCTTCCCGTTACGTAACACCCGCGTCTCCCGCGACCCGCGACACCCGCGACCGTTTCGCGACGTTACCCGCGACCGCGATTTCGAACCATGCTCCTTATATTTTTCAAAGTTATCTCTATTTCTACATTTTTGCCACATTTTATACCAAATTCTTTTTGTCTTTATGATTTTTTGTATATCTTTATCCCACCACCAACTCTCTTTACTATTCGAGAATCTTCCCCTTGATTCACCTAAAACCTCTTTTCCTATCTTTTAATAGAGCTAGCTAATCTATTCCAAAGAGTATTTGTATCTATCCCATCATCTATGGTCCTCCCATCTTTGATCATTTTATCTTTAAATTTTATTATATTTTCTCCTTTTAGGTTCCACCATCTAGTTCTCTTACACTGGCTTATTTTATCATTTTTCTTGCATTTTTTAATACATATATCTAACACTAAGACTCTATGTTGTGTGGTTAGGATTTCACCTAGAGTAACTTTACAATCCTTGTATGATAAACAATCTACCCTCCTAGTTAAAAAAAAAAATCTATTTGACTTCTATTTTGTCCACTTTTAAAGGTTATTAACTATTTTTCTCTCTTCTTAAAGCAAGTATTCATTATACTAAAATCATATAACATAGTAAAGTCTAAAATCATCTCCCCATACTCATTTTTGTCTCCATATCCATATCCTTTATGCATTCTTTCATAATTTTTATTATCTCTTCCAACATGCTCATTCAGATCTCCTTCAATAAATATTTTCTCAGTCCCTGGTATTCCTTGTATAATACTATCCATATCTTCCCAAAATTGTCTCTTAAAATTTTCTGCTAAGCTGACTTAAGGAGCATACGTACTAATGATATTTATTATCTCTTGTCTTAATACCATCTTGATTTTTATAATTCTATCCACTATTCTAGTTACATCCACAACGCTATCTTTTAAGTTTTTGTTTATAATAATGTCTACTCCATTCTTATGTTTTTTTTTTCCAGTATACCAAAGTTTAAATCCAGATTTATCAATTTCTCTAACTTTCTCCCCCACCCACTTAGTTTCTTGGAGGCAAATTATATTAATTCTTCTTTTGATCATTGTATCTACAATTTCCATACATTTACCTGTAAGTGTCTCTATATTCCAAGTTGCTAATCTAATCCTAATTTTTTGAACTATCGTCTTTACCAGCCCACGTCCAGAATGATGCAAAAACCCTTACATATTCGATACCGTACCCAAGCGCCGACACGGCGCATCACTTCGGGGCGACGACCTATCCCACCCTCGCCTACTTTTTGCTACTTTCGGGTGGTTCAAGTGCAATACGTCACTCGTAGGGAATGCCCCAGCAAATATTCAGTAAGGATTCATATCAGAGTGATCTAACAAATTTTTCGCTGACTATCAGCTACCTAACGTAACCCTCCTCCTTTACTTGGGAGCAGCTTTGTGTGAAAAAATTAGGAGCTTGAATTTCAAGCTTAGATTTGAATTTGTGAATTTGGAGAAAATGCAGCCTAAAATTATAATGAATTTTGTATGTAAATCCAAATCTAAGGCTAAAAATCTCCGCACCCACCACAACCTAAGCTTTCAAAAGCAGAGTTATTTTCGGTTATATAATCTTATGGAACCAATGTAATCGTACGTGTTTGATTATGTCATAATTAAAACAGAAGCCGAAGTCGAAGATCAAGAACACTCCAAAACAAAGTAAAATCAACGAGGCAGAGATTTGGAAATGGAATGATTCAATTTGGGGAGAATTGAGGAGGGGAAAAGTAGGTACCCGTGCAGAGATGGTGGGAGGGCGTTGGGAAGCCTCATCATGGTGGGCGCCGTCGTCGTGGGCGTCGTTGACGACGACGTAGTCGGCCAAAACGACGACGTTGTTCTGGATTTCTTCAGACACGCACTTGGTTCCTGAAGTGGGAAGGCTCAGCCATATGGCTTCTGCAGTTGGTAGAAGACGATGACTCCCAAAGCACACTAAAAACAATAGCCACAGCAACACCGGAGCGCGTGACGCAGTCTTCTCCGCCATTGTCGCTTATGCCCGACACCACCAATTCTCAGACCCCCTCCCCTCTGCCTCTCTACTTCTCTCTCTCCCTCTCAGGTTTCTCTTCTCTTCAAGCGTTTTTGGGGGAGTCAAAAGACATACATTACATGAGGAAGGTATTATATAGTGACGTGTCCCTCTATGATTGGGTATTCTATGGAGCCATCCAATCATAGATAGCCACGTCACCGATAACTTTCAACCCTTACTACGTCGTCCAATCAGAGTTCTCTCATCGTCGTGGATCCCGACGGGCCGAGCAATGGGGTTGTGGGCGGGTGGGATTGGCGAGTGGGAAGCACGAACAAATGGCGCGTGGAGACATTGAAGTGTGGGCATATTTGCTCGGTGCCGAGGTTTGGGCTCCTAAACCTCGGTTGTCGTTTTGGTCCAATAATGTTTGAGCTGCTACCGGAGAATCGGAGATGAGATGGGCTCTCTTAGGCCCCCTATAAATATCCCGGCCCAATATCGGCTGTTCCACCGTGTTCGGCATTAATTACTATGGGTCCATTTAGTTATTTAAAATGGTTTTCGTTTTTCACTAATGTACAAGTGTTTTAAAAGATGGTGAAAATTAAATTGAGAAATAAATAAATAAAAACGAGACAAAAATTTATGTAGTTCGACTTTACCTACTCCACGGGCGAATTGGATTAAAACTTTACTATTACTGAAAGAATTATAATATGATATGAAACTGGTCTTATACAAGATATCTCTATCTTCTCTTTATTTCTCTTCTTCTTTCTATATACCCTACGTACTTCAACCATGCAAGTGAGTATTCAAATATACAATATTTATAAAAGTATGTAAAGAAATATCTTACAAATGTGAGGGATAGGGTGTCCCTTTTATAGGATAATATAGATACCAATGCATTTATTAGGGTGGAAATCAAAGCGATGGAAGATGGGATGGTGGAAGATGGGGTGACAGTCACATTTCTCATAAACTATTTTTCATAACACTTCCCCTTAGATGTCACTCATATATTAACTACTTCTTGAATGTTATAGTAGGCAAAGTTTTGGTGAACAAATCTACAAGATTATCACTGATCAGATCTGCTGAACATCTATATTACCATTCTTCTAGAGTTCATGTGTATAAAAGAATTTTGAAGAGATATGTTTTATTTTATCACCTTTTATGTATCATCCTCTTAGTTGAACTATACATGCAACGCTGTCTTCATATAAAACTGTTGAAATATTTTTTATTGATTGAAGACCACAATTTGTTTGGATATAAGAAATTATTGATCTGAATCACACACATTCTCTACTAGCTCCATGGATAGTTAGTATTTCATAATGATTGAAGGATATTGTTGTAATCGTATGTTTTACTGATTTCCAAGATATAACAGTTTTTCCGTAAAGAAATACATATCCAGTTTGAGATTTAGCATTGTGAGGATCAAAAAAATATCCAGCATCTACATATCCTACTAATTGAGATTTGGAATCAAATGAGTAGAATAGACCCAAATCATATGTACCTCTCAAATAGCATAGAATGTGCTTAATTTCATTTCAGTGTCGCCGAGTAGGAGCAGAGCTATATCTTACTAATAAATTTACAACAAATACAATGTCGGGTTTTGTACAATTGGCTAAATACATTAAAGAGCTGATAGCACTTAAATATGGTACTTCAGGAACAAGTAATTCCTCCCCCTCATCATGAGGTTAAAATGGATTTTTCTTAACATCAAGTGATCGCACTATCATTAGAGATCTCAAAGGATGAACTTTATCCATATAGAATTGCCTTAATATCGTCTCAGTATATTTAGATTAATGAACAAGAATTCCGCCATGTAAATGTTCAATTTGTAGCTCAAGATAATATTTTATCTTTCCTAAATCTTTCATTTCAAATTCTGCCATTAAATAATTAGCAACTATAGTGAGCTCTTCAAGAGTCCCAACTAAATTCAAATCATCAACATAAACAGCAATTATAGTAAATTCATATTTTGATCTTTTAATAAAAACGCATGGACAAATTAGATCATTTATGAAACCTTCTTTCACAAGGTAATCACCTAATCGATTGTACCACATGCATCCGGATTGCTTTAATCCATATAAAGAACGTTGGAATTTAATTGAATATAAATTTATGGGTTTTGCTTCAGGAAATTTAAATCTTTCAGGGATTTTCGTATAAATTCCATTATCTAACAATCCACATAGGTATGTTATTACTACATCCATAAGACACATGCTTAGTCGTTCAACGAATGCAAGCCCAAGTAAGAATCCGAATGTGATTCCATCCATCATGGGAGAATATGTATCATTATAATCAATTTTGGGTTTCTGTGAAAAACCTTGTGCCACAAGCCTTGCTTTATACCGATTAATTTCATTATTTTCATTTTGCTTGCACACAAATACCCATTTGTATCAAATGGGTTGGACATCTTCTGGTGAATGAACTACAAGTCCGAAAACTTCTCTTCTTGATAGAGAGTATAATTCTAATGTGATAGTCTCTTTCCATTTTGGCCAATCACTTCTATATCGACATTCATTAACAAATTTAGGTTCAGGATCCTCATTACTTCTAGTAATGTCAATAGCTACTCCATATGCAAATATGTTGTTAACAACAACTTTGTTTCTATCATACATTTCTCATTTGTAATGAATTGAGATCTCATTATTATTTTCAAGTACCTGTCCCTTTTCAAGGGATGTATCTTAAAGAGATTCCTCTTTAGGAAGTTCCTCTTCAAGAGGTTCCACAATAGGAATTTCATTTTCAGAAGATATGAGTTTTTGAATGTTGAATGGATTATCCACCTCTATAACTTCTTCTGGAGTGTTTACAGATTTCAATCTTCTCATGAGAGTTTTATCTTTTGCACTGATAGACCTTCCACGCTTAACTTGTGGTTTAAGTTCATTATCCGGCTATTGTCCTTCAGGGACATCAATATGTGTTGGAATATTTGCAATAAGTATACAAGATTTTAGTATGACTTTGGTATCTGCAAAAGAATTTAGTAATTGATTTGCAATCCCGTGCAAATGGATAATCCTCTAAACTTCAAGTTCACTTTGATTTGTGCGAGAATCTAAATGAGATAAACTCATAACATTTCATGTGATTTCATGTTGTGCTTCGAGCATTGATTTAGCTCCCCCTAATGTAGGGAGTACTTCTTCATTAAAATGACAATCTTAAAACCGTGCTTTAAACAAATCACATGTTAAAGGTTCAAGATATCTAATAAAAAAAAGGGGAATCAAAACCAACATAGATACCAAGCTTACATTGAAGACCCATTTTAGTTCTTTGAGGAGGGGCAATAGGAACATATACTGCACAACCAAAAGTTATTAAATAAGAAATATCAGGTTCTTGCCTATAAACTAATTATGTGGGTGAAAGATTATTGCAAGCAGTTGGCCTTCTACGAACTGAACATGTAGCATGAAGAATAGCATGTCCCTAAACAAGATAAAGGCAATTTGGTTCTCATAATCATAGGTCTAGCAATGAGTTGAAGTTTCTTAATAAAAGATTCAGTTAAACCATTTTGTCTATGGGTATAAGCAACGGGATGTTCAACATCTATTCCAAGTGACATGCAATAGTTATCGAAAGTTTGGGATGTAAATTCACCTGCATTATCCAAACGAATTGATTTAATTGGATAATCAGGAAAATGAGCTAGTAATCTAATCAGTTGAGAAAGAAGTCTAACAAATGCAATATTGCGAGCAGAAAGTAGAGAAGCATATGACCGTCTAGTAGATGCATCAATTAAGACCATGAAATATCTAAATGGTCCAGATAGTGGATGTATTGGTCTGTATATATCACCATGAATTCTTTGTAAGAAACTAAGAGATTCAAGACTTACTTTTGAAATAGATGGTTTGACAAATAATTTTCCTTGAGAGCAAGCAATACACATGAAATCATTTGATAAAAGAATATTTTGGTTCTTTTGTGGATGACCATGTGAATTCTCAATGATTCTATGCATCATTAGATCTCCAAGATATCCAAGACGATCATGTCAAAGTGTATATAACTTTGAGTCATTGCACTTCTGGTGCAAGACATTATATGATTCAACTGCTTTAATCTTTATATAATACAATCCAGAAGATAAAGTTAGCAGTTTTTCTAAAATTTGTTTCTTTCCAAAAACAATAGAAGTAATATAAATGAATTCTTTACTACTTTCATTTGTAGTTTCAATGTGATATCCATTGAGTCTTAAATCTTTAAAGTTTAACAGATTTCTTCTGGATCTGTTGGAATATAAAGTTTCATCAATTTGTAATAAAGTATCATTGGGTAACTTTATATTAGCTCTTCCGGAACCTTCAATCAAATTTGCAAAACCAGATATTGTATTAACATTTGTTAAAGATATATTCAAGTAATAGAAATATTTTCTATCTCAAAAAATTGTGTGTGTTGTAGTACTGTTAGCTAAACAAACTTCTTCAAAAGACATCTTAGAATCAATCAAAGTTTTAAGACAATTCACACTACAACAAATATTTTAAAAACTCATTATTATAATTGATCATAGCAGCAATTTATTTATAATCAGAATACAATATTACTTACTATATATCCTAAAATATTACATCATTATTTTTATTTGGATTTACAAGGAAATTAGCAATATCAAGATAAACATAATTGGATGGTCTAGCATCTATTAAAACAACATTATTAGCAAAATTTGTTTCTATCTCTTTATCTTTTCCTTTTCTTTTATAGATGTTTGGTATAAATCTACCAAGTGTTTGGGTGTATGACAAGGATGCGACCAATGACCGTTTCCTCCGCATCTGTAACATTCATTTTCATACTGTATGGCTCGCTGATTTTTATCATTTATCCGCTTCTAGGGGTCATCCCTCTTTTGGGGTTTATCCGTCTTCTAGGGGATTAGCCTCATGTTAATGCCAGTGATTATTTCGACAACAACCATGCCCACGACCATGCATGCAGCCTCGTCCTTGACCACGAAATGTATTCATATTCACTTCAGGGAATGGGGTCGAACCAGTTGGATGAATTTGGTGATTTTTTATCAAAAACTAGTTATTTTGCTCAGCGACAAGAATACATGATATAAGTTTAGAAATTTTATAAAATTTTCATTCCCTATATTGTTGCTGCAGGAGCACATTAGTGGGATGGAAAGTAGTAAAAGTTTTTTCTAGCATGACTTCATCAGTAATATTTTCACCACATAATTTTAATTTTGAGTTAATCTTACGCAGGGCTGAGTTATATTCACCAACTTTTTTAAAATCTTGCAACCTTAGGTACAACCATTCATATCGAGTTTTTGGTAAAATCACAGTTTTCTGGTGGTCAAATCTATCTTTAATTTTTTTCATAGGATAAATGGGTCTTTAATAGTGAGGTATTCAGTCTTTAATTCTTCATTTAGGTGATGACGGAGAAAGATCATAACTTTTGTGCGATCCTACAGGGATGCGGTATTTCCATCTAAAATAATATTTTTCAAATTTATTACATTTAGATGGGTATCAACATCAAGAATCCATGATAAATAATTGTTACCTTTGATATCAAGGGGAACAAATTCAACTTTTCTTAGGTTCGACATGTGAATAAATTAACAATAATAAGACAATTTAGAAAATAAAATGTAAAAGCTGAAATAAAACTGAAATAATAATTTAATATTAATTCTACCCTTTCAGGGTACGTAAATATGTTTCTTCAGGAACATTATTTTATTTTTCTCAATTTGTACTCTTTAGGAGTATGATTCCAATTTAAAATATTAAATTGGATAGTAATTTGTCACTTCTTCCGGAGGTTAAATATACTATTTCTTTCGGAGGATAAACGTTTCACCTCTTCAGGAGGTTGATTTTAACATCTCTTCAAGAAGTTAAAAATATACTCTCTTTAGGAGGTAAATATTTAATATTTCTTCTAGAGATTAAATATATAGACTGAAAATTTATATATATATATATATATATATATATATATATATATATAGCATCTCTTCCGGAGATTAGATATATAGCCTCTTTAGGAGGACTATCTTATTGAAATATACGAGAAAATTATATATATATATATATATATATATATAATTTTCTCGTATATTTCAATAAGATAGTCCTCCTTATATATATAACCTTTTCAGGAGGTGTATCTTATCATCTCTTCTAGAGATTAAATATATATAACCTCTTTGGGAGGACTATTTTACCGACTCTTTTGGAGATTGATGGTTTTTTTTTTATCAGTAAACGATAAATTATATTGATCAAATGGATATGTATAGAAACTCTGGGCATACCCGAGAGGAAGGAAGCCAAATAAGACTTCCATCAAAAGTTTATCACTATTACATCAAACATGGGCATTCCCAGGGGCAATAAGCCATCAAACCAAAATCAAAAATTTAATATATACCATAATTCAATCAAAAAGGGAAATAAAATACCTTAGAACTCAAGTCATCACCAGAAAGAATGTCATGAGATGATGGATATCCACTCCAGAATGAATCAAGGTGTGGCACCCTCCAACAATAAGTCGTAAGACAATGAAAAGCAAAAGGATTCCCAAATAATCAACAACTTAGCCCGGGAACACCATCCACAACAAAGAAGACCGAGGTGAAGATGAAGAACAACACACAACCACCTCCATAAGGTTAACCATGCAGATACTTAAAGACCAAATTGCCACTTGGACACTTGAACCAACACCAGCACAAACCTTAACAGAGGTTCAAACCACCTTCCATAGAGAATCAACTCAAAACCTTGCTGAAGAATACCATCCCATCAAAAAAGCTGCATCAGAACATATCTCATTCCATCTCCAGAAGACGCGCCAAAAGAAATCAATCAAAAGCCTGGATAAACCACCAAAGAGAACTCCAAGATGATATCTCAAGAACCCCAGAATCTCTGAACCATAGAATAGTCCAAAAACCATTGAGAGAAAAGAAGGAGACAAAGACAAAGAGACTCATGCCTCAAAAAAAGCCAGATACCCATTGAAAGGAAAGAAGGAAACAAAGAGAATAAGAACCAGATAGGGAGAAAAGAAAGAAAAAGGGAAGTTTTTTTTTTTTTTTCCTTGCGCACTACCCTCTAGGAATCAAAGCCATTATACAACAAGTAGTAAAGGAGAGTAAAAGCCCTCAAACTTAAGCAACAATCCTCAACTTAGGTGCCGGGTACACAATCCACAATCAAAAGGAAGACCAAGACCAGCTAAAGATTAGCAACTCGATCACCTCTAAGAAAAAGTCGCAAACCATAACAGAGGATCAATCCACCTTCTAAAGAGAATCATAACATGAAGCCTTGATGGAGAAACCATCTAAACATAAAATCTGCATCATTTCATCTCTAGTAAATGTACCAGAAGAAAACCAATCAAAAACCAGGATAAGCCATCAAAGAGAATTCCAGTAGGATATTTCAAGAATTCAAGAAACTCCACCTCATAATAGTTTGCAAAACCCATTGAGAGATTAGAAGAAAAAAGAAAGAAATGAAAATGGGAGGATAGAAAGGGGAAATCGGGAATTTTTTTTTTATTTTTTATTTTTTATTTTTTATTTTTATTTTTATTTTTTTTTAACTCCAGCTGAGCTAACAATCAACTATAGATCAGAATCTAATCCAGAAGAGAACAAGTCCCTTCAACCAAGTATCTAAGGGCAGCACCCCACTTAGACCCCAACACTTCATCTTACATTCTGACCCTCACTTCTCACACCAGAAGTCCAGCAGCTCTATGTAGATCTGAAAGCTGTAACAGCTCACAAACTTCCATCGCAAAAGTACCAATCCTGCAGGATAATTAAAACACCAACACAATACCTTCCAGATTAAACCTGAGACACTTCTTGACTAACACACTCCACCAGTTAAAACTTAGGTTTGAATTAGGAACCACCAACAACCATACACAACGGTCACAATCTAAAGTCTAAAGCACATTGCACCAGCAACAGAAACCTGCAAGTACAAAGTATCAACCCCGAATTTAATAAATTCAGAATCATGATAAAACCTATTCCAACCACCATAGGGACTCAGCAGGCAAAAGAGTCACCAACATATCACAAAAGATCTAACAGCCCAATGCAAGATCGGAAAACACTAACAGATCACAATTTTCCAAAACACATGAGCCTATCCTGAAGGAAACTGAAAATAAATAAACTGCTGTCAAACAAAACAGCCCTCACTGCACACTCACAACATTCAAGCCTCCAAACTTCAAACTTGAGCCACCAGTTATGAATCACACCAGATACATCTTCCAACACTACCAAGTTAAGTCTGCAGCCCAAATGAACTAACAGCCACTAGATCACAAGCAACTAGCACAAAGACCAAACTTGCAAGAACCTGAGAAGACTTTGCACTTCAGAACATAGCAACTATCACCCTCATAAACTCCAATCTCCTGAAATTCTCCCATAAAGCCCAAGACACCTAACTTCAAGCCTCATGCCACCATCTGTAGTCCAATGCACACTGCAGTATCATCAATAGAGGGTAGTACAGTTCAGACATGTAGATATAGTGTATCAATCCTGAGATTAGAATCTTGAAAACCCTACTTCACTACCCTAGAGATACAGCAGCATATCAACATTAGCTCAGACAAATAGTCAATCATCAACAGCAAAACTGAATCAATGAGAAGGATGTGTCATCAAATGCAACCCTACAACTACAAAACAGAACCAAGGGGAACCACTAAAGACACCTGGAACTCAAAACTATTACTCCAGCCCCCATAGTAGGCCAACTCCAGAAGAATCCTACCACTACAACTCAAAACCATGCCTGTAATCAGGAAAAGACATTTCAGATTCATATCTTATTTCCTTCTTTGTAACTATTATCGCATGATCACTTACATCCTGCCGGTTCCTGAGTTTTTACAAACCTGGGAAATCTGTCAAATACAATTTTGTATGTATGCATTTGAATGACTCGAGTGATGTCTTCTAAAGGAGTGACCTTACCTTCAATCTGAAGTGCCATAAATAATACACTGTGGCAGCAAAACAAACTTTTTTAGCCACTGATTGAACCCCCATACCTCTAGTTTCTTTATGCATCCATTTTAGAGAAGCCTTGAGTGTGGTTAAAGCTCTTGTAATGCCTAACCAACTCCTTAGGTGACCCCAAACTGAAGCTGTAAATGTACATTTAAAAAAGAGATGTTCTATTGTTTCCTCATCCGTATTACAAAAGCAACAAGAATGGTTAATCCCTTCCATATGTATATTATCAGTAGTAGCTAGTCTACCTTTTGCACTAAGCTAGAGAATAAAGGAGTGTTTAGGAGTGCAACCATTCATCCATACAACATTAAACCACGAAACCTTACTTCCTTTCCTTCTCCAGAAATGATAGACTTCTGAACATGAGATTTTGTCACCAATCACCCATTTCCTTAACTAGTTATCAGCTTCTCGTTGGTCTCTACAATGCAGCAGTATGTTATTCTTAAGTTCAATGATCATCTTAAACAAAGGAGAGTCCTTATGTTTAGAAGAAGCCTCCCAGATGTTACAGCCTCTCAAATAATTCTGATTTATCCATTTCACCCATAAAGAATCTTTTTTATTATGAATATTCCACAAAGCTTTTATGAGGATAGCTTTATTCCATGTTTTGAGATAAAAAAACTCCCAATCCCCCTTCTTCTTTTGGTAAACACACATCCTTCCAGGCTACCAAGGGTTTCTTCCTATTACCCCATAAAAACACCCTACACAACTTAATAATATACTCTCTGACAGAGCTGGGAATGGGAAAAATTGAAAGCCAAAAGCACTCTGAACCCTGAATAACTGAGTTGATTAATTCTAATTTCCCTGCATAGGAGATAGTATTCTTCGGCCAAGCACCAATATTATTGGATATCTTACTAATCAGTGGAGAGTAGTGCATTGCATTCAACCTAGTCAATGCTAGAGGGATACCTAAATAACGAAAAGGGAATTCACCACGAGAAAAACAGTTAACTCCATAATTTCATCAAGATCATTATCTCTAATACCTACAGTAAAGATATTAGATTTAAGTTTATTAGCTTCAAGACCATAACACTCTGAGAATTTCCTCAAACACTCCATAATCAATCGAATCGAGGAAACATCCCCCTCGAAAGTAAGATCAAATCATCTGCGAAAGCTAAATGAGAAATCTTCAATTCCCCACATTTTGGGTGGAAGTGAAACTCAGGATAAGCTTCAAGAGACTTTAACAATCTAGAAAGGTATTCCATGCAAATTACAACTAAAATAGGGGAAAGAGATCCCCTTGTCTGAGTCTCTTTTTGCCTTCAAAAAATCCATAGTAGGTCCCATTTAGAGCTATAGAGAAGGATGTTGAAGTAACGCACTGCATAACCCAATTAATCATTCTTACATGAAAGTTTAGTTGTTCAAGCATCCCCTTGAGAAATTTCCAAGAAATAGAGTCAGAAGCTTTCTTTAAATCTATCTTCAGCATGCATCTAGGGGATATTCTCTTCTGAGCATATTTCCTAATCAATTCCTGCACTAGGTAAATGTGCTCAATCATGCTCCTTTGTCCCACAAATGCAGACTGAGCAGGGTTCACAATTCGGTCAAGGCAAGAAGATATTCTATTGGCAATGATTTTAGATATAGCTTTGGAAATTACATTGCAACATGATATAGGTCTGAAATCTTGGACTAAGGAGGCATGAGAAGATTTTGGAATAAGGGCAATAGTTGTATGATTTAATTGTTTAAGCAACTTTCCATTTCTGAAAAATTCTTGCACTGCATGTGTGACCTCCTTACCAATAATACCCCAAGATTTCTTAAAGAAACATGAAATAAATCCATTCGGACCAGGAGATTTTCATTTCCAATGTCGAAAATGGCATTTTTAACCTCTTCATCGGTAATAGGAAGAATCATCTACTGAGCTTGTTCATTACTTACGAATTGTCCTTGGCCAATTATTTGGGGATCCATAGGAGTGCAATCAACCTTAGTCCCAAGGAGTTTCTTATAATAATTAAGGAATTCCTCTACCACTTGATCCTAGGAAGTAGTAGGATCCTCATTATCTTTAATAACTGAAACAATATGATTCCTTTTTGCGTGCCTCCTCATCAAAGAATGAAAAAAGGAGGTGTTTTTATCACTGTTCATTTGATACTTAACTTTAGCCTGTTGACTTAAGAAACTCCTGCTTGCTTCAGCTAGCTTTACGGCCTTGTCCCTCTTTATTGCAGCTTGCGACTAGATCCCCAAATCATTAGGAGAGTTGTGTAATTTTTCTTGAAGATCCAACAGCTCTTCATTAGCTTTTTCTGCTCTTGTAGAAATATGAGAAAAGTGCAGTGCATTCAAATTCTTTAGTGGAGTCTTCATAGCCTGCAATTTCTTCACCAGCTGAAACATTTTACATCCATTAAAATTTAATTCCCCACCCTTTTTTAACAGTCTCTAGAAAGTCAAAGTGATCTGTCCACATGTTGGAAGAATTTAAATGGTCGTCTCCCCATACCATTACTATCAAACAATGAAATCAGACAGGCAGAGTGATCTGACAATATACCTGGAAGCTGAAAGTTTGCATGAACTCCCAGATTAGTCTGATTCCGTTCATTATTAACCAACACTTTATTGAGCTTGCACCAAGTCTTCCTATTTGGCCAAGTTAGAAAGCAGCCAGAAGAATTAATATCAATTAATCCAGTTTCCATAAAGCACTCTCTGATAACCATAGTTTCATATGTTGTAACAGGAACACCATTCAACTTCTCAAATGAGTTTAGCACATTATTAAAATCTCCCATGACTATCCAAGGTTGACAGCAATCCATACCGGTTTGAACAAGGTTCCTCCACAAGTCTCTTCTATTGACAATAGTGTGAAAGCCATACACAAAACTAGCTCGAAATTCATTTAAAGTAGTTAAACATTTAACATTGCAGTGAATTACCTGAGCACTGTACTCGATAGCTTGAAGTTGAATCTTCTGAGGGTTCCATAGCACCAAAATTCTCCCTGCTTTATGAAGACTGAAGTTATTTATTTGATTCCAATGCTAAAATTTCCTCTTCATCGGATTATCAAGGGTATTCATACTCAGTTTGGTTTCTAAGAGACCCAAAACATCTATTTTATTCTTCTGAATGAAGTCCAGTACTCCATTCTGCTTTAGAGGCTTATTAAAGCCTCTAATATTCCAAAATGTCATCTTCATTTTCCACAGTGGGGAAGAAGGTCTCCGTCCCTTTTCGGTTTCCAAACTTGCTCTCCTCTTTGTCTTATGGTGGCCCCTACACTCTTAGATCTTTTTTTAATTCTCCTCACAAAACTTGAACCGCCTGAATTTTGTGTCTTAGACAGAGTTCTTTGGTCCTCTGTCCTAGATAGATTAGCATGTTGTCCCTCAAGTCTAGAGCTTTGATCTTGGGCTATTTCCTTTCCCTTATTCTTTTTGTTGTCCCTCAAATCAACTTCAGTATCAACCAGTTTTCCTTTACCTTTAGAAGATTTGATCTTACCATCTTCATCAGATTTTATTACATCAGATCCATCTCCATCCTTCTGATTGTTCTTAATTTCCTTGTCTGGTGCTGCATTAGCTGGGGTATTAAACTTTATCTCTTTTTCCTGCATCATTTATGGGGTACTAGAAGGTGAACTCTGCTGGGATTTCTTCACAGGAATATGTCCACCATTTGAGATACCAACACCAGTATTGCTCTGAGAATTAGTTTTTCCTGTTCCAGTCATATCTTTATTCCTCTCTTTGTCCATCTGATTTCTAGCCATAGCCTGATTGGTCTGATTTTGATATGTTCCTTCCTTCTTTTTCTTTTTCCATTGTCTTTTTGTGCATGACCCATCTAAATGTCCCACTGCACTGCATGATCTGCAGTATTTAGGGATATTTTCATATATGACCTCCCGTGTCATCACTTTATCATTGGGTAAGGTAATCTTTACACTATTTTTTAGTTCTTTTGCTATATCAACGTCCACCAGAACACCAAAAAAAGTAATTTTTTCCTTATTCATGGTCATCTTGTCAGCATAAATAGGTCTTACCTACCTCAAAGCAAATTCTTCCTATGGCATTAGGAGACCAGAATTCAAGAGGAAGATGGTTAAGTTGCAACCAGATAGGAACAATGCTCATCTTCTCATCATCAAATTGAAATAATTTTGGCATTTTCTTAAGGAGTAGAGGTTTACCATATGCAAGGTAAGGGCCTCCTTTCAACACCTTCCACAAGTCCTTCTCTCTGCGAAACCTGAATACAATCCACCTACTGCCATGGAGTATTATATCCACCTTCGCCTTCCATGTTTTAACCAGGGATTGGAGGGCATAATTCCCTGGAAATTTACCAACAAAATATCCAACCAAACAATTCTTCCAACTTTCATCAATGCCATTCATATCCTCCACTGGAATACGTGCACCTGAACCATCAAATTCAAATTTAGGAATCGACACACAATGTTCAGGATGTCTGTTATTGGCGAACAACTCAGACCAAGGAACCCGTTTTTTATTCCTTATGATGGTTCTTCCTTTTAGTTCCTTTGGCTTTTCTTTGCTATTCTCTTCAGTGTAACAGTCCTAGTTGGAGGAGGCCTTCTCTGCAGCCTTAGATATCTCCCCTGAATCTTCCTTCGAACCAACCATCGTGTCCTAGGATCCAAGAGTTACTGAGGCCGACGAATCTTCCTTCTTCTCTGATTTATTTGGAAGAGTCTTCATTTGGCCTACCTTAATCCATGCCTTAGATTCCATTGTTTCATCTATTCCAAAGGTTTCCCACGAACTCCCCGATGGTTCTACCTTTGATTCCTTGTCTCTTTGTATCAGTGGTTTAGGGTTTTCATCAATCTGCTCAATCTGTGCAACTTTCATAAATTCTTTCTACATAGTAACAAGTGCATCAAACTGATTGCTTGTCTTTATTCGTTCGCAAAGGCTCTTCCTCACAGCCTTCAAGTTAGATCTTCTCCCCATCCCGAGACTCGAAGGATTAAACAATGCTCACAAATTATGCTTAGGGTTTCCGGTGGTCTTCTAGGTTACTAGAAGATGGCTGAGATACAGAATCTGGAGGGTTATGAAGGGAGGATGGTTATGAAAGTTAGGGTTTTGAATGCTCCCACTCAAGCTTTGTTCGACGAACACAGAACCCGAGTGGTGGCTGGATTTAGTGGGTGTGATCTTGGTTGATGTTTTGGATTCGACGAGAAAACTAGCGATGGAAGGGGAGGCCTTCATTGGCGGCAGTGAGGAAGAACGACAAGAAGTCTCCACATCTAGGTCAAGCGCCTCTCTTTAGAGAGAGGTGAGAGCTTCTCTCTCTAACTTGACTCCCCTATTGAGATTGATAGTTTATATATATATATTGGTGGTAGAGATATAAAACTGGTAATCAAGGCGGTATAAACAAAAACAAAACCATCCATTAAGGTGGTATAAATATATAGAAATATGTCAGTTGGTTAGAGTCATGTGCTGATAACATGTTATAAAAGATGTAGAAAAATAAATAGGAAAACAAATAAATAGAGACTCGATTATGCTTACTCCATGGGCGGATGAGATCAAAACTTCACTATTACAGAAGGAATTACAATATGATATGAAACCGGCCTTGTATAAGATATCTCCTCCTCTTTCCATATACTCTACTTACTTCAAGCATGCAAGTGAGTATTCAAACATGCAATGTTTATACAAGCATGTAAAGATATATCTTACAAATGTGAGGGGTAGAGTGCCCTTTTTATAGGGCAACATGGATACCAATGCATTTATTGGGGTGGAAACCAAAGTGGTGGAAGATGGGGTGACATCCACATTTCCCATAACCTATTTTTCATAACAACTAGCTTGTTTTTTAAGTTTCTAAAATTTTAAATTAAAAAAATATAAAATAAAAATATTATTCAATTGCAAAAAATAATTTTATTTTTCATTTGTGGATCTCTGAATAATTACAAAATTACATGCTATTTTCATTTTTTAAATACGTAAGAAATTAAAATTTTAGAAAATTCTAAAAAGGTTTTTTCTAGCATTCTAAAAATAAAAAAAAACCAGGTGGACTTTTTGTGATTATTTGAAAAGTTAAACATAAAAAATAAAATTATTTTTCATAAATGAATACTACCAAAATACTTTTTTTTTTTTTCATATTCTATATAGTCAAATGTTGTAAAATTAAAAAAATAAGTTGAATTTTTTTGTGATTATTTGTAAATTTAATAATTAATTGAGTCCTATAATGTCTTGTTTTTAATAGATTTCTTATATAAATTATTTATTTATTTTGTAATTAAATTATTGATATGTGCAAGAAAATTATTATGTAACATGAAGTCTAAGGCTTCAATTATTTAATAAATGATGGAACTAAGAATTTGTTTATTTTTATTTTAGAAAATAAGTTCTTTTTTCGTCATATAGACATTCTCTTAATGTCTTTCAATGCCAAATGCTTGTGTAAGCATTATTATAATTACATATACACCCTTGATTTGTAGCTATTCTTCTTTTTTGAAGGTGCGTTTGATTTGGTGCCTAAGGCTTATAAGACTAGATTCCATTTAATTAAAGCTTATAAGACAAGATTGCATTGAATTGAACTAACAATATTATATATTTTGAAAATTAAGATGTAATCCCAAGAGGGGCGTGAATTGGGTTTATAAAATTCTTTTAAACCTTTTTTTTTTTTTTTTACAAATTCACAATTTTTTATATACTTAGCAAACACACAAGAAATTTTTTATTTATTTATTTTAAATCAACCACAATCTAAACAAATTCCTTTGCGGGTAGAACAAATCGTTTACAATTCCTCTTTTAGGGTGGAGTCCCCTCTCCAAGCTATACCCCACGTTTGGTTACAACGATCCAATGACTTGAATCGTCAAAGAAACAAGAGAAACAAGAAACAATTTCTTTTGTACAAGAGATGCTCTCAAATAGAGTTGGTTAATACAATTGAAAGCACTAATATACTTCAAAACAAATATCAAAAGAAATTGAATTGAAGTTCAAGATTAATTCATTGGAATTCTTCTCTTGATAGGAATCAGTAAATCAGATGTTAGAACTCAGAGAAGATTGATTAGCAACTCAGAATATCTCAACAATTCTTAGTATGAAAGAGTGAGTAAGAGAGCTTTTAGAAAGTAAGAGCAATTTTGGCTTGAGAGCAAATTTTCAATACTTGGTACTTATTTGATTAGAGAAATCATGTATGTATAGGCTCAAAAGGGTTTAATTCGTGTTGCCTAAGTTATTTGGAGTGTTTCCCAAATTTATACAAAATTTGGGGCACAAGAAACGAGAATTTGAATTTTAAAACTTTTAAAAAATATAACTGGTAACAGTGTTCAGGCACTTGAGGTCTCGAAGTTAGTCGCCTGGGGTTTTAGAAAACTGTGTATTTTTATCTTTAAAACAAGGTCAGGCGCCTGAGGTTACCAAGGTCAATGCTTGGGCCTATACCGCCTCTTCAAAATTTGCTCAGGAAATTCTTCAGGAGCCTGAAGTTTAATCTTTGGTCGCCTTAATAGTTATAATTTATGTTTTTTAGGATATTTTTCAAAAACACTTAGCCATCTTACTTCGTTACTTTAAAAGAACATTTTCAGGGTTTTAAAATAAGGTCTCTAAGTCCAAGACAACCCCTAATGAGCTTCAAAACATTTCAAAATGATACTTAGTATGAAGTACTTACATAGGTTATCCTAAAGCCTTAAACACTCTGTTAGCTTTGGTGTATTCCCAAAAGGGGGGTGAATTGGAATTTTAAAATTTATTCTTAGGTTGAGCTAATCTAACAGTAGTATATTCACAACCTAGGGTCTATTTATACAGTTCCAAATGTGCATATAAATATAATGTGTGACAATTAAATCATGCGCGACATTCACAATATAACATACACATGCGATTAATAAATTACGAAAAATTTAAATGCACACACGATATGTTATCAGGGTTCGGCCAATACTGCCTACGTCCCTGCCTCTAGCTCGCAAGCCCGAGAATTCCACTAATGGCTCACTTCACGGGTAGAGCGGCACCGGTTACAACCAGGTCAATTAAAGGGGCTAACCTCAACCAACATGCCTTACCAGGATGGCGCACCTAGCTTTCCTAACCGGGTTTAAGCCAGTCCGGGATTATTCAATAGGGCTAGTCTCTCTCTTCAGGCTTGTGCCTAGAATACAACAACTGTGTATAAAATTTTGCGTATACGGAAATATGCTTCTCACACTAAGCAGATATGTACTACAATATGCATAAGTAACAATCAATCTACACCAAACATGTAAGAACTATAAGTCTAGTGGTGTATATGTGCAATCTACACTCAATATAATGATTATACTCAGTCAAGCACAAGAGTATTCAAACAAGCTAATCTTTGAAAGCAAAGTATATCAAATCTCAATATCAGATTAGCATTTCAAAGATGATAGCAATATTATTCAAACAAACTGAAAAATATTTTCTCAAATTGTATCAAGCACAAGAGTTGTTTGAAAACAAGTTTTGTAAAATATTTTGCACACAAAAATAATTACTTAAGGAATCTTACAATTACAATGCAAAGATGCTCAAGGTAAAGAGTTTTCACTACATAAGATTTATCAATTTAAATCCATGGGAAGAACCCTAGCGAAACTCTCAACAAAAATCAAACAATACATATATCAATGAGAGTATAAGGCTATTTAGAATAGAACATTAATAATCTAAACACTCTCTTTAGACTTGGATGATCAAAGAAAATGAAGTAGAGGAGTATTTGGGATAGTATTTAGCAAAATAGGCTTTTTGAATTTGAGAGGATTTTTTGTTAATGATCTTACTAATCTCCTACTAATTTTCACAAATAAGCCCCTATATATAGAAGTTGGGCAAATTATCATTGTTTAGGACATATAGGGTATTATTAGGATTGTTTTAAAACATTTAAACATAATTAACTCTGTTTTAAAATTTTAACTTCGGTAAAAATAATGTCCAATCCGAGAACACCGGTCGACCGAACGCAAGGTTCGGTTGACCAAGTGACAAAGTTCGGTCGATCGGAAGAAATTTGAAATGAGAGTTCGTTAATCGGACTAAGTGTCCCAAGGGCGATTTTTCCATTTTCTTGCAGTTCGGTCGACCAGGTGATTTTGAACTATGAAGTTCGGTCGATCGGGCAGTTGGATTCTCCTACGTGGGGTTTCGGTCGACCAGGGCATTGCTCGTATAAATTTGGTCAGTCGACCGAGGAGTCAAAGGTTGACCTAGTGGGAGTTCGATCGACCAAGTTGTATGAACTTGGCAGGGCATGGTCGACCGAGCTATGGTCAAAATGTTGACCACTGACTTGTTAGGTCGACCGAGTGATTTACATTGTGAAAGTTCGGTCGACCGAACATGCATTTTTAATGCATTTCGGTTCTAATCCCTTTGTATATAAATCCTATTCAAATGATGATTAAATTTAAGAAGATAGGGCATGTTTTTATAAATTATAGGGAGTCCTAAGGTCAATCTAGGTCTTCTTTAGGACACCAAAAAAATCTGGCGTCGGTCGACCTTCCCGAAGGATGATCCCTAAGGTCATTTGATTTTCAAGTGATGTATAGGGACCTAAAGTCGTTCTAAGGCCTTTGAGCTTTGTAGTTCCTACATACATGATATGCATTAAATATTACAGACTTTTTTCTCCTAATTACTATTATAGACCTGAATTGAATAATAATGAAATAAAATAAAAATGATCTTCAGGATCTTCGTGCTTTACTTCATGTGCTATTAGTGTATATGCTAATATATACCTGCACATGAAATAGAAAGTCATTAAATACTTAAGTATTTGTCATTATCAAAACCAGAATATGACCCATAGGGTCAACAATCTCCTCCTTTTTGATGATGATAAATACTTACCTATTTCTTCCCCTTTTAGCAACAACAAAAAGGGCCTAAATAAACATTTAAGTATATAGGAAAATAATCATCTAAATACAAGATATGTTTGAGAAAAGGTTTTTAGAAAATTTGGCAGCATGCCGTTTGAAAACAGAATATTTTTTCCAAAAATACCTGTATACAAGTGACCTGATTGAGTAATATATTTACAGTTATCCACAACAACCAACTCAAACAGTCCAGTATGATAAAAAAACAATAAACAGGAATATAACTATCAACATGCAAGAGATATGATAATCATGCATTTCAAAGCATAAACAAATTCACAAAACATGAAATATATGTATAACTTTCAGTCATTCAAAAGATAGAATAGTCATATAATGCAAAATGAATGATAAAGATAAAATCCGTAATTTAATATACAAACAATAAAACTGGTCATTTAAATTATTTAAATGACATGAAAACAATGCTAGACCATAAATATACACAAACCATAACAATTGAAACATATCATAAGACCCGTGGAAGGTTTGAGGTTAAAGTACACGGCATATGATAGCAAATAGTTGGTTTGAGCAACACTCTAACAAGTTCACAAGCATTTACATATGAAGTTATCGAACCAGTGGCAAAAGATAAAGAGTTTAGGTTTGAAGATAGTTTTTTCCATAAATGAAAATATATAAGTAAATATATATCCCCCTTTTGATATTTACAAAATGGTACTGGGGGTTGCTTGCTGAAGGATAAACTTTTATTTAACGCACACGCAAGAAGAATTTTTCTGGTGAAAATTTAAGCATAAAACATCTCATAACTAGAAAAATACAACCATATGAAACTTAAAGATATATTCGAAGGTAAAAACAAGATCATATGGCAAAAGAAACACAGAACTTGTGGCAAAGCAGTATAATTTCAATAAAGCATTACAATTAAGCACATGCCACAGTAATTTCAAAACACATCTAAGCCTAAAATATATTTATGAACAAAACAAAATAGGAATTTATGTTTAGATGCTCCCCCTATCAATTTGAGTATGTGCTTAGATTCTTTAACTACTTATACTAACCAAAGATTAATTTCATTATGCTTAGTACTATAAGCCATCTTTCCAAATCTTTAAAATCAACTATACTGAGTATTTGTCAATTATGTTTGTTATTTGATTAGTATAGTTGTCCTTATAGACTATAGATGCATCAAAGAATATATATTAAGGCATGCTATGTAGTCCATGACCCAAGAACATTCCATATCAAACCATAAAACTTTAAGCGCAGGATATAATGTTCAAGGATTTCATAAGAGCCTCAATAATTCGGTAGACGAAAGTGATGCATATGGATCATTTATGCGCTTCCTATAGGGATGGATCTGAGCCTTTCTAAACGGTTGATGATTAGGCTAGGATGAAGTTTAATTATCTATTTGGTTTCACTCATCCTTTCAAAAAAGTTTTAACATTAATTTTATCATAATCATCTTTAGCATAAGGTTTTATTTTGGGAAAATTCCTGTCAAAATTTTGGCAGCATGCCGTCTGTAAATCGGACATTTTCTCATAAAACCTGTACCTGATAGGTTCAAATAAGCAATATATGATTCAGTTCAAAGCACACGAGAACCTATATCCACTACTAGCATGCAATACACATCAACTGCATCCGCCATGCAGAAGGCTTTCAACACAAGCATGCAATCCAATAGTATAATCAACTTAAGATATTCAATATAGTTCAATAGTAGTTCGTGCTAAAAAAAACATAAACTATCCATTAAAGAGATTATAACCATTCATTGAATCATGGATAGTGGTGCAATGCTATACACATATAGGCATAAAGACATAAATGATATAAGAATATAAGAGCATTTTAATTTATATAGATATGAAGGATAAAAGCTCCCCCTGAGTTATGCACTTATTCATTTTATGCCTTTTCTTTTATCTTCAAGTTCAATAACCAAAAGTTATAATATTTTTAATGATTTATTCTTGGAGTGAATGCTTTAGGCTTATTGGACCAAAAAGTCACAATGAATATTCTTTCAATGTACAAAGCCTATATAGCCTCTTCTCTTATGAATCTCAAAAGCGTACGAGGCCCAAGTTCAAATGGCTTTCTATTTTTAAAGTTCGTGCATAGGTTTCTTAGTCATTTGTATTTCCATGTATGTTGAAATCTATAGCAATTTTATTAGCCATTCAACTTCTTTTAAGGTATGAAGCTCTAAAGGGATTGATTTGAAGTTCAAGAGCTTATGAAGGAAAGAAGAATAAATATTCTTAAAGATTAAATCTTTATTAAGTTCGGGAGAGTATTTTTGAAAAGCAGGACATTATTTAATATCAGAAAGCTAAAGATTATGTCCTAACCATTTTGGTAAAGAGCATAATAAAGTATATGAATTTTGATTGTAACTTTTTGGTGATTGGAAAGTATCCTTTAAGTATGATCACTATTTTGAGTAAGGATACGAACCATGGAATAGGATGAAAACTTTATCGAATGTGATCGTGGTTGGTAAAGATTCCCTATAGAGGAGATAGTGAGCCAAAAATAGAGGATTTTTTTATTTTTATTTTTTATGTTTAGGGTTCAAAGGGATAATTCAAGTTTAACTAAGTGAAAAGCTTAAATCCCTTAGTGGATGACCTCTAATTTGATGAAAAAAAAAAACTTTTAAATAAGCACTCATAGGATAGGGATATTTGAAAATCAGTGCTTATGACCTGAGTGATGACTTAGATTTTGATTTAGGCTTTTCATATTCAAAAATGAGTTTAGGGTATAGTGATATATGATATAAGATGGAACCCCAAAACTCAATTTTGTGCAATGGACAACAGTGGCTTAACTTAAAGTATTATATTTAATCATGAGTTAAGCATTTGGAAATATTTACCTAGCAATGGTGCCTAGTCCATTTGGAAGTGGATTTTATTTAATTTTTGAATTTGCTTGCTAACCTTATAATTCTTAGTATGACAATAGTGTATAGTAAATGCATATACTAAAAATTTTCTTTTTAAGCACCAACCACTTCCTAAGCCTACAGTCATCACAACCCCTAAACCTAGAAACTAAGGGAAGTTTAAAATATTTATATAATTTCTATTGGAATCTGATCTTCCTTAGATCCTACGGAGTTTGCTTTCATGATTATCAATTTCATTTCTTTTTCTAAGTCTCCGCCACCTCCAGCTAAACAATTAAACCCACTGTGCCCTTTTCTTTTTTGTTGTAAGCAAGTTTTGAATTTTCGTGAAAGGTTATTGTTGACCTTATTGGTCACACCCGATTTTGATTATGACAAATACTCATTGTATCTAATGAACGTTTTGAGGTTTTGTGCAGGAATCAAGAATGATAAGATCAAGATGTGCACAAAGTAAGAAAAGCTTGAAGACCAAATCATATTCTTTGTAATATATTTATAGTGGTCTGTAATAGTAATTAGGGCGTTCGGTTTGTAATAAGCTCACGCACATCACATGTATGATTTACTACGTAAGCTCAAACCGAACCATGAATGAGAAAGGACAGTAGAAAGACCTTAGGGTGGTCGACCGACACCGGATTTTTTCGGTGCTTTCAAATTGGACCCCAAGTGACCTTAGGACACACACATATTCACATATATTTGTTAGGCACTTGAATAGGAATTGTTTGGGTCGATACGGGACTGAAATGCACACTTGGTGCACTTTCGATCGACCGACCAATTCAGTTCAATTTGGCCCGATCGACCGAAATCGGTTCGGGTCAACTATTTGACCCAGGCCCGGTCAACCGAGCCCTTATAGGTTATTTGACCTTGGTCAACCGAGCCACCTGGGAGTCAACAGTTTGACCTCCCGGTCGACCGACTAGATTTGTACTCCAACGACCTGGTCGACTGAGGGGGCTTGGGAGGATTCCCAACGGTCTGGTCGACCGAGCCATGCAGTTCAAAAAGGGGCCGGTCGACCGAACCTCGGAGTTTTGGAAAATCGCCCTTGCCCGGTCGACCGACCACTCAGTTCAAAATGCCCCTGGTCGACCGAGCCATTTGAGTCCTGGTCGACCGAACCACTTCTGGTCGACCGGACCTCTCGGGTTGCTCCCATTTTTACCGTGGTTAATATTTTTCTAAACAGGGTTAAAATGCCTTAAACGTCATTAAACTTTTCTAATAATACCCAATAGGTCCCCAACGGTCATATTTTCTCCCTTGCCTATATATATGAGTTCATTTGAGAAAATTAATAAGACATTAGCCACTTTGATTAGGGAAAATTCTTTGAAAAACCAAAACCCTATAATACTCAGTTTATTACTCAAACCACTCATACTTGCCTTCTATCATTGCCTACATATTTTGTAAGTTGATTGAGTGTTTTGTTTAAAAGGTTTGCTCTCCTTATGCTACTTGTTTGACACGATTTTCTTGAGAGCCAAACCTAAGGATTCTTAGGAGGCTTTTGCTAATAAGCATTTCCTAAGAAAACCTTGTTAGATCTTCTAAGCTTGCACTTTCATTGCAAGATCTTGAGAAGAGTGTATTTGTTTTTGTCTGCAAAAACTTTTCAAATACTTCCAAATATCTATTGTACTTTTATATTGCAAAATACTTTGAACAGATATTTGCTTGTGTGATTGTGATCTTTGTTGCAATATTCTTTCACTAATATATTATTTGCTGAATACAAAGATTACATGTCTTTTGCAAACCAAGCATATACATCGTTTAGTACTTACATGCTTGAGATATCTTAATGATTGAAATACATAAGACTTGACATCTTTGTGTGAACCTATTTGTTGAATATCTTGTGATACAAAGATTGTTTGTTTGACACTCTCACGTACTCTTTACACCGATAGAAAATACCTTTGAGAGTTGAATCATCTAGACCACATTGAGCTTACAAATTATTTCATATTTGTGGTGTATATTATTGCGCGAATTTGGGTACATATCTGCTTTACTTGAAAGCACAATCACTGTACCATTTCATTGTAATACACTTTAGTTGTATTTCCAGGCACGGGCCTGAAGAGGGAGACTAGCCCTAGAATAGTCCCGGATTGGCTTAGACCCGGTTAGGAAAGCTAGGTGCGTCGTCCTGTTAAGGCGTGTAGGTTGAGGTCAGCCCCGCTAATTGACCTGATTAAGGTTGAGGTCAGCCCTGCTACTTGACTTGGTTAAGGTTAAGGTCAGCCCTGTGTTAATTTGACCTGATTGTAAACGGTGTCGCTCCACCCTTAAGTGAGCTACTAGTGGAATCCTCAAGCTTGCGAGCTTGAGGCGGGGACGTAGGCACAGTTGGCTGAACCCCGATAACATATCGTGTGTTTGCTTACATTTCCGCACTTTACATTTACCGCACATGTATGTTATGGGTGAATGATGCGTATGACTTAATTTTCAAATTATATTTATCTACGCATTTGGAAATTGCATAGACAGACCCTAGGTTGTGCATATACTGTTGTTGAATACATTAACCTAGGAGAAAAAGTTTAAAATTCCAATTCACCCCCCCCCCCTCTTGGGAATAAACAAATTCTAACAGTTATGCTTACTAATCTTATGTTTGCTCGATGAGGTTGTTAGCTTTGGTGTATTCCCAAGAGGGGGGGAGGGGGATGAATTGGGTATTTAAAAATTAATCCCCTAGGTTCAACTAATCTAGCAAGTAATATTTCAAAAACCTAGGGTCTTTCTATGTATTCATAATCTCAATCAAATATTTAAACGATAAACATAAACATATAGGTATAGAAAGTAAATTGTGGAAAATAAAATCAACACTAGATATGTTATCGGGGTTTGGCCAACTGTGCCTACGTCTCCGACTCTAACTCGCAAGCCCAAGGATTTCACTAATGCTCACTTAACAGGTGGAACGGTACCTAATATAACAAGGTCAATTAGCACAGGGCTGACCTCAACCTTTACAAATTCTCCTTGTGGGGCAAAGAAGGCCCTAACAATCCTTACGGGTTGGATTACCGCCCCCTTAAGCCACGCCTGGAATACAATGGTATTTTTCTCAATAAGAATGGTACAGTGATTATGTTTTCATGTAAAGCTGATATGTACCCAATACGCGCAATCACATACACATCAACAATATAGGTGATGTAAACTCAGTGATATGAATATATGTGTAAATAACACTCAACAAGATATGATCACTGTAGACACCCTATTTTTGCCCTAACTAAATAGAACAAGGGTTCTTTTCTCATTGTATTATTATTATTATTATTACCTTATTTTTATTATTATTTTATTATCACTATTATTTCATTATTATTACTATAATTTTTATTGTTATTATTTATATTATTATTATTATTATTATTTTTATTTTCACTATTATTATTATTAATTATTTTCCTATATTGATATAAGTAATTTATTATTATTACTATTATTTTATTATTATTATTTATTTTCCTATATTGATATAAGTAATTTATTATTATTACTATTATTTTATTATCATTATTTATTTTCCTATATTGATATAAGTAATTTATTATTATTACTATTATTTTATTATTATTATTATTATTTATTTTCCTATATTGTTATAAGTAATTTATTATTATTATTATTATTATTATTATTATTATTATTATTATTACTATATTAGTAATTGTGCTCATATATATTATTTCCATAAAGGTATAAAAGAAAAAAATATAATAAAAAATAAAAAAACCAAAATAGGAAAAGGAGAGGAGCTAGGGTTTCTAAAATTTTTTTATAAAAAGCCCTTCTTCTTCTTCCCTCGAGGGAGCCGGAGAGGGGGGGGGGGGCACAGCAGCCGGAGGCAACCCTTAAAAAATTTCTATCTTTGTTGATCACCCATCTCTCCCTCTGCAACGCCTCTATCCTGTGCAGCCTCACGCACACAGCTCCCCTATACACAGCCCCCTCAGCCTTCTCCCTCAATCTCACTCACCCTCTGCTCATACCCCATGTCACACTGCATCAGCCCCCTCAGTCTCTCCATCACCGTCTTCACAGTAACATCAGCCACAGCAGCCCCGGCCAGGAGCAGCAGCACCACGTGCCGTCACCCCCTCACTCTCACCGTAGTCGTCGCCCGCGGCACCACCCAACTCCTGCTAGCCACCCGAAGCAGCAGCAGACCAGTTGCAGAATACCTCTACAAGCATTCAGGACACGGCCCTCAGCTACTGGTCGCTGCTCCAGTCACACCGGCACCTAGAGCTCCAGTTTCTCCGGCGGTGCATCCTCCGTTCGCCGTCGTCGTGCCCCTGCTCCAGCTGCTCCACGCCCAGCCGAGACACCTGTAGTCGCCCTCCGCCACTCACCACACAGCCAGCCGCCTTCTCCTTCACGAGCTCCGGCGACACTCGTCGTGAGTTCTCTGTTGGTAAACACCAAACACAGAAACACACACACGCACGCACACACATTCACGTGCCTTTTTTTTTTCTATTTCTTTGTTGATTTTTTTTATTTGTTCTAACATCTAATATTTGGTTTTTTTTTCCTTGTATATGCAGGTATGTAGGTTTTTATTATTTTTATAGTTAGTTTAATATTTAGAATTCATGGTAAATTTTGGTTGCATTATTTATATAAGTTAATTGTTTTTATTGCGGAATTTTTATAGTTGGAATTTGTCTAGATATTTAAAGTTTAATTTCATTTTATTCGTTGGATTGTTAATACTATTATTGCATGTTTAATACGTAGTTAGAATAGTTATTGTAATTATTTACTTAATCCATATGTTTAGGGCTATTTAGGGCTTTCATCGTTGATATTTGTTCAATTTTAATTACTTAGGGTTTTCTTTATTGTATGTGTTATCTAGACTCATATTAATATTTTATGATATTTAGTATTCGTATTCTAATATTTTATCATGTTTACATATAAATGTATCAATCATTATGGTAAGTTTAGTGTTTTGGTATATATTTTGCTATTATATTTAGTATGATATTGTATATAATATTATGGTATAATTATTATTTAGCTTCACTAATTAAGGCATTTTTTTTTTTTTTTATATAGATGGTATTACCTTGTATAGTATTTTGAGTGTTTTAATATATGTATATATATATATGGTATTTTATTGCCTATTTTGAAAGTTGTAATATTTTAACAGATATGCTTATTATCATTACTATTTTTATATGCATTGTGATAATTTAATATTTTAACTTATTATCTTATTAATATATAGTAAAACCTCCCATACTAGTATTTTCCTATAAAAATTTTATATACAATTTCAAAATTTGGGAATGTATTTTCGTAGATATTTTATTGATTTTTATTCCCTATGATTTTAATGCGGGGGTATGAGCCTTCGGGCTTCACGTACCTTAGGTTTTGAGGGAATATATGCATATATATATATTTATTTATTTATTTATTTTTCCTATGTATTTATAAACTCATAAAAAGGAGTAATTTAAAGACTTATTAGATTAACTTAGGGATAATTTCAAATTAATTAGGTACCGTTCGTAAGAACGGGCGCGTAGGGGGTGCTCGTACCTTCCCCTCACGTAACCGAACTCCCGAGCCTAACTCTGGTAATGTAGACCTATTTTACCCCTAACGGGGTAGTTATCACGTGTTCTAACCACACTAAAGGTTAGTGGCGACTCCGACATTCCATGTTTTTCCATGAAAATATTAAAATGATTCTAATTTCGCCACCCAGGGCACACACGCTCCCGGGACGTCGCGACAATCACAATAATGTTTAAGATTGTTCTAAACAAACTGTATCTTTGAAACAGGTTTATATCAAATCTCAATGTTTAATCAAAGTTTCAAAGATGCTAGTCAAATATTCAAACTGACTCAAAAAATTTCCTTCAATGAAATACGCACACGAGTAATTTGAAAAATATTTTAGCTTGTAGAAAATATTTTGCACAACAAAATCAAAGTTAAGGGAATCTTGCAATGACAATGCAAAGACCCCTAAGCTTGTTAGTTTATCCCAACACATGTGGGACAAACTAAACCAAACTCCCCAAAAACAATATCAACAATCACACAAGAAAATTGGAGTTTTAGCACTCACTAGCAATCACAAGCACACTCTATAAGCTCTCATAATATCAGAATGTATCAAATGAATGAAAATTTGAGAGTATTTGGACAATAAGAGTGTTTGCAAAAGAGAGGATTTTTTTGGCTAATGAAGTTGCTAATTCTTGCTAATCCTCACAAATGAGCCTATATTTATAGGTAAGGTAAAAAATATAACCGTTTGGTACTTGTTGGGAATTCTTAGAAAAGTTTCAAATTCTTTAAACACAATTATCCCAACTTAACATGTTTTTACCTCGGTTAAATTAATTTTAACCCGGCGAGGTTCAGGTGGCTGAACCTTGGTTCGGTCGTCCGAACAGACACAATAATAAAAGCTTTTTAAATTAGTTCGGTCTCTCGAGTTCAAGTTTGGTGACCCGAATCAAAATCAGAAACATTGCTTCATAACTTCAGGTGCTTGGTCATAGGTTTGGTAGCCCGAAATCGTGTGTTCGGTCACTCGGGGCTCAATTTAAATTAAACAGCTCGGTAGTCTAAGTTGGTGGAATGTCCTTTTCAGGTGGTTCGGGCGCCCGTGGACGATATGCACAAATTTGTTCGGTCGCTCGAGAGCCTAAGTCAACTATTGACTTCTCAATAGTTCGAGCGCCCGAGGAGTTTTGAACTCCTAGGGTTCAGTTGCCCCAGCTCTCACAAATTTTGTCTATTTAGTCCATTTTCACTTCAACTAATTCCCCTGATATTATAAGTGATTATAGGGACTATTTTGTGCATTTGTGTAGGGACCTAAAGTCTTTCTAGGGTCTATGAGGACACCGAAAAAATCTGGCGTTGGTCGACCGAAGGGTTCTGTTAGAATCGGTGTATTCCCAAGAGGAGGGGTGAATTGGAATTTTCAAGTTTATCACCTAGGTTAAATAAAATGCTCGTATAAAACAACTTAGGGTTGGTCTATATAATTCCAAATGCGCAGATATAAAAGATATGTGGAAATTTAAGTTAAGCGCATCATTCACATAATAACATACGCGTGCGGTAAATGTAAAGTGCAGAAATGTAAATAAACACACGATATGTTATCGAGGTTCGGCCAACAGTGCCTACGTCCTCACCTCAAGCTCGCAAGCTAGAGGATTCCACTAATAGCTCACTTAAGGGTGGAGCGGCACCGTTTACAATCAGGTCAAATTAACACAGGGCTGACCTCAACCTTAACCAGGTCAATTAGCGGGGCTGACCTCAACCTGCACACCTTAACAGGACGACGCACCTAGCTTTCCTAACCGGGTCTAAGCCAATCCGGGACTATTCCAGGGCTAGTCTCCCTCTTCAGGCCCGTGCCTGGAAATACAACCAAAGTGTATTATAATGAAATGGTACAGTGATTGTGCTTTCAAGTAAAGCAGATATGTACCCAAATTCGCGCAATAATATACACCACAGTATGATTCAATATGTAAGCTCAATGTGGTCTAAATATGTCAACTCTCAAATAAATTTACTATCGTTGTAATGAGTGCGTGAGAGTGCAAACCTAAACGATCTTTGTATCACAGGATATTCAATCTAAGTGCTCAAACAAAGATATTAATCAAACTTCATATATTTCAATCAACGAGTTTTCTCAATATATATATATGTATATGAAGCTCTAGCAACGTATAGATTTGGTTTGCAAAAAGGATATTCAATCTTTGTATTCAGCAAGGGATGTATGAGTTAACGAATATTGCAACAAAGATTTTATCACACTAGCAAATATCTCATCAAATATTTTCAAGATAAAAACACAGTAGATATTTGAAAATGTTTTTGCAACCAAAATGCAAATACTAACTTCTTAAGAAATTGCAATGACTATGCAATACTCAGAAGTTTTATATAAGTCTTCTTAGGAGAGACTTACTAACAAAGTCCCCTAAGAATACTTAAGGTTTGGCTCTCAAAAATAAATCCGACAATCCAGAGATGGGAGAACAAACCAATTACAACAAGCACTCAAAGTCAACTTACAAATGATGTAGGCAATATGAGAAGGTAAGATTGAGTGTGTGGAGCTTGGAAATGAGTATTATAGGGTTTTGGATTTTCAAAGAATTTTCCCTAATCAAAGTGGCTAATTCCTCTTTAATCTTTGCAAATGTACCCATATATATAGCCATGGAAGGAAATATGACCGTTGGGGACCTATAGGATATTATTAGAAAAGTTTAATGACGTTTAAGGCATTTTAACCCTGTTTAGAAAAATATTAACCACGATAAAAATTGGAACAACCCGAGAGGTTCGGTCGACCAAAAGTGGTTCGGTCGACCAGGACTCAAGTGGCTCGGTCGACCAGGGGGATTTTGAATTGAGTGGTCGGTCGACCGGGCAAAGGCGATTTTCAAAAACTCTGAGGTTCGGTCGATCGGGGCCTTTTTGAACTGTATGGCTCGGTCGACCAGACCATTGGGAATCCTCCCAAGACCCCTCGGTCGACCAGGCAGTTGGAGTACAAATCTGGTCAGTCGACCGGGAGGTCAAACTGTTGACTCCCAGGTGGTTCGGTCGACCGAGGTCAAATGACCTGTAAGGGCTCGGTCGACTGGGCCTGGGTCAAATAGTTAACCCGGACCGGTTTCGGTCAACCGGGCCAATTTGAACTGAATTGGCCGGTCGAACGAAAGTGCACCAAGTGTGCATTTCGGTCCCGTATCTACCCAAACAATTCCTATTCAAGTACCTAACAAATATATGTGAATATGTGTGTGTCCTAAGGTCACTTTGGGGTCCAATTTGAGATCACCGAAAAAGTCCGGTGTCGGTCGAAGGTTCACCCTAAGGTCTTTCTACGGTTCGGTTTGAGCTTGCAAATTAAATCATGTTTGTGATGTGTGTGCTTATTACAAACCGAAGAACCCTAATTACTATTACAGACAATTTTACTGAAAATTATTACAATTAATAGTTATGAAATTGTCTTCAAGCCTTTCTTGCTTTGTGCACATCTTGATCTTATCATTCTTAATTCCTGCACAAAACTCAACAACTCATTAGATACAATGAGTATTTGTCATAATCAAAACCGGGCGTGACCAATAAGGTCAACAATCTCCCCCTTTTTGATGATGACAAATACGACAAGCAAAAATATAGAGTTAAGCCTAAGAAGGCTCCCCCTCACAATATGCATCTAATGTATTTAAATAAAATCATTAAGCCTTTATTTTTGCCCTTTCCATCTCCCCCTTTTGGCAACAGCAAAAAGGGCTATTTGAATTGAAAATCCTAGGCAATGGGTGACTAGTATACTTATGCATGATGAATTTTGGAAAGATGTTGGAAAAATTTCGGCAGAGTGCCGTTTGTAAATTGGACTTTCCAAAAGATATCCTGTATAAGTATGACCTATTTGAGTTTAAATTTTCTAACAATTAATCCACAACTACTTAAACAGTTCAGTATGGTCCAATTTTAGCAAGTGAAATATTAAACATGAATTGGACAGGTTGTGCAATGAAGGTATAAAGTGTGCGCACAATCAATATGACTGGTGATTCCAAGATGTAGATGATATTGCAAACATAATTACACCAGAAATATACAAAAACCATTTAACAATAAAAGCATATCATAAGACCCGTTGAAAAATTTGAGTTAAAGGCACACGGCATATGATCTCAAAAAGAAGGTTTGAGCATAAACATAGTTCAACTAGTTCACATGCACTTTCACATATTATCAATAAACCAGTTATATAGCGCAACACCCTTAAGATATGTCATGACATAAGAATTAAATTCATAGAAAACACAAGTCATGAAGTCAAGTAAGCACACTAGCAAGACATACAACATATCCATTATGAGTCCAGTTCTTGCTTTCATAAATAGATATATATATTCCCTTTAATATGTGCAAAAGGTACTTAGAAGTTGCTTGATGAAAAAGAGAACTTCAATTTTAAGATAATCAAGCAACATTTTTCTAGGTTGTCAATTATGCACATGCTAAATCATGACCAGAAAAATCATAACCATGATGATCCCAAAAACAAATTTAAAATTCACATGCAAGATCATATGGCAAATCAAGTAACAGTGGCTACAAGAACATGTTCCAATTAAGCATTCCATTTAAGCACAAGCCACACTTGATTAAAAATAGATATAATTCATACATATTTTGTGGGCAAGACAAGATAGATGTTTGGTTTCAAATGCTCCCCCTAAATGTATGAAAAAAATATGAAACGATTACTTCACAAGTATATATATATTTGACACACACAAGTAGTGTTTCAATTATATGGGCAAATGTCAACAGAAAATTCGGCAGCATGCCGGCTGTAAACAGGACATTTCCCAAATTTTACCTGCACAAAAACGTTCTCAGACAAACAGTATTATTGAAGCAGGGCACACGAGAACCTATCATCTACCAGCAGGCAATTCTCAACAACTGCATCCGCCATGCAGTAGGCATTCTATACTACTCATGCATTTCAATACCATACACAATTAACCACAAGAACATGCAAGTCAAGATACTGCAGACGCATATATATATATATATATATATATATATATATCATAAATAACCAAGGTAGTATGTCAATAATATCATAAGAGTACAAGATAAAGCGAAAGAGCTGTTTTATTTAATACAGATCAGATGATATAACATAACAACAAAAAGAATCAAGGCCACGCTATCTGATCTGTGGACAACTCTGGAGTCTAGATCTCCCCTCCATCTTCTCCTCCATCCTCTCCTCCATCACCACCATCAGTGGCATCAAAATCAAAATCCATCGTCATCCGATCTCTCTCATCCTGCATCTCCTGAATGCGATCACTCAGCTCACTGAAGCCAGCTGTCATGGTCCGCTCCAAGTCTGTAAAGCGGCTATCAGTGGAGATGGAGTGCTGCTGGAACTCCTGCCGAAGTGCAGTGGATGACGATGCAAGATCCTGCAAGTCAGACTGTACTGATCCTCGAAACTGTATGAACATGTCTGACAAGCCGGAGATAGCAGCCATGAGATCTACCATCGATGGCTGTGGTGGCTCCTGTGGGGCCCCAACATGTGCTACTCTAGAGGACGCCCAAACGTTCCATACGAGCTCATACCCCATCAGTCTAAGGGTCACTCCAGAGAAGGTGTCCGCCGGTCGTCTCCTCTTTAGTGAAGCCACATTCGTCCTCGTGACTCCAATGCTTCTGAACAATTTGTTCAGGATACCTCCATATGGCATGATCACTCGGTGGCCAATCGTCTTGGCCATCATCCATTGGATAATCAAACTCGGCAGGTCCAATTTCTTCCGAGCAAAGAGGCACCACATGACGAAGCAATCCAAAAAGGAGACGTGCACTCTAGATCCCGCCTTGGGCAGGATATTGTATGTGATCAGATGGTGCACCATCTTAGCCTCTAGGCTGAACTGTCTATACTGGGGAGGATGGATCTGGCTAGCAGTGCCAGCGTCAGACATGGTCAGATTGGCGAATGTGGCTACGGTAAATCCCTGATCAAGGATCCAGGTGTTACCCACCTCGGGGCACTGAAAATCACCACGACCAATGTCGAGGACTTCAGAGATATATTGTGCATCAAAATGCACATCTGTCCTTAGAACACGAGAGAAATACCCGTTCTCATCATTGCCAAGGTTGGCATAAAACATCCTAACGAACGTCGGGTAATGTCCCCCAGGCTGGTAGGAGATAAATGATCTCCACCCCTGATACTTGAACATGTCTAATATATTCTGAAAATATTGACCCATAAAGACTAAGTCGAGTATCTTACCAAGTATAACCTCCTTGGGACGGAACTCCCGTATGTACTGCATCTTGCATCTGTTAGAGAGAAAGTACTCATCCTCGGCATGTGCAAGATCGTGAGCTTCAATGTGTGCCATGGGAATGATGATGTGAGGCTAGGATATTAGGAAATACAAGAAGGGAATGGAAAGTCTCTCGAGAATTTCGCGCAAATGAGCTGAAAATGAAGAGATTCAACATTTATATCGTAGCTCGATCGACCAGGAGTAGATACGGTCGACCGACGCTTGAAATTCCCCAGGTACCGACACCTTTCGGTCGACCGAGGCAAAAATGAACTAGAATGGCCGGTCGACCGAGAGGGTGTAATGTGCCATGTTTCGGTCGACCAGGGAGAAACCGAGACTTCCAGTCGACTGAGATAATTTGTTCATGAAGGTTCGGTCGACCGTGATGGGTCAAAGTCAACACACACTGGTCGACCAAGGCGTTTTATAACTGAAGTGCTCGGTCGACCGAGCATAGTGGATTTTCCCAGTTTTTCCTGATTTTTGATCCAAAGTTCTCCCTAAGGTCCAAATTTGTTGTGTAATAGTATAACCATGATTCTTAGGGGTTCTTGGTGAAGAGATATCACTCAAATGAGGTGCGTACCGAGAATTGACTTATCGACCTATTTTAGGTATCGGGCACTACGGAGTATGCGACTTTTCTTAACTTGTGCTCTATGGTAATCAGAGAGTATCCTGCAGAGATGATGGCATAAAGGAGCAAGGATATGAACCAATGAACAAATGAGGACTCACCGAGTATGATCGTGGTTTGGTGATAATTCCCGATGGATGAGATATAAGACGAAGCCCTAAAATTTAACTTTGTGCAATGGACAACTGATGCTTAACTTTATGTTTTTCATAATGGCAGGGGTTAAGCAATTAGACCTAAATACCGGGCGTACATGTCATGTCCATTTGGAAGTGGATAAAGGTTCTTAGTATAACAAGATAGTGCGTATACTAAGATTTTCATTTTAAGTAGCACCATTTCCCAAACCCACAGTCCTCACAACCTCTTAAATTTAAGCCTAGGAACTAAGGAAATATATCAAGCATTATTTTGATTTGAATTTTTCTTTCCTTAAGTCCTACGAGGTTTGCTTCGCTGATTATCCATCTCATTTCCTTTTCTAGTCCTCTCACACTTCTTAGTAAGCAATTAAACCACGTATGCCACACAGATTTGCAAAATTATGCTAGTGTGTGGCAACATGAGCATTTCTGTGATGCACATATAATCATAAACATAACCAGTAAAACTGTATATACATCATTTCTAGGAAAACATGTGTAATCAAACATGGCAAAACATAATGGTTTCCATAGCATAGTTCATCTCATATAAATAATAATACGAAAAAAATCCTGATAGGTTAGCTAGCTAATGTCATGTATTACCCCCCACATGATTGGGTTGTGTGGCCCGAAGGCGGGACCTGACAATGGTAGGCCGACCACTACCAAGTCAAAAGTACAGTCAGTAAGTCTAAAGTCTGCCAGACCTGATCCGTATACCAGGGGCGCTCACACACTTCTTGAAAACCACATCGACCATCCAATTTCACACCACTTCGTATAACGGCATTAATACAAATATCATGATCATGATGACCATGGACACATAGCAACGGTACCGTGCAATTGCTAGCCTAGACCAAGCCAACCAGGTTCTGATATCATATAACATATATTGAAATTGTGATATATGGATATTTCATATCATTAATTATCAAATCAATCATATCATTTTGCATATATAAGTATATCATGAAAGTCATCGACCCGTACACCGGTATTTCATATTTTACCATAGCTCGGCCCATACGCCGACAAATTATATCCATAGCACAGCCCATACGCTGGAAAATCATACACATAGCTCAGCCCGTACGCTAAAAAATCATACACATAGCACAGCCCATACGCTGGCAAATCATTTCCATAGCTCGACCCATATGCCAGCAAATCATACACATAGCTCGGCCTGTACACTGGTAAATGATTACGCGCTTAAATTGCGTAATTAGGTGCTTTAATTCATGCATAAGGGAATCCTATTTTGTATTTAAATGCCTAATTACTCTCAATATTTTAACATTATGTTCTATTTATAATATTTGAGTTTTATTAAGTAATCTATGAAATTTTGGTATTTTTTCTTCTAGGGCAACTATCGGAAGCCAAAAACCGACGACACTTTTTAATATGTGCGTAACTCTCTCATCCAACCTCTGATTTAGATGATTCAGGATGCCATAGAAAGATAAGAAAATGTTCTACAATTTTTATGTTTTACATTTTGCGAAATAATGGATGCATCAAGATTGAAATCAAACAAGAAGTTAGCATATGCCATTTTATGGATTATTTCAACAATTCTACGTAATCTTGGCGTAACTTTCTCATCCAAGCTCTGATCGAATTGATTCAAAATTATAAGAAAATCTAAAAAAGAGTTCTACATATTTTGTGTTTTAAGCTTTGAGAGTTATGAGCTATAAGAGGGTAGAAAGTGGGCTTGAAATAGGAGGGCAGTTAGTGTACCTTTGAAAAAAAGAAAATAAAAAGAAAAAAAAAATGAGATGTGACCCGGCCATGCAGCCGAGTCATCTCAGAGGACAGTGTGTGCTGGGTACATAGAATGGAAAGAAAAAAAGAAAGGAAAGAAAAGCAAAGAAAGAAAGAACAAAAGGAAAGGAATGAAAAAGTAAAAGAGGAGGGTTTTCTTGGGAGAGGGCGGTGCGCAAGAAGAGAAGAGGGGGGGCAGTGTGCGCTGGGCTGGAGAGAAAAGGCTGCACCATAGGAGAAAAAAAATAAGGATTGATTTTTCTTGGTAAGACACACAGGGGAGGCCAAACCATAGGGAGTTTCTTGGAAAAATTATTTTTTTGGGAGTTTTCTTGTGGTTTTCTTTTAGGGGTGCTGCGAAGATACACACACAACCAGCAAAGGAGAGTTGGAAGCACGCAAAAATACTATCTTTTCAGAATCGGAAGGTGGCAAACAAAGGCGGTGTTCGGGGTGTTTGTGACGTGCGACGGCGGTGCGGCGAGTGTTGATCTTTTCCGTACTCTCCAAATTGAAGAAAATATGATGAAATCTGTTATGTTGGATTTAATTTTCGGAATGAACTAAATTTTTGAATTCTAGGAAAACGATGTAGCCAGTTTCGAACTATGCTAGCTCTTTGATGCTAATCTGAAGTAGTTTTCATTAATGTTTGTTTGAGTTATTCTGTGCCTAATCCTTTTAATTAACTGGCCTTTAATTAAATGATTTTAGTCTTGTGATTTGCTACTGAAAGGGGGGATTATATGATAGATCTTGGATAATTCAGCGTAGGTAAATATAGAGATCGAAAGACTTGTATGAACCTACATAGCATTAAAAATTGAGGGTCTTACTGCATTCTTGCGTTATTAATTTGCATACTCTTATGTTAAATAATAAACAAGAATAGGTTCTGATTGACTATCGAACGAGGCTTTTGGAAAAATTGGTGATTTGCTAACAAACAGAGAAAACGAAGTTGAATTAGCTAAATGAGTAAAGCATAGTGAGAAACTAGGTGAAATCAGTTTCCTAGAAGTTTTCACCATCATCAATTTTACACGCGGTATCCAATTTTAAATTCTCCTGAATAGTTTATTTAAAGTAGCTTTGTTTAAATTTTGCAGTCTAAAATTATTAATTTTTCTAAATAAAATCAAGGTTAATAAAATTTCGATACTTGGTAAAATTAAGACATCAATCCCTAAGGACGATAGTCTACACATCATTATATTATAAAACTACGATACTGTGCACTTGCAGTTTGCACCGATCAGTAAACATATATAAAAATCTCGGCCTGTACGCCAGTTTTCTATTATAAAAATCCGTATCATTAACACATTCCCAGAAAACAGTTTTTCATTATAATTTCTACTCATGCCACACTAAATAGGTTTTTTGTATATTTAACATACCATCATTTTCAGCAGTATTTCCCAAATATAAAGTATATATACAAATATATTTATTTTCCTGAAATCAAATGCTATAACAATATACATATTTTTCATAAAATACTAGCTTAGTTTATCCCCTTACCTATGTCCTGAAAAGCCCCTAAATCAAACACTCCTGCACCCACAGGGTTCCCTGTTCTGCAAAACAACATTCCCCAAAACTAAAGTTTAGTATTTCTATGCGTATAACACTTTCTACAACTGTCAAATAGGCAAATACTGAGTAGAAAGCCTTACTTTGGATTTGGGATGCTTTCCAACTCAGCCCCACCGACAATCCGCTCCGGCAGATTTGCAGAGAACTTTTTCAAGAGTGTCATGGTGGCTTTAGATCATCGAACTGGTGGAAATCTAGCCCAAAAACTTAGAGAGAAGGAGGATAAATCGAAGGATGAGAGAGAGAGAGAGAGATTTTGCGTAGAAAATGAACTGAAAAATCACGTTTAACCCTATTTATACTGCGAGATTCGTCGACGAGACGGAACTTCATCAACGAGATCCTGAAGCACCCTCGTCGACGAAACCCCTGTGTTCGTCGATGAAGCTTGAAAAATTTCTTGGGATTATCCCATCCAAAATGCAATGTTGTCGACTACCTCCTTCTACTCTTGTTTCCATTTCCCTTTCTTCTTATTATTTAAATACCATTATTCTTCGGATCGTTACAGCTCTAGCTCAGGAAACCAGCTGTTTGATAGTGTTCCTATACATAGATCTAGATATACTATTAGGCCACTACCTAGATATGGTTTTGATGATTTAGTGTCTTATGCTCTCATTACCAGCTACAAGGATCCAACTACTTTTTAAGAGGTAGTGCATGGCTAGGAGAAAAGTAGATAGACTGGGTGCCATGGTGGAGGAAATGAAGTCATTGCATAAGAACTAGATTTAGGATTTGGTGGAGCTTCCAAAAGGGAAGAGGGCGATAGGCTACAAGGGGGTGTATAGAAAGAAGGAAGAAATTTCAAAAAAGGAAGGAGAGAAGTTCAAGGCACGATTAGTAACAAAGGGATACTCACAGAAGAAAGGAGTTGATTATGATGAAATCTTCTCACCTATGGTCAGACACACTTCCATCTGGGTAGTGTTGGGATTAGTAGCTCACTATGATATGCATTTGGAACAAATGGAAATGAAGACAACATTTTTCCATTGTGATTTGGAGGAGAAGATCTATATGGTACAACCAGAAGGGTTTAAATCAACCTGGACAAAAGCATTTGGTTTGCAAATTGAAAAAGTTACATTACGGTCTGAATTAGTCTCCGAGGAAATGGTACAAACATTTTGGTTCCTATATGATCCGGATAGGCTATAGGAGGTGTGAGTATGATTGCAGCGTGTATGTAAAAAATCTTGATGATGGTTCTCTCATTTTCTTATTGCTTTATATTGATGACATGCTAATTGCTGCGAAGGATATGACTGAGGTAAATCAGTTGAAGATTTTGTTGAATAAAGAGTTTGACATGAAAGATCTTGGTGTAGCCAAGAAGTCACTTGAGATAGAAATTCGCAAGGACATAACTATAGGGAGATTTTGGTTATCTCAAGGTGGTTATGTGGAGAAGGTGTTGGAGAGGTTTAGCATGGCTGATGCAAAATTGGTAAGTACACCGTTAGCGAATCACTTTAAATTGTCCACCGCTCAATGCCCAAAGATAGATGATGATATTCGTGACATGTCAAAGGTCTTTTATGCTAGTGCAGTAAGGTGTTTAATGTATGCTATGGTATATACAAGGTCAAACCTGGTACAAGCTGTTAGCATGGTAAGTAAGCTCCTTTCAAATCTAAGTAGACAACATTGAGATGTCGTCAAATGAATTTTCATATACTTACAGGGTACTTCTCATTATGACATCATGTTCGGTAAATAACAGAGTAATTCGTCAGTTGTGGGGCATGTTGATGCAAATTATGCAGGGGATCTAGATGAAAGGAGACCTACAATAGGGTATGTTTTCACCCTTGTGGGAGGAATTATTTATTGGAGGTCCATGGTATAATATATGGTGGCATTATCAACAGCTGAATCGGAGTACATGGCAGTCGCCGAAGTAAGCAGTGTGGCTTACTAGTTTAGTCAAGGAGCTGGGCATACAACAAGGTGGATTTCAACTGTGTTAGAGTGTCATCTATTTGTTGAAGAACCAAGTGTATCATGCAAGAACCAAACATATAGATGTGAGGTTTTACAGGATCCAGGAGTTGGTTTCTTCAAGTGAACTTGTGCTTGAGAAAGTTCACACATTTGAGAACGCAGTAAATATTTTGACAAAGACGATTACCATAAAAAAGTTCAAGCATTGCTTGGACTTGCTAAATGTCTCCAGTTGCTAGACGGGAGACGGTCCTAACCTAATATCCTAAAGTCAAGGTGGAGCAGTGGGTTTATGTTTTCAATTTTCTCCTAAGGGGCGTATATTCGCCAAGGTAGAGATTGTTGTAATGTGTGGCTCATACGATTGAGTGAAAGACATGTACAAAGAGAAAACATGAAGAAAATAGGAATGGTGACTTGCAGGAGGAAACCGTTGATGGTTTGACCCAGATTTAGTGAAATAGTCGACGTTTCTAAACCTGTTAGTTCAATTGTTTGCTCTCGGTATTTAATCATCAACAATATCTCTGTAAGCAGTCGACGATTTGGCTTAAGAACTCAATGTTTGTTTTCAAATTTTGAATTGGAACATTGGAGAGGTTGGGTTTTGGAGGGAAAACCTCCGGGAACTTTATAGATACAAGGTTTATGTTGTAACTATGTAATGTTCAAGTCTTTGGACACAATATAGTGAAATTCACATTGTTGATTGCTCTTGTGGATGTTGGCTTTGCCGAACCACGTAATTATTTGTGTCATTGTTATTACTTTCATTATAATATGTGGGATTATTGTTTTGTATATTTCACCGTTCAGTTTTGTGTTGTAAGATCAATTTATCTCGTTGCGTATTCAATTTTCACAACAAGAATCAGTAAGGTTTTTATAACTTCTCATTATTATCAACCAGCTCCCCCTGACTTGAACTAGTCTCCCCCTCTCGATTGATTGCAAAAGGAATCAGGAGAGGCAAAAAATTAATAATATTCAACAGGTGAACTTGTAGAGTCATCTATAAAGTGGTTACTGTAGTATTCCCCTGATTCAAAAAATATGACATTTATGCTGACCAATATCCATTTCTCAGTAGGATAACAACACACACTATAGAGCTTAGGGATCCAATTTTACATTGGGTCTGTGACCTCGAACAAAACACACACACCCAAAGATTTTAGGAGGCACAACAGAAGTAGTAACTCTTGTTAAGCATTGAATAGGTGTCTAAAACTGTAAGGTCCGAAGTGGCATATAGTTAATTAGATGAGCGGTAGTAAGTATAGCCTCACTCCATAAAACTTTGGTACATTCATGGAAAAAAGAAGTGACTGAGTTACCTCTAGCATATTTCGATTCTTTCATTTGGAAATTCAATTTTGAGTAGGCATGTCAACACATGTTATATGATGGGGTATACCTTGATTCTCTAAGTACTCACGGAAATCCTGATTAATATATTTGGTACCATTGTCCATATGAAGTACTTTTATTTTGGCATCATATTGAGTGGAAATCATCTTGTGAAACTTCACAAAACAAGAAAACATATCATCTTTACTTTTAAATAAATATAGCCAAGTGACACAACTATGACAATCAATAAAAGTGACAAACCAACAATGCCTATAAATAGAAGTAATATTGGAGGGACCCTAAACATTAGAAAAAACAATATCAAATGGTTTGTTACTACAAGAACCAGTAGCATAATAAGTCCCTCTAGTATGCTTGGAAAAATCACGAGCATCGCAAATGAATTTCTTCTTATCACAACATGCACAATATAAAGGAAATAAATGAGAAAGATTGATCAAAGAAAGATGTACAAGCCGACAACGTTGCATTAACAATTTTTGAAGAGTCATATCAGAAGAAGATGACACAGTCAAACCAGTCAACTTGGGACCATTATTCAATGTTTTATTTCTAGGTAGTAGAGGCCATCATGCACTTTACCAACCCCAAGTATCATTCACATGGTCAGCTCTTAAAAATAACAATGATTTGGGTGAAAGTCAACATAAAAATTAAGATCTTTAGTAGTAAAAAAATTAGTAGTAGAATTGACCGACGTGTCTCTTCACTTAGAACAATATATATAACAAGATTAAGAGAAAGGTAAGGGTCTCTTCGACCCAATATCTGCACACAAATGACATCATAGCTTTAAGCCGCCAACCTCAATCTAACGACTAGCTTTTAGAACCAACTGATTTAAGAGTGTATAAACATTTTGACCTCAAAGTCAAATTAGTAGGACTAGGACAGTAATGAGTTGCATTGATAATTCTGTTCTCGTTTTAAAATGTAATTATGATTGTGTAACTACGTTCGAGTGGAGAGAGTGAGCAAGCAAGAATGGCCTCCAAGCTTTAAAATGGATCATCCGAATTTGTGCTCACTTATGAAGATAAGGAGGCGGACTAGATGCTCGTAGGAGATGTTCCTTGGGAGTATGCACCTTTCAATTTATTCTCTATGATTATACTAGTGCAATATATACACATATATATATATGTACTTATGTATATATGTTTGTGTGAATGTGTCTTTGTGTGTATATATGCACATATTTATGTATAATGTTTGTATATGCACTACTAAGCCCCAAATGGAATGATGTCAAATGACAAGGCTAGCCCTGTGGAGGACTAGCTATTTTATTTCGAGCAACATTTTTAGGTGTAGGAGCAGTAGTTGCACTACTAGTAACCTAATATTAAACATTTTGGACCATGCTTTTAAGGCTTGTTTCATTCAAGTTCCCATGTACTCTGGGCAGTGCATATCAAATAGAACATCATAAGAAAAGACAATATTGTAGTTGAAAATTGAGAGATAGGGTTAGCAAGTATCAGTTCATCCAGGTTTTGAACATTGAGCTGGATCAAATTATAGAGTTGTTTCTACTTATCGAAGTCCTTTTTTTACACTTGCTACGTACACTGTTTCGTAGGATTAATTTGAAATAGATATGTGATCATAAATTTTTGTAATAATGTTTCATATGTGTAGGCAAGTTGCCTAAAAAAGATAGCCTTCTGGTTTGAAATTTGACTTCGTTTGGTACATGCTTGGGCATGAATGTTGAGTTTAGTTTTTTTTTTTGGGGGGGGGGGGGGAGATATAGGATTCAAATTTCAGGAACAAAGTTCAGCCCTCTAATTATTGTCAACCTTCATGTATATAGTTCCACTTATATGCTATGCTCATTTGGCAGCAATTTTCATTGACAATTCATTTAGTTTGACGTCATTTTCTTTTTTCTTTTGTGGTAAGTATGCAATTCTTGACCTACTTTACAGGCATGAATTGTTTTCACATAAACCATGGTATATGTCCAATGAGTTAGTGTATATTTATAACGTATGATTGTTATATTGAGTTCTTTAGTTGTTGTTGACTCAATATTCTATAATATAAATAATAGTAATCTGAGTATTGGAAGTCAAAAGAAAACATTTATCCAACACACTCGATATCAGTATGTTCACAACGTTACATTCACCAGTTCTATACACATCCAACCTATCAAATTACTGTAAAAATTTTGACAGAGTCTCCTTTAAAAATTTAGCATTTCCATCCATGCACCTGTTCAACTAAAACATTTATCCTACACAAGGCATATCAATATGTTCACAACGTTACATTCACCACTTTCATACACATTCACCACTGTATGATCATCTGCAGCTACCGGGAGCTGGCGTAACATCTCGCCCTCAAGAAATCGCATGTGGATGCCGGCGCCTACCATCTCACCCTCGGGTGGCACCACCCCTAACAATCTCTCGTACATGTGGCGTAATGCTCCTCCCTGACCGGCGCCGATATTGGTCCAGAAGTACGACCAGTGATGGGCCTCCCATCAATCGGCAGCTTGAACAACACCGCCACATCCTGGAGGGCGATAGTCGCCTCCCCATGTGGTAGGTGGAACATTTGTGTCTCCGGCCTCCATCGCTCTACCAAGGCGGTCATGAGATGCCAATCCAACTGGATATGGCCAATCTGGTATATCTCGTAGAAGCCCGCCTCTCGTATCCAATCAACAATGTAGGGGTCCGCGCCTATCCTGTCATGTACGACTTGTGTGCCCTCTCGACAATATAAGACGTTAGCGTGCGAATCGATCCACGCCCGACTGGACCGGTGACGATCGCCCATCATCAATACACTAGAATCAGATGGCTCTGGATCAATCCTGCAAAAAGACAGCATTATTGAGTAGTCACTATAACAAAAATAGGGACATAAGGGAACTCACTTGAGTCTACTGAGTTTGGCATTATGGACTGTCCATACTGTAGCACTAAAAATTCTCTTTGGCCGCGCCCATCGTAAATAAAGGAATTTAGTATCCTTTGAACATAGCCTTAAAGGGCTCTTTGGAACATTCAGAATCTTTAGTTTTTTTGAATGGGGTGAATACGCGGGATGCAACAAGGCATGAAGTTTGGACATCGGACAGCAGCCTGAATCGTTCCTTTGCCATTTTTTTTGGAAATTAAAGGTAATAATAGGACTTCACTTTAACCTATAAGTGATACGTTAGTGCGAAGGTCCAGCTGCATCCCTAGGTTGTGTCCTTCTTGGACACCTCATGCGGTTATGTCCTTCTTGATGGCATATGATGCACGTGATATTCTTCCTACCTTCTCGTGCATCCATCCCATTGTGTATACGTGAGCTTCTAGGCCGACCTTTATGTTGGGCATATGCTGGATTGGCCTGCAAATTCGAAAACGAGGATGTCGGTCAATATGCCTCATGCATAATTAGATAAAAATCTGTAGCATATATCGCATAGTGCTTGTAAGTGCTCCAACATTGCTCAACATACTGGGTTGCGTATTGCCATGTCTTCGCACAGGCGGTGAGAAGGTGGGAGCAGGGAAAGTGTAAAGCTTGCCACTTCCCGCATGAGCATTTGCGCCTCTGGATGCTCAGAGTTTGGACGTTATTTCCTTTATTTCCGTTATTTCCTAGACCGGTTGAACATTGTGACTCGATGTCCGGTCGCCTTTTGCTTCCTTCTTTCCATAGCTAGCAATATATGCGGAATCAACGCATTTCCGCCAGATATTGTGTTACGAGCAGCCTCCCATCGGCTATTGAAATAATGTGCAATGCGATAAAATGTTAGTTACACAAGGGCCATTATGGGAAGGCTACGAGCGCCTTTTAGGACGGAGTTGAAACATTCAACAAGGTTAGTGGTCATGCTCCTATACCTATTTCCACCGTCGTGGTACTGAGTCCACATATGAGGAGGGATATGATCGAAGAATAACTTCACTGGCTCCCCACCCTCATCAAATATCCTCTCCATCCATATGTCAAATTTTCTCACCTGATGCTCCCTTCCCGCTCACTTAGCCATTCACTTTAGATTGACACTCCGCACTTTCATATTAAAGTTGTTCACCACATGTCGAAGGAAAAATCGGTGGTGGGCATGTGGTGGTTCCCAATTAGGATTGCGCTGCACTGCAGCGAGAATCCATGGATGCCGATCTGATATAAGGCAAATGCTGTCCCTGTCGGTAATGGAACGAAGACAACACATAAACCAATTCCATGTGTCTATGCTTTCCTCTTGCACAATAGCGAATGTAAGGAGAAATATTTTCCTATTTGCATCTGGGCACATAGCAATAAGGAATTTGATCTTGTATTTACTGTACAAGTGTGTCCCGTCTATATATATAACGGGAGGGCAGTGACGAAAACCCTAAATAGATGTTGCGAATGACCAAAATACGGATACGAAGGTTGCGGTGTTCTCGCTACCTGGAACAGGAGTCCACCTTCACCTTACTATAGTCCCAGGATTGTACACGCACATCTCTTCCATCCACTTCGACAACGTTTCATAGGATTTATCCCAAACACCGAATACTTGGGCAATTGTCTTCTGTTTGCCCAACCAAACCTTCTTATAATAGATTGAATAGCCGAAGCGACGATCTATGAAATCCTTCAATGTGGCAATCGATGTTGACGCATCTCCCCTTATCATATTCACTATCTCCTTAGCAATGAGGGACGATGTGATTTGGTTATGGTCCTGTGAGAGAAGTTCGTTCAAACACATGTGCGGAACACCATATTGGGCGATTTCGAATAAACGGTGAATCATCTGATACATGGCATGCAATCTCCATCCGTAGTCATGGTCCTTACGCCTAGCAACCCATAAATCTAGGGTAGATTGCATGACGTGGAAGTCATGGTGGGTGCGAGCATGATACATTCGCACTGCGGCGATCAGATAATCCTTCAATCTGAAGAGCATCCCCCTACTCAACTCAGAGGATTCATCTCAACGAGTCACGCGTATAGGAAGCTCATCCACCGTAGTTAAATCCGTAGCATCTAGGTCAATATGACCGTACATTGGAGGCTCGTCCATGAATTGGGCATCGAACGTTGTGTCATCCCTGTCACCCGGGGGGTGGGTTCACATCATCGGGGGCCTCATTTAACCCTTCACCCATTTCCTGCTCGTGCAAACCTTCATCTTCAAGATGAACATCGTTCATAACGTTCATGCCCTCGTCCAATGTGCCGTTTGCAATGGTGAACAACGATGCTAGTCCCTTTGTCAGGACGTCTTCACAACCTCCCCGCGGATACGTGTTAAGAACAGGTGCTTCGTATGCCGACGGCTCAAATGACGATCCCAGATATTCTTTAAAATCGACCATAGGCATATCACCAGCCTCCGCACTCACATCAAGATGAAGTGTTTGATGGGCGTCTTCCTTGACTTCATCCAAATGCTTGGCAGGCGCGTCTGGTTGCCTAGCCGTGATTAAACCCATTTGAGGAATTGTTTTGACATATAATTGCACCGTTAAATATGTCTCACCTACACAGTATGCATCCAACACAATGTGCAAACCATAATCATCAGATATGGGAACGGCATCATAGAGGACTATATTATTGTACCCTCGCAAAGGGTATCTTGCGGTCACCCGCAATGCATATTGATCTGGATCAATATGCAAATATTTATATATCTTCTTATATAATTTATTTAATTTACACCTATGGCCAATTCGAATTAGTCGAATTGGCGGACTACTATAACTAATACCATATGTTCCGGTTATGATGTCCCCCCTATGTACAATAATACCATCCCCAGAGCACTGCTTGAGCTTTCTGCCATTTAGATCGGTGTTCGGAAAATAAAAAAAGACCTACGAAAAACAAAATTGTATGTATAAGTGTTACATCTTACTAATAGTAATCAATAATTAATTTCACTAAGTTTAGTCATCTTATAACTCTATTATGATCATTAAACTCTCTTATAGCTTTTAAACCTTCGAGTATATAGATTTTGGAGTGTCTTTATTTCGTTAAAAAAATTTCAGACCTTAGATTTGGATTTCAATGTATTTAAGTAATTTTTAATATATACATTACGTTTTATTTAAATCCAATGCAAATTCACATTCAATTCTGAGGTCTCTCCAAAGATAAGGTAATAATATTTTTTTTCATAAAAATATTTAATTTATATATGCATGTCAGAATGTTATTTAATTAAGTACAAATCACTTCACAAGATGGGAAAATTCTTGAACTTTTAAAATATAGCTAGGATCCTTTTTTTTTTTTACTTCATAAGTTGTGGTGATTTCTTAGGTTAACAATCAGAATACTCAGCATTTAAATAAGGAATATAGATAGTGTGTTAATTAATTATATTTTATTAATAATTAATACCTTAATAAATAAGATTAGTTTATTATGTTTAATTAACAATAATCTTGTTATTAATGTATATTTACAACTTATTACTATGATATAAATGAATATTACTAATTTAATTCAACATATTAATTTATTTAATGTTAATTCAAATTAATAAAGTTATGGTTACATGTAGCAACTTGGAAAGTAAAACAAAAAAAGAAAATAAGAACACAACAATTAAAACCCTCATGTCTTCATATAATAATATAATGACACCACGCTCTGACTCAAATTTATTGTACTGTGCAAATCAGGTGGGGTGGAAGGAGGAGGAAAAAACATAAAACTTCCTAATTGTAACACTTGTAATGGGTTTCAAGTGGACAAACTTTTCTAAGTATAAGGGGTAACTCAATATAGACTAAGTAAATAATATTAACACCATGATTTATGTGAATTAACCTTTGAAGACTACTCCTACATTTGAGGAAGGAGAAAATAATTTTATTCATTATGAATCAAATAGTGATACAACAAAAATAGCACTCAATGCTCGAACCTTAACTCCAACACACCTAACCTCAAGGAAAATAAAAATGGCAAAACTTATAAACATAAGAAACATAATAAAATACGAGCATTCAAGAGGTACGTTTAATGACATATTCAAAGTGTGAGATATGTATAAAAATTGCTTGTTAAATTTATGATTATTCTTACATAACATTGTATTTTCGTTCTAAAAACTTAAAAAACAAAAAAAAATTCTTAGGTAGCTAGGCCCGAAGAAAATCACAAGTTAATGACATGTTGAACTTGTAAGTGTAGTTAGGATTTAAGCCAATCTATGATTATCTTTTTATTTTTTTTCTATTTTTACCCAACAAGCAACCCAAACACTGCCTTTTTTTTATATATATATATATATATATATACAGATTCTGAAAATTTCCTACAAGAGTATAATTTTCAAAAAAAAGGTTGCAATTTTAGCAACAATACTTAAAATTCATAACTATTCCCTGAAAATTAATGAAAAAGGTCGCTCACATTCATAACAATTAATGAAATTTTAAACAATTTCAAAATATGCAAAAATATACAGAAGTTCATGGCAGGAAAGGGTTCATACTTAATAATAATAAGTATTAATATTAAATTCATAATGGCAGGATAGGGTTCAAGGAACAGGTTCATAAACAGAAATTAATGTTATAATTTCATAACATTACAAACATAATTATAAATAAAAATTTTCATACTTAATAATAATAACTGAAATGTATTTTGAATCTGTTATTTTGAATAATCCTCACCTCCATTCAAAATGTTATAATTTCATAACATTATAAACATAATTATAAAAAAAAATTTTCATACTTAATAATACATAACTAAAATAAAAGACACATGAAATACATGGTAGGAAAATCAATATAAAATTCAAGGAAATAAAAAAGAAAATCAGAATAACCCTAACCTCAGTGTTGGGAGTTTTCGGCAAATGCTTCCAATCAACAACAAAATAATTAAAACTTCATTCAAAATAACAGATTCAACGAAAATAAAAAATACGAGTAGCAAAAAGTTATGTAGGAATCACGTACCTTATCTCCCCCTTTTATGCCTTCTCCCCAACGTTCAACGAGCAACAGCCAATCTCCAACGGTCACCTGCTCTGCTCTCCTGCAATATCGTCCGGTAGCTCTGCAAAGTGAAGTCTCCTCTACGCAAAGTTCTGCTCCTCTCTTCCTAGTTCGTTCGTGAGCACAGACAAGGAAGAAATTCAATTTCGAAGCAAATCTCGCCAGTTCAACCAGCGAGATTTGCCACGCGTCCAATGCCGGGTGGTTAAGTATTTAATGTCCCAATAAAATCTCGCTGGATGAACCAGCGAGATTTGCCACAGGTCCACCGGATCCAAAGTAAATCTCGCTACTTGGAGTAGCGAGATTTGCCACACATCCGCTGCACCATCCTTCATCCAAAGTAAATCTCGCTACTCCAAGTAGTGAGATTACGTCAGGGTCATTCTGAGAAATACTTCCCAGAATAGGATACTATTTAATATATATTTTTTTAAAAAAGGTTAAAACAGGAAAAAACTCGAAATTAAAAAAGAATAAAACCAACCAAGAAAGGCAATAGCAAAACCAATCAAGAAAGGAGGTAAACAATAACAAAACCAGCTAATAGGGGTGATAAATAATAACAAAACCAACCAAAAAAAGCAGTATAACAAAAACAACCAAGAGAGGTCGTAAGAAAGGAAAGAAAAATTAATGTGGCTTTGATACCAAGTTGAAAGAGAAAGTATCAAATTTCTTAATATTTCTTACTTGCCTCTTCTATACAATACAAGACCTTACTTGTAGGTGAGGGAATGAGGAGAATTTCTAATGCCTAACCAATGTGGGACTAACTAAACATACTAACTATTCATCCAACACTATCGACATGGGATGAGTCAAGCTCAATGTAGGCAGTAGGCAATAGCTAGTCATGCTCTTTTCCCACACGTGCAGTGTGTAGTGCACAATGAGCCATTGCTTAAAGGCTTTAAGCGAAAAATTAAAAAAAATAAAAATAAAAAAAATAATTTTTTTTCCTTTTGTCTATCTGAGCATGTGAGGTTCGACGTATTCTTACTTTTTGTCTCTCTCTATCCCTATTTTCTTGTTTTTTCTCTCTTTCTCTCACTAGTTGGTTCGGAGAAGGCAACAATTGCAACATTGTCGTCTTGGTGGTGGAGCAGCTTGTTATTCCACTACCAACAATCATTAACGAGCTTGTTTTGCAACTAAAATGACCCATTTATGGATCCAAATCCATTTTGTAAACCATTAACTTTAATTATACACTTGGTGTTTAGTTTCGCCTATGATTGAATCAAATAGGACTAATCAATTACAACCCTATTTGTTACTATAACATTGTCAAGGCATGTCAAATTTCTCCAAATAACATATTTAAGAATCTAATCTAGTAAAGAAATTCAAGAAACTGAAAATAGTTACATCAATTTGCCAAGATTCATAAAGCAAGTCAACATAAGGTCCTTAGCTGAAAGTTGAATAACCCACAACTCTTATATGAACACATAATGAAAAAAGAATATTCAATCAACATATCTGCATAAGTAACCAAGTGTATAATTAAAGTTAATCTTAACAACACACCAAATTTAATTAACAAAACCAAATTCAAACATACCCTAAACCTGACAAAAAATACAAATTAATTAATTTTCCAAATATAAAATCTTCTTAAAACAAGTTACTGATTGCTAACATTTAAAATGTGTGTCATTGGATGTTTCAATTTTAAATATGTTAGGAAAAACCATAGTAGTGAATAGTGTAACATCCATGATAATCAAACAAAAACATTAATAAATGAATAAATAAGTAAATAAATCTTCCCTAAGATTGTTGAAAAAACAAATTTGAACATAGAATATGAAAAATTAAATTGAGAACACTTATCGATTGAAGCATCACAGTAGTGTCCTTAGAGAAGATTTCAACACTCTAGCACGATGCAAGAGGCTTGTCAACATTTACCTCCAAGATACAATAATCCTTCCAATTAATGTAAACTCAACAATTGGGCGACAAAAATAGCCCAACTTGGTTAACTTGGACAGGTATATTGTAACAATGACCACTTGAAAGAGATTACGATCAATCATCAATAAAAGAATTTTCACATAGAATAATTTGTAAGGAATAAGAAAACACTATCAATTACATTCTTTTATATATATATATATATATATATATATATATATATATTATAATATTAAAATACACTAGTATGTCCTCAAAGGCCTCTACCAAAATTCAATTTTTTTTAAAAATATTTCACTAATTTTTGATTGGTTGGTGTTTATGATTGTGAAATATGATAGCCTCAAATATTTATTAGAATTTGGATTTTAATAAATTTAAGAAAATTTTTAATTAGTTGAAAGTTATTGCCATTGAATGTTATGTAATTATTTCACATAAATCTCTCTCTCTCTCTCTCTCTCTCTCTCTCTCTCTCTCTCTCTCTCTCTCTCTCTCTCTCTCTCTCTCATAATAAGTGAAAAAAATTAAGAAGAGATCACAGAATGTTTACGTCTTACTATCACCCTGTATAACATTCCCATGTGATCACATAACTCTCCTAGGCTTCCATCTAGCTCTAAACCATATATTGTCAAACATCTCAAAATTCGACCCACCTCACCACTATTGGTGGATGCCCGTCTCTTGATCCTAAATACTCTATTGAGTTGCAAACGAGTCAAGTCGAGTCGAGTCGACTCGTTTGCAACTCTATATAGTATTTAGGATCAAGAGCTCTATATAGTATTTAGGATCAAGAGACGGACATCCACCAATAGTGGCGAGTCAATCTTTAGCATGCTTAGGCTTGGCTTGGTAGAGCCAAAGCTCAGCTCGGGCTCGGGTTCGGGCTTGGCTTAGTTTAAGCTCAAAAAATTGGGCTCGTGCTTAGCTTAAGATTGAAACATGGGCTCAGACTTGGTTCATTTGCAAGCTTGAGTTTGGCTTGGGCTCGGGTTTGAGCTGAAATTTTATAAATAACCTAATAATAACAATTTCATCCACTTATTTTGTTTGAGTCAAATTTTGTGTCTTTCTCCTTGGGCAATTGGGCTAGTATTGGACTCTTAGGATTATACCAAATTAACAAGCCTATTAACGAGCTTATATCAAGTTCCATAACAAGCCTAATAAACGAGCCCATTCAAGTCAGGTATCAAGTTGTTTACGATTCAAAAGAGTCGACCTCATTGCGCTCACACTTGGCTCATTTACAAAATGAACCTAAAAATTAGGCTTGAAACTTGCTCATCTAGATGATAAACAAGTTCGAACGAGCCCTTATCAAGCCAAATCTCCGAACCACTCATGAGCGGCTTGGTTCATTTGTAGCCCTTCTCCTATATCCCCAAATGATGCCACATAGAAACAATTCGAAATGTTGATTCCTTAACATAAATGCACAATGACCGCAAAGGAAAATTTACGAGATATTAGCATCCCACAATGTAATACATCACTTAAAGATTACGTCTCGTCTCACCACTCATTTCAAAAATTTTGATGTGCATCCTTGCTGGCGACAACAGATGACTGCTTTGATTTTTCCTTAATTGAATTTTTTCTATACATGTTGGATAAATTATTGAGGAACAACTTTTACACTAGCCAAATTGTAATTTGATATATTAATGCATAGCTCACTTCGTTTCTCCACAAAGATGGTGTTATTATTGCCTTTGATTTTTTAAATTTTATTTTATTTAATATTTGTTTATTCTTTTATTTATATGTTGATTAATTTGACTCAAATTGTTATTTTTGGTTAACTTTCTCAATGAAAAAAAAAATGAAAATTCAATAATTTTGATCATTATGTCTTTCTAGATGATATGTTTGTGATTATTTCTTGAACTTTCAAAAACTTTATTGAGGCATTTGTAAGAAAATAAATATAAAGAGAAAAAATGGAAATTAAAATAAATTGAATTTATCTTTGATTTTTTTTTTAAATGAGTGAGAAAACAGGTGATTGATGGCTTGGGTCAATATGTATTTTTTTTAATTGTTATAATTTTTCTAATTAGTAAAGATTTTGTGTCATGCACAAATTTTTTAAAAAAATTATAGATTAGAATTAAAATGTAATTGTATAATTTGTAGTAAAAAAAAGAATGCATGTACTGTTGACTTTTTGAGTCTAATTCCTGTTTTGATACTGACAAAACACTCATATCTTATGTGTGTATTTGGTGCTTGAATAGGTCATGTTTCAACTCACACATAAGGACAAGGGATATGGAAGATAGGAGGAACCTGAAGATTATACACTTGACGCATTCCATGGAAGACAGAAGAGTAAAAGAAGAATAAGAAGACATATTTGTGTTTATTGTAATCGTATCTAGTTTTCATATATGATCTGTAATAATGCATACATCTTACATGATATGAATTGCTAAAGCTCAGTAATGACCATAGACAGACCTTAGGACACTGAATTTTTCATCAAAAATTCTTTTCATAAAAGTTAAAATCAAACAAGGTTTTTGAAATAACTATAGAGTCAAAAATCAGGGCTAAAATGAATTTGATAAACCGACGTTGCATTTTTAGGCTTAATTAAAAAGCCTCGGTCGATTGGCTTCGAAATGAACTAAAATGCTCGACCGACCGACCATGCATTTTAGGTCTGTCTTCTGCTCCTCAGTCGACCGACCTTATAGGTCAAAAGCACTTTGGGCGACCAAATCTCAAGCATCGGCAAACCAGCATTTGGTCTCAACTGACCAAACCTATGAAGGTTCAGAAACCGTCTTGACTCAACTGATCGGTCACCTTCCTCAGTCAACCGAACCCACTTTAATTTTCAAATTCTTTGTGAATGCTTAGCCGACTGTAACACCGGTCGACCTAACCTCTTGGATTCTGGTTATTTTTCAACTTTAATCACGATTAAATTTTAATTAATCAAATTGGAAATTACTGAGCGTGTCCCTACAGTTGTAGAAAATGTAGTATGCGTAGAAATACTGAAGTTTAGTTCTAGTAGTTGTTGGTTTCAGGGTGTTACTCGGGAAACCCTGCAAGTGCAGAACGAGTGAAATTTTAGGGGGTTTCTTCTCAGTGTCAGGTAAGAGAATAAACTAAAGTAGTTATTTTCCATGCGAATTATTATTATTTATCAGCAAATTAATTTTCAAGGAAGCATGTATTATATTCAAATATTATGGAGAAATTGCACAGTTGGGAAAATACTGCTATTATACAAGAAATACGATTTTAGAATGAAATGTATAATTTTACTTTACAATGTGTGGCATGAATATTATTTTACATGATAAGTATTATGTTATGACAAATTTTACGAGTAAAGCATGTTTTCAAGAATTATGAAATAATACAATACATGATGATTTTGAAAATAAATGATAATTGATTTATTTATTCAGAATGATATGTATGAGATATTCGGTGCAAGGCTATGATTAATAGCCGGCGCAAGGTCGTGTTTTACATATGATTTCGGCACAAGGCCGTATTGATGAAATGTTCTACGCAATGCCATATTTATGAAATTATAAAAAATGCTATCAATTCGTTTATGTTAAATGCTAAATTATTATGTACTATATATTATCAGAACTCGGATATTAGTTTAGTTTAGTTTAGTTCAGGAGCAAGGTACCGTAGCTATATAGATAAGATATCTATGTTTAGACTTGTACTAACCTCCACACAAGGGGGTGAGAGATGGGTAGTCGATGTGGCTTTCAGTGTAGAGTTGTAAACGTCCACCTGACAGTCCAGACCAGGGTGTGGCAGACCCATCGTACTTACAGACATTTTTGACTCAGCAGTGGTCGACCAGCCATTGTCGGGTCCCGCCTTTGGGCTGCACAACCAGTCATGGGGGTAATACATGACACCAACTAGCTATTCATTATGGGTATGTTTTTAGTATTTTTAGCTATAATATATATTTTATGAACGATATGATTTATTAGAAAATACAAAAGTATATGATTATTTAGTATGTTATGATGAATGTTTACAGATATATGAAATGTACTGTATTTGTATAATTACATTAAATGTTCATATTGCCACACAACTGTATTTAGTTTATTTTTCTTTTATTGAGAGGTGTCTTAGTCCCGAACATTAAATGATTTTTAGGAAACCCAGAAAGACCGGCGAAGCGTGGCTGTCGTTGAGTCTATTGTGTTACCCTGCTAGGAAGGTAAGTTTGAACTAGGATCAAAAGTTTTTGGATGTGGATCCTGGAGATATTTTTGTATTTTTGGGAGATTGTATATAAGCATAATATTTTGAGATATGCTTGACTCTAATATTATGCATTTTGTGGTTATGACTTTGTGATTTACATTTACTACTGTCTACGTTCCGCTGCGTATGACAGGTGTCCCCATTACCCACGGGTTTGGGTTGACTATTTTATTTATTCTGCTTTTATTATATGAATATTTAAGCAAGTCATTACAAAGCTTCATTGTGTACACATTTGCTTTTTGAGAAGCATTCTCTATTGTACAAAAATTTATTACTATTGTTGTTGTATTTCCAGGGTGTGGCAAGAAGAGGATTGCACTGGCCTATAACGTGTACCAGATTTGCTTGGACCGCTTAAGAAAGCACCAGATAGACTTAAACCCAGTTAAGAAATTCTCGGGTTGGTTCAGACCCGGTTAGGAGAACTAGGAGATACACCCTCCTGGGAAAATGTGCAAGGTGTTGGCTCCACTCGTTAAGCGAGCTAGGGAGTGTCCGCCCCGTAAGGACATTGTAAGTGGCATCGCTCCGCCCGATTAAAGTGAGCATTTAGTGAATCCTTGGGTTGCGACTCAAGGCAGGGACATAGGCAGTATTGGCCGAACCCCAATAACATATACTGTGTCACTCTCTTCCCTATGCCTTTTAAATTTCTGCACTTGAATATTTATTTCTTAAGTATTGTGAATGAATAGGAAGTACTGAGTTTGTTTTATCTGTGTTATATATCTGCTCAGTAAATTGTTGTTGGGTATTGTGCTTACTTAGAAAGACCCTAGGTTGTATTATACTGAATGCAAATTTGAACTGAACCTTGACAATAATTTTTAAATACCCAATTCACCCCCCTCCCCTCTTGGGAATATACCAATTCTAACTTGTACTTTTTACAATTGAATATTTAAAGAGTTATGGAGCGATACTAATAATATTTGTTTATAAATTATATTAAAATATTATTTAATAATAAATAAATTTATTTATTATTACATAAATGGGTTATTGTAAGTCATTATGAAAATTATTATTAATTTATTAATTTTTCATTAATAGAAATTACAAAAAAAAAAAAAAATTGCATCAACTATAATCAATTAAAAGATTACATTATAAAATTATAAATAGATTTTTAATAGTAACTAGTTAATTAAAGACATGATTTAAAATATCAATTATTATATGTTCTATTGAATAAATTAATTAAATTTTTATTAATGGTCACAAAAATATTAATTTAGTTACTATTTATGGTTACAAAATAAAATTATAAAATTTATGAAGAATTTATAATGAAAATAATACTCATTTTACTTATAGGAAGATTTCAAAATACTTAATAATTTTATTTATTATGTAACGTCCCGAACCCCTCGTGGGCCCAGGGTGCTACTTTAGTGGCGTCTGTGTACCTGATACCATCTCATAATATAAAACATGCTGTGAAATAAATAAAACATTCTTTATAATCTATTACGAGAGTCTAACCATCAATATACATCAAAGTCTTTCCATTCTCATATTACATCTCACACTAAGAAGTCGACTAACTCGGTCCATACGATCATAATAGAAGCCCATAGGCTTACAACATAAACTACTCATATCTAAGTTTTTGCAGACGCTCTTAAAATGAAACTATGCTAGTCTCCACCTCCTGGTTCTGCTAAACTCGATCTCTGGAATTCCCTGAAAAGATATGTTGTATAATGGAGTGAGATACCTCTCAGTAAGGAAGATTAAGTTAATAACAGTGTGTGGTCAACATGCATTTCAATGTATACAGAATTGTACATCTCTCTTTCAATTGAAAATAGTATGTATACTCATTGCTCGTTTCTCACAGTATAAATCAGTACTGAAAACAATTACATCATTTACATAAATATACAGATATGCATAAAAGACTCTCCTTGGAACTAAACGCTATCTATAAATCCCTGTGGTCAGGGTTGTGCTGCCCGAAGGTTGGACTAAAACCTAGGGGATCAACCCAGACCAAGTCACTCCCTCCTATCTACGTTTGCAGGCTTCCGCAACTCGCTTACGGGTCTGATTGCCTTACCACTTCCTGGTACGTATTTTTAGGGAAGGTAACACCTTTACTTGGGTCAATCGTTGGACCACCCAACACTACTCTCGAGTACAGTGTGGGCGCACACGGTCAACTAGTGAAACTCTCTCTAGCAACGGTACCGTGCTCATAACAACTGGGTCCTTAGGGTTCCTAGAGCGTATCATGTAATTTAAGTAATTAAAACTATATTTTAAACTCATTTCACATAAAGTTTATCATTTTATAAACCCTAGTCTCACGTCATTTAGTACAAACTCGGTCTTGGCCCTCTGTTACAACTCAGCTCTCAGCCACTGAATAAAACTTTGGCCCTTGGCCATCTGGTAAAATTTGGTCCTTGGCCCTCTTATAACAAAAAATCCCTACATTTATCAAACAATTCCAATACATTTCTCAAACAGTTCAATATTTCACAAACATTCTCATTTCTAGTATTACCATAGCTCTTAAAATAGTATTCACCTGCCATACAATTTTCCATATTTAAAACATAGCCCGTAGGCAAACAAGAAGAACACTATATAAATGGTTTGTAGGATTAAGTCGAGCTTTCCACCGTTCATTTCTACTCGAAATATCATATCATATATCTTAGGTTTGGAAAAAAAAAACTCATTTTGAACAGTCGGTTATCAAAAGAATAATTGAAAACATTATAGACATACTCAAATCCTATTTCAATCGGTTCAAAATCATTAGAATGCTACTTTAACTTAACCCCCTTACCTATTTCTGAAAAACGACCTGAGACGCTCGAAAAACGAATCTTAAATTTTTTCGAGTTCAAGAATCTACTCAACTAGACTTGTAGAGATTCGCCCCCTGAACTTTGAGGTAACTTCCATTCGTCGAAATGGGCAACGATTGACGAAAGATCGAAGAGAGAGAGAGAGAGAGAGAGAGAGAGAGAGAGAGAGAGAGAGAGAGAGAGAGAGAGAGATTTTCATTTCTTAATGAAGAAGCAATTGAAAATCTATTTATAGACCCTTGACCCGGTCAACTTCATCGACGAAATGGTGTCTTCGTCGACGAACTATAGAAGGTTGTTCGTCGACGAACCCTAAGCCTGATATTTTTGATCGTTCTGGATCTCTTCGTCAATGATGCACTGAATTTCAGTGACGAACCACATAAGGGCCTTCATCGACGAGAACATGGACTTCGTCGACGAAACTTGTTGAAATCCCCTTTTTCCTTTTCTTTTTTAATTTCCTTATTTTCCTAGTTCGGGTCTCTACTATCTCATAAATTAATTTATTTGTTAACAATGGTGGTGAAAATGATCAATTCAATCATTATCAAATTACTAATTCATTGTTAATATTAATTCAAAATTTGAAATTCAAGTTTAAATTAAAAAATAATACATTTATTAATATTAATTTAGTTATTCATAGAGATTATGGAAATTACCAATTTAAGAAATAAATTATAAAATTATAAGAAAATTTTATAGAATGGTTCCACTGGAGAAGTATAGAGGAGGATCATTAAATTAAATATAAGCCATGAAAATTATTTGGTTGTAATATATGGATATTTTAAGTTGGTGCTAAATTTCTATACAAATTCCAAAAAAATTATCATTGATAATATCCCTATATTATAATTAAATTTATTGAATGCTTGCGATATGAAAGGAATTATGTCATATTTTTTAAATTTACACTTAACTATCTTACTTAATTATTGAATTTTGTGTTTTTTGAGAGTTCATACTATTTTTAAATTATGCAATCAATGCCAATTTGCAATTAATAAAACATTAATTCAATTACTGTTATGGTTACAAAAAATAAATTATAAACTTATGAGTAGGTTTCAAAATATTAAGGAGAGTTTTTAAAATATTGATCATTTTATTTATTGTCTTATAAACTAATTCATTCATTAATAAGAGTTAGAAATAATTAACTCGATCTCTATTAAACAGTGAGTTCATTATTAATAGTAGTTAAAAATTAACTTAAAATTTTAAATTAAAAATTAATACATTTATTAATGATTGCTATAACATTAATTCAATTTTTAATAGAGATTATAAAAAATATTAATTTAATTATTGTATTAATGTTTTGAGAAATAAATTATTAAATTATAAGAAAAATTTATGAAATGATTTTATTGGAGAAGTATAGATAAATATTTTTAAATAAAACCTAAATCATAAAAAATATTTGACTATATGTTGATATTAAATTGTTAAATAAACTCCACGAAAATTCTCTCTATGATATCCCTCTATTATAGTCAATTTTGTTAAAATTTTTAGATATATGTCAAATTTTTGAATTTTGTGTTTTTTTCAAAGCATATGTTGTACTTAAATTATGCAATTAATGTCAATTAGTAGTTAATAAAATATTAATTCAATTTATATTAACAGTTAAAAAATTAAATTATAAACTTATGGAAGTTTTAAAATGCCAATCATTTTATTTATGGGGTTTTTGTAATCTATACTTATTAACTCCATTACTGATTTTTTTTTTTTTAAGGTTCATGTTGCTTATGAATTATGCAATTAATATCAACTCTTATGGATTAAAAAATTATGAAACTTATATTGTCAAATTTTGATCTTGCTACGTAGACATATAATGACATGTGAGACTATGACATTTAAGGTTTTTATTTATTTATTTAGTAATGCTTTATAGCATTGCTTGAATAAAATAACATGAGTTTTACATTATTTTTTTCATTTAGTACTTGCCATATTAATTCTTAATGACAATAGTTCGTGATGCAAAGCATTTTAATTTATACAATGCTATGCAATGTGAGTCCTTTAACATTTTCCCTTCCCTTTTCTATTAAGTACTAATAAAGCATGCTTAGATTTATATTCCTGCGATCATCATGGTTGACCGCACTTCAATCGCTTACCTCCAACCGCATAGACTTGTGACCATCACGGTCAATTACTTGCAAACCGTTACTAGGAATACAGAAGAATTTTGAGTTTTTTCTTTTTTAATCTTTTTATAAAAATATTTAATAAAGATACGGGGAGAATTCTATTTCCCACTTTGATGCTTCCTAAAAGTCATTGGATGGTCCAGTGTTTTTTAAGCAAAAGACGCTGGACCATCCAGCATTTTTTAAACAAAAGACACTGGATGGTCCAGCGTCTTTTACTTGGGAGAGCCAAGCGTAGTTTGACGCGTGGTAGCAAAAAAAATGTTGTACCATCGAGTGTCTTTTGCTCTAGTTTTTCAACATCTTCCTCCATTTTTCTCGTGAATTATAGAGCATAGCAAGCCGAGGGAGTGCAGACGGAAGGATGACTGACTGGCCAAATGATCTGACCGTACAGCAAGTGACCGTTGCTTCGGATTGAAGAGGCGACTATTGTGAGACAAGGGAGAACCCGAACGTTGGGGAAGGTATTATATAAAGGGGAGTGATTACGCATCAAAGTTGCCTAATTAGACATTTAAATCCATGCATTGAATATAATTTTAATTAAATGCCCGATTATGCCCTGTATTGAACTCAATTTACAATATTTGGGTTTCTATTCAATAATTTACGGATTTATGTACTTTATTATTGCAGTAAAATTTTTGAAAATTAAATTTGAAATTAAAAATATACGTGAGCCATGCACATGATCGCGAGCCATGCACGCATTTGTTTGAAACCATGTACATGTGTAAAAATTGAAGAAATAAGACCACATGAGAGCTGGAAGCACATGCATGCAATGACGAGAAGACCGTATGCGTGTGAATAGAAGCCATGCACATGCACGTGAAGGGGTTGGCGGGCTGAATGAAGAGAGCCTGTAAGCTGGGCGTTAATTAAAATGAGCTAGGTAGGAGCATTTAAAGTGTGGACTGGTCATGAGTTTTAAATGAAGGTCGTGTCTAGGCTTGGACTAGTTGAGAAGCCATGCGTGTGTTGGTGCGTGCGGTTAAGTGGCATGCATTGGGCTATTTGTTAAAGAATGCCGCGAGGAGAGATTAAAATTATAAAGAGGAACCGTCTGAATGGGCTTGGGTGACAAGACCCCTCCATGCATGTCCCGTGCGTGAAAGGTTCTTGGCCGTGTATACGCTGGGTGACCATGGGCCGGACAGGTGAGAGCTGGAACCGCTGGGTCTCTCTCTTGAAGAAGTTAGGCCATGGGATTCACTGATATGACCCGCCCATGAAGCATGCACATGAGAGGGGCTGGGCTTCATAGTGATGTGACCACTGTGCATGAGTGGGCTTCATGATAATTGGAGAAGCATGCTGGGCTGGGAGATACTGAGCCATGCGCTGGGTCGTGCTAGGTCTTCAATAAAAGGGGGAGGCGACAGCTTTTGATGGGGACTAATTTTAGGGTTTTTAGTTTTGCTTTAGAGTAGTATTTTTTGGTAGGGTTTTACTTTCTTTGGGGTGTCATGCGCAACAAGCTAGGGAGGAACCGTAGCAGCAGGCTTTCGGGCAGCAACTGCTGTGCTGCAACTCTCCTCCATACTCTCAAGGCTTGCCTTCTCTCTTCTTCTCCTTCACCCTTTCTATTTTTCTCTTTGCTTAATTAGTTGTTTTACTTGTTATTTATTTTCATTGTCATTTAAATACAACTTTGAATAATTAATTTAAGTTAATTCTTGCATTAAGTATTGGGTTAATCTTTTTCTCTCTCTCTTCTCTCTCTCTCTTGTCCTTTAAATAATTGTTTAAGTTGATATTTGTCACGCCCGAATCCGATAATGGGACCCAGGGGTGAAATAGTAACCTAACTCGTCCCTGTATCTTACAAAATCAAGACACAGTACAATGAATGAGGGTCCGACCTCGTGGGGTTCCTAGGCACCCTATACACATTCACATACACATCCAGAATATACACAGCGGAAAACGATCTTTTTATACATGTACTATACAATACTAGAGTCTATACAAAGGAGTCAAACTCCACAAAATACAACACAAACCCGGGTGTCAACCAAAACCACCCAGTACAGTCCTAGTACTTACCCAAGTACCTCTCGTAGTACATCGACCACTACGCTCCCAACACCAAGACGCTAGTTTCGGTTACTCGAAGGACTTGTAAAATATGTACGTACAGCAGGGGTGAGACACCTCTCAGTAAGGTAGAAACAGGTTATATCGGTGTGTGGCATTTGAGTGTTATCATGACAGCAAAACATACACAGTTAAATGCAATTCTAGTACTTTCACAAAATAGTGCATACACGTACACACACATGATCAAGTAACCGGGTGTCGTCACAACCTTTGGCCTGAAGCCGGCCCACAATACCCGGCGTCGGCTCGTAGTCGGCCCACAATACACGGCGTCCCCGGCACATGGCGAACCCTAGGCTCCCATGGCATCGTACTGGTACAAACTAGTGGTTCCACACCCTTCAGTGATCATCGAATAAGGCTCACGCCCTCAGATATAGAGCCGGACACTCTTTCAGTACCTGGAACAACTTGGAACCCAGTTCCTATTGCATTTCATCAAAACACAACCATGCATGCTCATATAACCAAACAAACCACACCCATTTGGTAATCTATAAATCATGATTTTCCAAGCATATACAGTTTAATAAAGTCAAGGCATGACCATCCCTAACACAATACATAACACAGTATACCAAAGGTTTTCCAACAAAACCAGGGATTGTAACCCAGTGGCCCTTTTTTTCCCAAAAACTGTTACGTGAAAAACCCATATTTTTACCCATTATATTTCCCCAAATAAGTAACCAAAACACACACAAGACCGTGAACCACAGTTCTACTGAATCCGATTTAAAAAATAACCGACATAAACTGAATCCCCTTACCTTTTCCTGAATGACAAATCCCGAACTCCAAGGCGCCTAAACCGCGAACCGAGTTCCAAAACCTATAACCCACAGTACAAAACTCGCTCACAACTTTGTTACCTACAAGACAACCGAGTCAGAACTGAAAAGCGAGCCTTACCTCTATTTTGGGCAAAAACTCGAGAATGCCCGAAACAAAAATCCAATCTGTAGAACTTGTAGAGAATCCTTCCCTGATCCTCGTGGTAACGTCGGATATACGATTCCCACTACATATGGCGAAGAAATCTTGAGAGATAGAGAGTAGGTTGAGTTTCGAGAGAGATAGAAAGAGAGAGAATTTGAGTTTTCTTAGTTGAGAAGTAATGAAAATATCGATTTATGACCCTTTGACTCGGCCACTACTCATCGACAAGACTTTGCACTTCGTCATCGAGAACTACAAAGACTTCATCCACGAACTCTGGCTTCGTAGATGAAGCTTGCTTAGTTACCAATTTACCCCTCTCTTAATTAATTAATTCCCTATATCACAGTTCGGGTTCTTACAACCTCCCCTCCTTACAAAAATTTCGTCCTCGAAATTTGCTATCTCTTATTCATAAACTCAACTTTAGGAAGAAAATCAGCGACTACTATAATGCAGCCCCGTCACAACATATACATACCCTCACTTATGGCGGAGGAATACCATGGTTACAAAAATAAATCGTTTCGAGAGTTTAAAAATACACACACTCCTCAAGACCAACCACCTATTCCAATACAAAGTAGGGTAATGTATATAACTCAGAACAACTGTGGATACTTCCGGCGTATTTCTGCTTCCAATTCCTAAGAAGCTTCCTTAACCTCGTGATTCCGCCACAATACCTTCACCAAAGATATGTCCTTGGTACGTAGCTTCTAAACTTTATGGTCCAGAATTTGAATAGGTATCTCCTCATACGCTAAAGTATCCACGATCTCCACATTCCTATAGCTAATAACATGTGAAGGATCCAACACATACCTCCTCAACTTGGATATGTGAAACACATCATGGACCCTTGAAAGTGCTGGGGGTAGTGCAATCTTGTAGGCTACCAGACCCACTCGCTCAAGAACCTTGAATGGTCTGATGTACCTCGGGCTCAGCTTGCCTTTCTTCCCAAATATCATCACCAATTTCATTGGAGCGATCCTCAAAAATACCTTACCCCTATCTCGAACTCCAATTCATGGCGGCGAACATTTGTGTAGCTCTTCTGCCGACTCTGAGCTGATTTAATCCTTTCTCAAATCAAACCTACCTTATCAAATGCTTGCTGCACAAGTTCAGGTCCTAACACCTGACATTCACCAACCTCACTCCAACATAGAGGAGATTAACACCTACGACCATATAGAGCCTCGAACGTTGCCATCCCAATACGATCCTGGAAGTTATTATTATAAGCGAACTCTACTAGTGGCATAAACTGTATCCAGCTACCACCGAAATCTAATGCATAAGCCCCCTATATATCCTCCAAGATCTATATCGCCCTCTCTGAGTGTCCATCAGTCTGGGGGGTGGAACTCTGTACTGAATGTAAGTTTCATCCCCAATGCTTCCTGCATGCTCGTCCATAATCGAGAAGTAAACCTCAGGTCTCGATATGATACAATGGACGCCGGTACTCCGTGCATTCTAAGTATCTTAAGCACAAACATGTCTGCTAGCCTACTCAAAGGGTAGCTAACTTGCATTGGTAAGAAGTGAGTAGATTTTGTCAACCTGTCCACGATCAGCCAAATAGCATTCTGCCCGTAAAGTGTTGACGGCAATCCTGTCACAAAGTCCATGGAAATATGCTCCAATTTCCACACCAAAATAGCTAAGGGCTGTAACAGCCCTGCCGGCTTCTGATGTTCAGCTTTTACTTGCTAACACGTTAGACACTGCTCCATGAACTGAGCAATCTGCCTTTTCATACCACTCCAACAAATGGTCTCGTGCAAGTCCCGATACATCTTTGTATTACCTGAATGTACCGCATATAAAGAGCGATGCGCTTCCTCTAAAATCGTCCTTCTGATCTCATCGTCATTTAGAACACATAGCATGGTCCCAAACCTCAACACACCTCCCTCAGAGATGTTGAACTCTGAAGCCAATCCCTGCTGTACCTTTTCCACAACCTCTGTCGACTCCGCATCACTAGCCTGTGTGACTTTTATACGCTAAAAAAAAGTCGGTTGGACCAAAATACTAGCCAGAAAAGCATGTTGATCACCATGCACTAACTCTATAACTGAGATCTCCAGATTTTGTCTAATGTGATGCTAAGCTACAACTGCAGATATTGCCACGTGATCTGACTTCCGACTCAATGCATCGGCTACCACATTAGCTTTTCCTGGTTGATAACTGATGGTGCAATCGTAGTCTTTAATCAACTCAAACCACCGTCTCTGCTTCATATTCAACTCCTTCTGCGTGAAAAAGTACCTGAGACTTTTGTGATTAGTGAAAATCTCGCATTGCACACCATACAAATAGTGTCGCCAGATCTTCAGTGCATATACAATAGCAGCCAACTCTAGATCATGCGTAGGGTAATTCTTCTCATAATCTTTCAGTTGCCAAGAAGCATAAGCTATTACCTTACCCTGTTGCATAAGCACACAACCCAAACCTTTCAGAGACGCGTCGCTATAAATCACAAAACCGTCATCCCCAGAAGGAATGGTCAACACTAGAGCAGTAACCAACCGATGCTTCAACTCCTGAAAACACTACTCGCAATCACTGGTCCATTCAAAATTTACCCCCTTCCTAGTCAATCGAGTCAAAGGCCCAGATAACTTATAAAACCCTTCCATGAACCGACGATAATAACCCGTCAGTCCTTGAAAACTCCAAACCTCCTACACACTCTTCGGCCTCACCCAGTCGACCACAACTTCGATCTTGCTAGGATCAACTGATATACCATCACCAGTTACTACATGGCCTAAGAATGCCACCTAATTCAACAAGAATTCACACTTCTTTAGTTTAGCATACAACTTCTTCTCTCGCAGAATCTGTAACACTAACCTCAGATGGTTCTCATGCTCTTCCGTACTCCTCAATTATACCAGAATATCATCAATAAACACCACCACAAACCGGTCCAGGCACTCATGTAAAACCCTGTTCATAAGATCCATGAACACTACCAGAGCATTCATTAACCCAAACAGCATGACTAGAAACTCGTAGTGGCCATATCTCGTACGAAAAGCAATCTTCGCTACATCCTCATATCTGACCCTCACCTAATGATATCCTGACCGTAGGTCAATCTTTGAAAAGACCTGTGTACCCTACAGCTGGTCAAAGATATCATCAATACGAGGCAACGGGTAGCGATTCTTCATAGTTATCTTGTAAATCCCATGATAATCAATGCACATACGCATCGACCCATCCTTCTTCTTCACAAATAGGACTAGAGCTCCCTAGGGTAAAACACTAGGTCGAATAAAATCCCTGTCCAATAATTCCTATAACTGTTCCTTCAACTCCGGAAGTTCTGATGAAGCCATCCAGTACGGAGCTTTAGAGATTGGTGCCTTACCAGGCAGCAACTCTATCACAAACTCCACCTCACAATCCAGAGGTAAACCAGGTAAATCATCTAAAAACACATTCAAGAACTCGCTGACTACCCAAATATCCTCGAGCCTCAACTCATCCCGTGGTGAATCCCTCACACAAGCCAAGTACCCCTAACATCCGTCCAAGAGCAATCTCCCCTCCTGCAATGTTGATAGAATATGTGGCATCGAATGCACACACGATCCCACAAACTCGTACTCCTACTCCCTTGGAGGTCTGAACACTACCACCTTCCTACGACAGTCAATCACAATATATTTGGAGAATAACCAATCCATTCCCAATATAACATCAAACCCTAACATGTCGTATACTGCAAGGTTTTCTAGTAGCAGCTTCCCCTAGATTACCACTGGGCAGTCCTCCAACATCCTCCTACAGAATGATATACCCCCAGATGGTGTGGCTACAGAGAATTTCTCTTCCATGACTTGGGTCTCCACCCCACACAATTTCACAAAATTAACAGATATAACGGAGTGGGCCGCACTCGAATCAAATAAAACCACAACTCTATTTAAAAGCAACATCATAGTACCTGTCCCCACATTCCCCACATGCTCATCATCCGCTAGAGTAAGTGAGTACACCCTCGCTGGAGCTGTGTTCGTTTGGTGGGTTCCCCGGAGTACATGATTACTCCCCCGATTCTGACTCGAAGAAGGCGTACACCTCTTCGGTGCGTGATAACTTGAGCCATGTGACCTGACTAGTCACAGTTGTAGTAGTTACCCACAAACGGTTGGCACTCACTGCTATGCCATCTGCAACACCTGGTTCAACGATCACCCACCTGGCTCATTTGAGAACCCTAATGCTCGGTATTCTATCGGTAACTCAAGCCCCTGTTCCTTTTCTTCCACGATCCCTGACGAGATCCAAACTGAAAACCAGAAGGTACTGGCCTCTTCTTTGGCTCCTGATCCACCTCGTCCTCTCGAATTCCAGTCTCAATCATAGTGGCTTTATCCACCAAAACTAAAAACTCATAGACCTGAAGCATACCCACTAATCTACGGATGTCCTTCCTTAAGACCTTCTCGAACCTCCGAGTCTTCTTGTACTCATTCGAGATCAAACACGGCTCAAACCGGGATAGCTCTATAAACCGAGCAGCATACCCCTGCACCGTCATACTTCCCTGAGTCAGTGCAAAAAACTCATCCACCTTAGCATCACGTACAGAAGCCGGGAAGTATCTGTCAAAGAATAGTTCCTTGAAACGGCTCCAAGACATCTCCACAAGACTAGCCCTCTACTTCTACAGTAGACTCACGGTAGTCCACCATCGCCCTGCCTCCCCAGATAATTGGAAGGTAGCATAAAGAACTTTTTGCCTGTCTGTGCAGTGTAGGACCTCCAATCCGATAATGAGACTCAGGGGTGAAATAGTAACCTAACCCATCCCTGTATCATACAAAATCAAGATACTAGTACAATGAATGAGGGTCCAACCCCGTGGGATTTCTTGGCACCCTATACACAGTCACATACACATCCAGAATATACACAATGGAAAACGGTCTTTTTATACATGTACTGTACCATACCAGACTATATACAAAGGAATTAAACTCCACAAAATACAACACAAACCCCGGTGTCAACCAAAACCACCAAAAGACCACCTAGTATAGTCCTAGTACTTACCCAAGTACCTCTCGTAGTACATCGACCACTACGCTCCCAACACCAGGACGCTAGTTTTAGTTACTTGAAGGACTTGTAAAATATGTACGTACAGCAGGGGTCACACACCTCTCAGTAAGGTAGAAATATATTATATCGGTGTATGGCATTTGAGTGTTATCATGACAGCAAAACATAGTTAAATGCAATTCTAGTACTTCACAAAACAGTTTCAAAATAGTGCATACACACACACACACACATGATCAAGCAACCCGATATCATCACAACCTTCGGCCTAAATCCGGCCTACGATACCCGGCGTCAGCCTATAGCCGGCCCAAAATACACAGCATCCCCGGCACATGGCAAACCCTAGGCTCCTATGGCATCGTACCGGTACAAACTAGTGGATCCACACCCTTCAGTGATCAGCTAGTAAGGCTCACGCCCTCGGATATAGAGCCGGACACTCTTTCTGTGACGACCTGCTTAATTTCCACATTTTTTTTAAATCAATATCACAAATTCCAGATCAGAAAATCATAATCCACTTGAACTCGTGGGTACCAGGGATACATCAAAACACATAACAGAAGCCTAAGCAGCAAGAAACATATAATCACAATATTATAAATACAAGACATCCATTACATTACTATAAATACCAAAGTCACTATATCCACTGTATTCCAGTATATACATCCCAAAAACAAAATCTAGGGACATTTCCCACAAAATCCAACTATCCCTACTAAAACTTACCCTTTAAAAAGGGCAGACAATAGCTCTAGATTAGCGAGGCTTTTCCCGCTCTCCTATCTGGGGCTCTTGAAAAGTTTATGAAATTTTCGGGGTGAGACACCTCTCAGTAAGGGAAATAAACTAATACCAGTGTGTGGCAACATGAGTATTTCGTGTTATACACATATCATACATAACATATTCAGTAACTGTTTTGTCAAAACTGGGAAAACATATATATATCAAAACATGGAGGAACATACTACATTTTTATAACGTATTTCATCTCATATAATAATAATAACAAAAAAACATTTCTAGTAGGTTAGTTGGCTGTTGTCATGTATTATCCCCACATGACTGGGTTGTGTGGCTCGAAGGCGGCACCTGACAATGGTTGGCTGACCACTACCAAGCTAAAAGTACAGTCTGTAAGTTTGATAGGTTTGCTTGACTTGGTCCGTACACCAGGGGCGCTCACTCACTTCTTAATAACCACATCGACCATCCAATCTCACACCACTCCATATAGTGGCGTTAACACAGATATCATGATCATGAAGAAAATGGACATATAGCAACGATACTGTGCAAGTGCTAGCCTAGACCAAGCCAACCAGGTTCTGATATCATATAACATATACTGAAACTATGATACATGGATATCTCATATCATTAATTATCATATCGATCATAACATTTTGCATATATACGTATATCATGAAAATCATTGGCCTGTACGCCGGTATTACACATTTTATCATAGCTCGGCCCGTACGATGGCAAATCACATCCATAGCTCGGCCCGTACGCTAGCAAATCACATCTATAGCTTGGCCCATACGTCGAAAAATCATATCATAGCACGGCCCGTACCATGGCAAATCACATCCATAGCACGACCTGTACGCCGGAAAAAATATATCCATAACTCAACCCGTACGCTGGCAAATCATACACATAGCACGGCCCGTACGTTGGAAAATATATATAAAAATCTCAGCCCGTACACCGATTTTCTATTGTTAAAACTCGTATCATAAACACATTCCTAGAAAACAGTATTTCAAAACAATTTCTACTCATGCCACACTAACAGGTTTTCTACATATTCAACATACCATCATTTTGACAGCTTAGTTTATCACCTTACCTGATTCCTGAAAAGCCCCTAAGAAAATCTGCCCCGCACCGGTAGGGTTCTCAACTCAACACCTTGAAAATAATATTCCCAGAACTAAAGTTCAATATTGCTAAGCATATAACACTTTCCTCAACTGTCAAAAATCCAAATATTGAGTAGAAAGCCTTACCCTAGATTTTGGATGGTTTCCAACTTGCTTTCACCAACGATTCGCTTTGGCAGATTTGAGAGAACTTCCCCAGGAGCATCGTGGTGACTTCGGATTGTCGATCTGGCATAAATTTGGCCCAAAATCGACGAAAGAGAGAGAGAAAATTGAAAGGGGGAGAGAGAGAGAGAGAGAAGAGAGATTTCTTAATTGGAAAGTAAAAATCCGGATTTTCTATATTTATAGAACTAGATTCGTCGATGAGCCACGTCATTCTTTGACGAATCCTTCAAAAATTTCATCGATGAAATTCAGTTGGCTCAAAATCTCTCTCGGTATTTCTTTGTCAACGAAATTCAGTATTCATCGACGAATTCTCTAAAACCCTCGTCGACGAATCCCCTGTATTCGTCGACGAAGCCCTGATGATTCCCCTCGGTATTTCCTTCCAAAGTGCAATGTCGTCAACTTCTTCCTTCTGTTATTGTCTCCATTTCCCTTCCTCTTTATTAGTTAAATCCCATTATTATTTAGGTCGTTACATTTTCAGTACCAGGAAGAACTTGGAACCCAGTTCCTATTGCATTTCATCAAAACACAACCATGCATGCTCATATAAGCAAACAAACCACACCCATTTGATAACCTTTAAATCATGATTTTCCAAGCATATATAGTTTAATAAAGTCAAGGCACGGTCATCCCTAACACAATACATAACACTGTACCAGAGGTTTTCCAACAAAACTAGGGATTCTAGCTCAGTACCCCCTTTTTTCCCAAAAATAGTTACATGAAAAACCCACAGTTTTACCTGTTTTATCTCCCCAAATGAGTAACCAAAATAGACACAGTACCATGAACCACAGTTCTACCGAGTCTGATTTTAAAAAAATTGACATAAACTGAATTCCTTTACCTTTTCTCGAATGACAAATACCGAACTCCGGGGCCCCTAAACCGCGAACCGAGTTCCAAAACCTACAACCCATAGTACAAAACTCGCTCACAACTCTGTTACCTACAAAACTACCAAATCAGAACTGAAAACTGAGCCTTACCTCTATTTTGGGCCAAAACCTGAGAATGCTTGAAACAAAAATCCAATCCGTAGAACTTGTAGAGAATCCTTCCTTGATCCTCGTGGTAACGTCGGATCTATGATTCCCGCTACATACAGTGAAGAAATCTAGAGAGATGGAGAGTAGGTTGAATTTCTAGAGAGATAGAGAGAGAATTTGAGTTTTCTTAGTTGAGAAGTAATGAAAATATCTATTTATAACCCTTTGACCTGGCCACTACTCGTCGATGAGACTCTGCACTTCATCATCGAGAACTACAAAGACTTCGTTAATGAACTCTGGCTTCGTCGACGAACTCTGGCTTCATCGACGAAGCTTACTTAATTACCAATTTACCCCTCTCTTAATTAATTAATTCCCTATATCACGGTTCCGGTCTTACAACCTCCCCTCCTTACAAAAATTTCGTCCTCAAAATTTGCTATCTCTTATTCATAAACTCATTCATGAAATCAATTATACACTCAACTTTAGGAAGAAAACCGGCAACTACTATAACGTAGCCCCATCACAACATATACCTACCCTCACTTATGACGGAGGAATACCGTGGCTACAAACATAAATCGTCTCAAGAGTTCACAAATACACGCACTCCTCAAGACCAACCACCTATTCCAATACAAAGTAGGGTAATGTACATAACTCAGAACAACTACGAATACTTCCCGCATATTTTTGCTTCCAATTTCCAAGAAGCTTCCTCAACCTCATGATTCCGCCACAATACCTTCACCAAAGATATGTCCTTGGTACATAGCTTCTGAACTTTATGGTCTAGAATTTGAATAGGTATCTCCTCATATGCTAAAGTATCCCCAATCTCCACATTCTCGTAGCTAATAACATGTGAAGGATCCAACATGTACCTTCTTAACATGGATACGTGAAACACATCGTGGACCCTCGATAGTGCTGGGGGTAGTGCAATCATGTAGGCTACCAGAACCACTCGCTGAATAACCTCAAATGGTCTGATGTACCTCGAGCTCAGTTTGCCCTTCTTCCCAAATCTCATCATCCCTTTCATCGGAGCGATCCTAAAAAATACCTTAACCCCCACCTTGAACTCCAAATCTTGGCGGAGAACATTTGGGTAGCTCTTCTGCCGACTCTAGGCTAATTTAATCCTTTCTTGGATCAAACCTACCTTCTCAGATGCCTGTTGCACAAGTTCAGGTCCTAACACGTGACGTTCACCAAGCTCACTCCAACACAGAGGAGATCAACACCTCCGACCATACAGAGCCTCGAACGGTGTCATCCCAATACTAGACTGGAAGTTGTTGTTATAAGCGAGCTCTATTAGTGGCATAAACTGTATCCAGTAACCACTGAAATCTAACACACAAGCTGACAACATATCCTCCAAGATCTGTATTGTCTTCTCCAACTGTCCATCAGTATGGGGGTGGAATGTTGTACTGAAAGTAAGCTTCGTCCCCAATGCTTCCTGCATGCTCATCCAGAATTGAAAAGTAAACTTCGAGTCTCGATCTGATACAATGGACACCGGTACCCCGTACATTCTAACTATCTCATACACATATGTCTACTAGCCTAGTCAAAGGGTAGCTAACCTTCATCGGTAAGAAGTGAGCAGATTTCTTCAACCTGTCCACGATCACCCAAATAGCATTCTTCTCGTGAAGTGCTGGTGGCAATCCGGTCACAAAGTCCATGGAAATATGCTCCCATTTCCACACTAGAATAGCCAAAAGTTGTAACAGCCCTGCCGTCTTCTGATGTTTAGCTTTCACTTGCAGACATGTCAGACATTGCTCCACGAACTGAGCAATCTGCCTCTTCATACCATTCAACCAGAAGGTCTCGCGCAAGTCTCGATACATCTTTGTACTACGTGGATGTACCATATACAAAGAGCGATGCGCTTCCTCCAGAATCATCCTTCTGATCTCATCATCGTTCGGAACACATAGCCTGGTCCCAAACCTTAACACACCTCCCTCAGTGATGTTGAGCTCTAAAGCCAATCCCTGTTGTACCTTTTTCACAACCTCTGTCAACTCTGCATCACTAGCCTGCGCTACTTTTATACGCTCAAAAAAAGTCAGCTAGACCACCAAACTAGTAAGGAAAGCCTGATGATCACCACACACTAACTCTATACCTGATATAACGACCTCAAGAATAATGTTATTTAAATAATAAAGAGGGAGGGAAATGGAAACAAGAACAGAAGGAGGCAGCAGACTTCGTCGATGACATGGCATTTTGGATATAAAAACCTAAGGAATTTTCTAATGGCCTCGTCGACGAACACAGGGGATTCATCAACAAGGGTGTAAGAACCTAAACTGTGCTATATGGGTTAATTATGTAAAAGAAGAGTAAAATAGTAAATTGAGCAGAGTTCGTCGACGAGGCCAGGGTTCGTCAACCAAGTTTCTTCTGTTCTCGTTGACGAAATTCAGACGCTCATCGACGAGGGCATGTCGAGAGGTTCGAAACAATTTGAAATATCCGGCTCATCGACGAGGCCACCTCTTCGTCGATGAAGGTAATGGCGGACTCGTCGACGAGGACGCCAATTCGTCGATGAATCCACCTGAGTCAAAGGCCTTTAAAAGATATTTTGGGGATTACTTCTTGGCTAAGATTGGAAATTCTCTCTCTCTCTCTCTCTAGAATTCGGAACCCTCTCTCTCTCCTAGATTTCCTCACTGTTCGTCGCCTGATTTGTAAATCGGACGTTACTGTGAGGATCAGGGAAGGATTCTCTACATTTCTAGCGGATTGGAATCTCATTTTGAGCGTTTTTAGGTTTCGGGTTAAATTCGAGGTAAGGCTCGATTTTGTTTCTGATTTAGTATATGTATAGTAGTATGAATTGTAAGCATGTATTGTACCGTAGTTTGTAGGTTTTGGAGTCTCGGTTCGTAGTTTTGGGGACCGTAGAGTTTGTAGTTGGAATTCGAGTTAAAGTAAGGGGATTCTGTTTATATCAGTTTATTTTCAAAATCAGGATCAGTAAGCTTGTAGGCTACGATTGTGTGTATGTTTTGGTAACTTATTTGGGGAAATCTATCGGGTAAAAATGCAAAATTTTTGGGTTACAGTTTTCGGGTATCATCTCTACTTTGTTTAGAAAATTGTTAGTTATGTTGAAACTGTATTATTGAGGTGACCGTAATCCATATTTTCATGAACTGTATGCTTGAATTTGAAAATGAGATAATTTTTTGTAAACCAAATAAGTGTGGTATGCATGGTTGTACGTATTTGTTCCAGGTATTTGTAAAATAGCTATATGGCGGCTAATTACCATATGCTGAAATGTATAGGAACATGAGTTCCAAAATGATTCTAGGTTTTGTGAAATCGGCTAGGGGCGGCTAATTACCGTACACCGAAACAGTTATGTGGCTGCTAATTACCGTACGCTACGCCATGTACTGGTTAACTACCGTGGGCGAGAGTGGCCGGCTCTATATCCGGGGTGTGAAATATCACCATTATGCTCTGGCTAGTCACCGATGGGTGTGTTCTACACCATATGGAGCAATGTAATCACTGTTGGGCCTCGATCATCGCAGCGTAGTTGCGTATGTAGCAATGTAATCGCTGTGAGAGTTAGGTTACCTTGTGTAGTTGTGTATGGAGCAATGTAATCACTGTTGGGCCACGGTCGTCGCAGCGTAGTTGCGTATATAGCAATGTAATCGCTGTGAGACTTAGCTTACCTTGTGTAGTTTCGTATAGAGCAATATAATCACTGTTGGGCTTTGGTCGTTGCAGCATCGTTGCGTGTGTACCAATGTAATCGCTTTGAGACTTAGGTTACCTTGTGTAGTTGCGTACTGGTGTGACAATATTGACCGTATGTTTTGGGTATCGTATGTACTAGAATGGTTTTGTGAAAATACTGGAACTGTATGTAACCTTATGTAACTTTATGAAACTGTATGGAAATGTTTCAAATTGTATCGTATTTTATAGTGTTATGAAGTATGTAAAATAACATTGGTATGCCACACACTGATATAACATGTTTTCTTCCTTACTGAGAGGTGTCTCACCCCGAATATATAAATGCTTTTCAGGTCCTTCGGGTAGCCAAAACTAGCATCCTAGCGTCCGAAAGCGAGGGGTGTCGTTTAGCTACTACTAGTATTTAATAGGTATGAGTTTTTGTAATCGGGTTGTCGTGATGGATTTTATAAATGCCCGTAGTATGTATGGTATTCATAGGGACGTATATCCTTATATGGTATAGACTTTGGTATGGTACCGTTTATGTATAGAAAGACTATATTTCACTGCGTATTTTGATGAGTATGGATGTTTATGTGTATGTATATAGGGCATTAGTTCACCCCACAGGGTCGGACCCTTATTTTGTGTTGTATCATGTATGTTTTAATTGATACAGAGACAGGTTAGGTTACTAAATTCACACCTGGGACCCATCTGTGGTATCGGGGCATGACAGCTTGGTATCAGAGCTAACTAGGTTACTAGGTCTTGTAGACTTGGTTAGGAGTATTGGTGTGTACATACCAGAGTATAGGACGTAGGAAATGGGTGGTGTTGGTCGAGGATTGTTCTGTTGCTAGATCGGGATTTGTCAGCAGTATTCCGTGTTTTTCTTGGAATGATGATTCCAGTAAAGGCAGGGCAAACCATTGATGGATTCGTGTCAGTGTAACGGGGCAGGCTTAGACCTGTGAGAGTAATAGTTGACATGATTAGGTTTATAATTGTGTTAACTGCGTACGATATAGGAATCGTAACTGATTCCTATTCTATTTTCATAATGGAGCCCAAGGATAATGACTTGGGAGACAGTTCTGAGGGAACTGCGAGCGATGAGTCTCATTCTGTGCCTTGGGGTTTGATGAGGTAGGTCATGCGTGAGATCGGACGGAGTGTTAGGAGACGTGAATGCTCTCCTTCTGATAGGGGGTGTACAATTGAGAGGTTCACCTGTGTGCACCCTCCGACGTTTACTAGAGGACCCGAACCGATTATAGTGGAGGACTAGGTCGAGAAGACTGAGAGGATTCTAGATGTCCTCCACTGCACTAATGGGAAAAAGTTCCTTTACGCTACTTTCCAGCTATCTGGAGAGCCTGGGAGTTGGTGGACAGTGATGAGTCTGCTTGAGAGGCAGAAGGCTGGTCCATTGGGGATGACGTGGGGCTGTTTCAAGGAGGTATTCTTCGAAAGATACTTCCCGGTCTCCACTCGGGATGCGAAGGCTGATGAGTTTTCGGGCCTGACGTAGGGAACTTTGACGGTGCAGAGGTATGCTGCTAGATATATTGAGTTATCTCGATTTGCACCATACTTGGTTCTGAATGAGCACGAGAAGGCTCAGAGTTCGAGAGGGGTTTAAGGAAAGACATCCACTGTCTTGTGGGGATACTGCAGATCAGTGAGTTCTCTGTCTTGGTGGATAAAGCCACTATAGTTGAGACCGACCTTTAGGGAGATAAGGTAGTACAGGATTAGGGGAAGAGGCCAGTATCTTCTGGTCCTCAGAGTGGTCCTCGGCAGGGTCAGTGGAAGAAGAAGAAGAATTACAGTTCTGGTTATCGGCGAAACACAGAGCGGCCGAGTTCTCAAGTGGATCCATCCTCTGCACTGTGCGCTAAGTGCCGTAAATGGCACGATGGAGAATGTCAGCCATTCTGGGGTGTTTGCTACAACTATGGCAAGTCGGGCCACATGGCAAAGAGCTGTCAGGAACAGAGGAGGATTATGCCTGCACAGAGTCAGAACCGTGGGAGTAATCAGATGCCTCGAGGGAACTTCCAGGCAACCATGGCTCCGGAGAGAGTATATTCACTTACTCTAGCAGATGCGGAACACGCTGGGAACATGGTGACAGGTACCATGTTATTGCTTTCGAATAGAGTTGTTGTTTTATTTGATTCGGGGGGCAACCCATTCATTCATATCTTCTAATTTTGTGAAGTTGTGTGAGGCGGAAACCTGTGTGATGAATGAGATGTTGTCTGTGACTACGCCAACTGGGAGTGTAATGATTTGTAGTAAGATGTTAGGAAACTGCCCAATTGTAATTCAAGAGAGACTACTACCGAAAAATTTTGTAGTATACGACATGTCGGGTTTCGACGTCATACTGGGAATGGATTGGTTGTTCTCCAGTTATGCGGTGATTGATTGTCATAAGAAGGTAGTAGTGTTTAGACCTCTTGGGAAGCAGGAGTATGAGTTCGCGGGATCATGTGTGCGTTCGACGCCACAGATTTTATCGGCATTACAAGTGAGGAGGTTACTCTTGGATGGTTGTCAAGGGTACTTAGCTTGCGTGAAGGAACCGCCACTGGAGGAGTTGAGGCTCGAGGATATTCGAGTGGTCAATGAGTTTCTGGATGTGTTTCCTAATGAATTACCTGGTCTACCTCCGGATCGTGAGGTGGAGTTTGCGATAGAGTTGCTGCTTGGTAAGGCACCGATTTCTAAAGCTCCGTACCAGATGGCTCTGGCAGAACTTCGAGAGTTGAAGGAGCAGTTGTAGGAATTATTGGACCAAGGTTTTATTTGACCAAGTTTTTCGCCCTAGGGAGCTCCAGTTTTGTTTGTGAAGAAGAAGGACAGGTCGATGCGTATATGCATTGACTACCGTGAGATCAACAAAGTGACGGTGAAGAACCGTTACCCTTTGCCTCGTATAGATGATCTTTTTGACCAGCTGCAGGGAATGTATGTCTTTTCAAAGATCATCCTACGGTCAGGGTATCATCAGGTGAGGGTTAGATTTGAGGATGTAGCAAAGACCACTTTCCGAACCAAATACAGCCACTATGAGTTCTTGGTTATGCCATTTGGGTTTACCAATGCTCCGACAGTGTTCATGGATCTGATGAACCAGGTTTTCATGAGTACCTGGATCAGTTCGTAGTGGAGTTCGTCGATGACATTCTAGTATACTCAAGGAGTTCGGAAGAGCATGAGAATCATCTGAGGTTGGTGCTACATATTCTACGAGAAAGGAAGTTGTATGCCAAGCTGAAGAAGTGTGATTTATGGTTGAATCAGGTCGTGTTCTTAGGCCATGTGGTGTCTAAGGGTGGTATCTCAGTTGATCCTAGCAAGATTGAAGCTATGGTCGACTGGGCTAGACCGAAGAGTGTGCAAGAGGTCCGAAGTTTTCTGGGACTGGCGGGTTACTATCGTCAGTTCGTGGAGGGGTTCTATAAATTGTCTGGACCTCTGACTCGATTGACTAGGAAGGGAGTTAAGTTTGATTGGACTAGTGATTGCGAGCAGTGCTTTCTCTAGTTAAAGCACCGACTGGTTACTGCTCTAGTATTGACCATTCCTTCGGGGGATGGGGGTTTTGTGATTTATAGCGACACGTCTCTGAAAGGTCTGGGATGTGTGCTTATGCAACAGGGTAAGGTAGTAGCTTATGCTTCTTGGAAATTTAAGGAGTATGAGAAGAATTACCCTACGCATGATTTAGAATTGGTTGCTGTGGTATATGCACTGAAGATCAGGCGACACTACCTGTACGGTGTTCAGTGTGAGATTTTCACTGATCACAAAAGCCTCAGGTACTTTGTCACACAGAAGGAGCTGAATATGAGGCAAAGGCAGTGGCTAAAGTTGATCCAAAACTACGATTGCAGGATTAGTCACCATCCAGGGAAGGCTAACGTGATAGCTGATGCGTTGAGTCAGAAATCAGAACACGCAGCAGTATCTGCAGTTGTAGCTCAGCATCATGTCAGACGGGATCTGGGAAGCCTTGGCGTGGAGTTGGTGTCTAGTGATCATCAAGCTTTCATTGCTGGCTTGGTGATTCAGCCGACCTTGTATGAGCGTATTAAAGCTGCGCAAGCTAATGATGCAGAGTTAGCTGAGATTATGGAGAAAGTGCAGCAGGGTTTGGCTGCAGATTTTAACATCTCTGATAGAGGTGTGTTGAGGTTTGGGATTAGGTTGTGTGTTCCAAATGACCATGCAATCAGAAGGACGATTCTGGAGGAAGCGCATCGTTCTTTGTGTACGGTACATCCGGGTAGTACGAAGATGTATTGGGATTTACGTGAGTCCTTTTGGTGGAGTGGTATAAAGAGGGATATTGCCCAGTTTGTGGAACAGTGTCTGACGGGTTAGCAGGTCAAAGCTGAACATCAGAGGTCGGTAGGGCCATTGCAGCCTTTGCCTATTCCGCTGTGGAAATAGGAGCACATTTCTATGGACTTTGTTACCGGATTGCCACTAGTGCTTCACGAGAAGAATTCTATTTGGGTAATTGTGGACAGGTTGACGAAATATGCTCATTTTGTACCGAGGAAGGTTAGCTACCCTTTGAGTAGGCTAGTGGACTTGTATGTATATAAGATAGTGAGAATGGACGGAGTACCGGTGTCCATCGTTTCAGATCGGGATCCGAGGTTTACTTCTCGATTTGGAAAAGCTTGCAGGAAGCATTGGGGACGAAGCTTACTTTTAGTACAGCATTCTACCCCCAGACTAATGGATAGTCGGAAAGGACGATATAGATCTTAGAGGATATGTTACAGGCTTGTGTATTAGACTTCGATGGTAGTTGGATTCAGTTTCTACCATTAGTGGAGTTTGCCTATAACAATAGCTTCCAAGCTAGTATTGGGATGGCATCGTTTGAGGCTCTGTATGGTTGGAGGTGTCGATCTCCTTTGTATTGGGATAAGGTCGGTGAACGTCAAGTTTTAGGACCTGAACTTGTGCAATAGGCGTCTGAGAGAGTAGGTTTGATCTGAGAGAGGATTAGATCGACTCAGAGTCGGCATAAGAGTTACGCGGATGTTCACTATCATGAGTTGGAGTTCGAGGTGGGAGGTAAAGTATTCCTTAGAATCACTCCGATAAAGCGAGTGATGAGATTCGAAAGGAAGGGCAAGTTGAGCCCGAGGTATATCGAACCATTCGAGGTTATTGAGTGAGTGGGTTTGGTAGCCTACAGAGTTGCACTACCCTCAGCACTCTCGAGGGTCCACGATGTGTTTCACGTATCCATGTTGAGAAGGTACGTGTTGAATCCATCTCATGTTTTCAGTTATGATGAATTGGAAATCGATGATACTTTAGCATATGAGGAAATACCTATTTAGGTTCTGGACCATAAAGTTTAGAAGTTTCGTACCAAAGAAATACCATTGGTGAAGGTATTGTGGTGAAACCATGAGGTTGAGGAAGCTTCTTGGGAACTAGAAACGAAAATACACCAGAAGTATCTGCAATTGTTCTAAGTAGTAGTTGGATAGTAGGGTGGTATGAGTATGTATGTATGTATGTAATCCTCTGTTATCATATTGTATTTGGTGGTTAGTCTCTGGGAGAGTCCTGTTGTATTGTAAACTCCCGAGGCCACGTATGTATGTAACCATGGTATTCCTCCGCCATAAGTGAGGGAATGTATGTATGTATATACCGTAACGGGGATGCATATAAATAGCTTCTGTATTCTCTAGAGTATGTATGTATGTATCGTGACGGGGTTACGTATAAATGGCCACCGTATTCTCTAGAGCATGTATGTATGTATCGTGATGGGGTTGCTAATAAATGGCCGCCATATTCTTTAGAGTATGTATGTATTGTAGAGGGGACTGCGTATAAATGGTCACCGCTTCACTTGAGGATGTATGTATGTAGTAGTATGATTGTGTTCATAATGAGAGATTGCAAATTTCGAGGATGAAATTTTTGTAAGGAGGGGAGGTTGTAAGAACCCGAACCTTGATATATGGCTTAATTTTGTAAAAGAAGGGTAAAATGGAAAATTGAGTAGAGTTTCTTGACGAGGCCAGGGTTTGTCGACGAAATTTCTTCTGTTCTCGTCGACGAAATTCAGAGGCTCGTCGACGAGGGGATGCTGAGAGGTTCAAAAAAATTTAAAATATCCGGCTCGTCGACGAGGCCACCTCTTCGTCAATGAAGGTAATGGCGGACTCGTCGACGAGGACGCCAATTCGTCTACGAATCCACTTGGGTCAAAGGCCTTTAAAATATATTTTTGAGATTACATCTTGGCTAAGATTGGAAATTCTCTCTCTCTCTAGAATTCGGAACCCTCTCTCTCTCCTTGATTTGTTCGCCGTTCATCGCCTGATTTTTAAATCAGACGTTACTACGAGGATCAAGGAAGGATTCTCTACATTTCTAGCGAATCTGAATCTCGTTTTGAGCATTTTTGGGTTTCGGTTTGAGGTAAGACTCGATTTTCATTTTTGATTCAGTATATGTATAGTAGTACGAATTGTAAGCATGTATTGTACTATAGTTTGTAGGTTTTAGAGTCTTGGTTCGTAGTTTTGGGGACCATAGAGTTCGTAGTTGGTATTCGGGTTAAGGTAAGGGGATTCTATTTATATCAGTTTATTTTCAAAATCAGGATCGGTAAGCTTGTAGGCTACGATCATGTGTATGTTTTGGTAACTTATTTGGGGAAATCTATCGGGTAAAAATGCGGGATTTTTGGGTTACAGTTTTCGAGAAAAATTGGGGATTTCGGGGTGTGAAATATCACCAGTATGTTCCGGCTGGTCACTGATGGGTGTGTTCTACACCATATGGAGCAATGTAATCACTGTTGGGCCTCGGTTGTTGCAGTGTAGTTGCGTATGTAGCAATATAATCGCTGGGAGACTTAGGTTACCTTGTGTGGTTGCATATGGAGCAATGTAATCACTGTTGGGCCTTGGTCGTCACAATGTAGTTGCGTATGTGGCAATATAATCGCTATGAGACTTAGGTTACCTTGTGTAGTTGCGTATGGAGCAATGTAATCACTATTGGGCTTTGGTCGTTGTAGTATAGTTGCGTGTGTAGCAATGTAATCGCTGTGAGACTTAGGTTACCTTGTGTAGTTGTGTACTAGTGTGACGACACTGACCATATGTTTTGGGTATCGTATGTACTTAGAATGGTTTGGTGAAAATACTGGAACTGTATGTAACTATACGAAACTATATGGAAATGTTTCGAACTGTATCATATTTTATAGTGTTATGAAGTATGTAAAATAACACTGGTATGCCACACACTGATATAACCTGTTTTCTTCCTTACTGAGAGGTGTCTCACCCCGAATATATAAATGTTTTTCAGGTCCTTCGGGTAACCGAAACTAGCATCCTAGCGTCCGAAAGCAAGGGGTGTCGTTTAGCTACTACTAGTACCTGATAGGTACGGGTTTTTGTAACCGGGTTGTCGTGATGGATTTTGTAGATGCCCATAGTATGTATAGTATTCATAGGGACGTATATCCTTGTATGGTATAGACTCTGATATGGTATCGTTTATGTATAGAAAGACCGTATTTCGCTGCGTATTTTGATGAGTATGGATGTTTATGTGTATGTATATAGGGCATCCGTTCACCCCATGGGGTCGGACCCTCTTTTGTATTGTATCATGTATGTTTTAATTGATACAGAGACAAGTTAGGCAACTAAATTCACACCTAGGACCCATCTGCGGGTTCGGGGTGTGACAGAGGGTACAAGAGGGTCTCGTCGATGAAACATACCTTCGTCGATGAGAAGATATCGAGGGAATGTTTTAGGCGATTCTAAATTTCATCAACGAAGGGGAGAGCTTGTCAAAGAATTTTTTATTAGACTCATCGACGAGATGACGTGGCTCGTCAACGAAGGCCGCAGTATAAATTGCCCTAAACTTCGTTTAATCATAGAAAAATCAACAAAAATATTCCTCTCTCTCTCTCTCTCTCTCTCTCTCTCTCTCTCTCTCCTACGGTTCTTCCCTCTTCTCTCTTCGATTCCAGCCCCGTTAGTCGCCGGATTGACAATCTGAGGCCACCACGATGCTTTTGGTGAAGTTCTCTCGAAGTTTACCAGGGCGGATTGTCGGTGGAATTAAGTTGAATTTCTCCCCAGAATCAGGGTAAGGCCTTTTATTCAGTTTTTGGCCTTCTGATAGTTGTAGGAAATGATGGAGACAAAGAAATAATGATATTCCATTCTGGAAAATGTTGTTTTCAGGATATTGAGTAGGAAGCCCTACGGGTGTTGGACCAGTATACCATAGGGGCTTTTCAGTAGTCGGGTAAGGGAAACTAGGCAACCATATATGATTTCAATACAAATTATATGCTTGTATTAACTTATTATTCAAACTATATATATACAGTTTTCAAAGCTTGGTAATATTAATATTTATTTGTGTGGCTTGAGTTGATAACAAAAATAGTACTATATTTATAGAATTTGTGAATACCAAGTTTTTAGTTATTAACAGAAATACCATGATATTTGCATGTTTATAGAATGACGAATTTTTCAGTGTACAGTATACTTAGAAGTATGCATTTTTAGTAATTACAGAATAACATGTTTATCAGTACCATAACGCCCCAATAGACAAATATTCTGATAGCAATTTAGTTATACAGAAAACATTCCAGTCAGTTTATTTAGAATTTCAGATAAATTCTATGGGGTTATGGTTATTTTAGAAACCACAATAAAAATAGTATATTACAGATATCAGCTACTTATATAGTATCAAACCCTGATGGATCGGACAGCAGAGCACGGTACCGTAGCTACAAATATTCAGTTCAAAGTGCAACCACTTTACTTAGATAGTAAGTGGTATGAGGTTGATCATACCCATTTTGGGACAGGCTCTCCATTAGATATGGATTGAGGGGGCCGATCAGACTGTCAGAGTTCAGTTGACTTACCCTGATCGGCCAGCCAGGATAGGTCCCGCCTTCGGGCCGCACAACCCTGTCATGAGGGGTTAAATCATGACATACAACCATCTAGGGAAATTTCTCAGATATTATGAGTACTATCAGACTTTCAGAAATAGTAGTATTAATATGAAAAGTAATTTCATACAGATTGACATGTTCAGTTATATAGCTAATGGTTCTATTATACATTATGTAATATCAGCACTTTTGGATTCAATTATTCATATTATTCTTAAATTAGATTATTTTTACCAAACTATAGCTTAATAGCCACACACAAGTAATAGCATGTTTCGTCTTACTGAGCGTTGGCTCATCCCAGTGTTGAATTATTTTTCAAGTGAACCAACTAGGCGAGCGGAGCAGGCTCATAGGTAGAAGGGCTATTGTACTGCCCTTTTTGAGAGTGAGTATTTTTGGGTAGCATGTTTTGTAAATCCTTGGTATCGGTAATGGTAGTTTCAGGAAAACAGTGATGATTGTATATTGTGGGTTTGTTTGACACTCTGGTATTGTATTATGTGTGGTTTTATTTTACATAATTGGTCTTCCGCTGTTTAGGTTAATGATTGAATTTAAAACTAGGGAAAAATATTTTATTTTATTAGTAGGTCGTACACCTGAGCTCTACAGATCCTGTCTAATGTGATGCTGAGCTACAACTGCAGATATTGCCACGTGATCCAACTTCCGACTCAACGCATCAGCTACCACATTAGCTTTTCCCGGGTGATAACTGATGGTGCAATCGTAGTCTTTAATCAACTCAAGCCACTGTATCTGCCTCATATTCAACTCCTTCTGCGTGAAAAAGTACCAGAGGCTTTTATGATCAGTGAAAATCTCGCATTGCACACCATACAAATAGTGTCACCAGTTCTTTAGTGCATATACAAGCAGCCAACTCCAGATCATGCGTAGGGTAATTCTTCTCATAATCCTTCATTTGTCGAGAAGCATAAACTATTACCTTACCCTGCTGCATAAGCACGCAACCCAAACCTTTCAGAGACGCATCGCTATAAATCAAAAAACCGTCATCCCCAGAAGGAATGGTTAACACAGGAGCAGTAACCAGTCGATGCTTCAACTCCTAAAAACACTGCTCGCAATCACTGGTCCATTCAAACTTTGCCCCATTCCTGGTCAATCGAGTTAGAGGTCTGGACAACTTAGAAAACCCTTCCACGAATCGACGATAATAACCCGCCAGTCCTAGAAAACTCCGAACCTCCTGCACACTCTTTGGCCTCACCCAGTCGACCACAACTTCAATCTTGCTAGGATCAACTGATATACCATCACCAATTACTACATGGCCTAAAAATGCCACCTGATTCAACCAGAATTCACACTTCTTTAGTTTAGCATACAACTTCTTCTCTCGCAGAATCTATAATACTAACCTCAGATGGTTCTCATGCTCTTCCGTACTCCTCGAGTATACCAGAATATCATCAACAAACAACACCACAAACCGGTCCAAGTACTCATGGAAAACCCTATTCATAAGATCCATAAACACTTCCGGAGCATTCGTCAATCCAAACGGCATGACTAGAAACTCGTAGTGGTCGTATCTGGTACGGAAAGCAATCTTCACTGCATCCTCAGATTTGACCCTCACCTGATGATATCCTAACCGTAAGTCAATCTTCGAAAATACCTACGTACCCTACAGCTAGTCAAAAAAATCATCAATACGAGGCAACGGGTAGCGATTCTTCACAGTTATCTTGTCAATCCCACGATAATCAATGCACATACGCATTGACCCATTCTTCTTCACAAACAGCATTGGAGCTCCCCAGGGCAAAACACTAGGTCGAATAAAACCCCTATCCATTAATTACCGTAACTGTTCCTTCAACTCTCAAAGTTCTACTGGAGCCATCTGGTGCAGAGCTTTAGAGATCGGTGCCTTACTAGACAACAACTCTATCGCAAACTCCACCTCACGATCTAGAGGTAAGCCGAGTAAATCATCTGGAAACACATCTAGGAACTCATTGACTACCCAAATATGCTCGAGCCTCAACTCATCCCATGGTGGTTCCCTCATAGAAGCCAAGTACCCTTGACATCCATCCAAGAGTAATTTTCTTGCCTACAATGCTGATAGAATTTGTGGCGTCAAACGCACACATGATCCCACAAACTCATACTCCTGCTCCCCAGGAGGTCTGAACACTACCACCTTCCTTCGACAGTTGATCAGAGCATTTCTGGAGAATAACCAATCCATTCTCAATATAACATCAAACCCTGATATGTCGTATACTACAAGGTTTTCTGGTAGCAGCTTCCCTTGGATTACCACAAGGCAGTCCTCCAACATTTTTCTACAGAATGATATACCCCTAGATAGTGTAGCTACAGACAATTTCTCTTCCATGACTTGGGTCTCCACCCCACACAATTTCACAAAATTAACAGATATAAAGGAGTGGGTCACACCTGAATCAAATAAAACCACAACTCTATTTAAAAGTAACATCATAGTACATGTCACCACATTCCCTGCATGCTCAGCATCCGCTAAAGTAAGCGAGTACATCCTCACTGGAGCTGTGTTCATCTGGTGGGTTCCCTGGAATACTTGGTTACTCCCCCGATTCGGACTCGAAGAAGGCGTACCCCTCTTCGGTGCGTGACAATCCTGAGCCATGTGACCTGACTAGCCACAGTTGTAGTAGTTACCCACAAATGGCAGGCACTCACCGCTATGCCATCTGCGGCACCTGGCACAACAATCACCCACCTCGTACTCGTGCGAGATCAAACACGATGCAAACCGAGATAGCTCTATATACCAAGCAGCATATCCCTGCACTGTCACACTCCCCTAAGTCAGCACAGAAAACTCATCTTCCTTAGCGTCATGTACAGAAGCCGGGAATATATGTCAAAGAACACTTCCTTGAAACGGCTCCAAGAAATCTCCACAGGACCAGCCGTCTGCTTCTCCAGCAGGCTCATGGCAGTCCACCATCACCCTACCCCCCCAGATTACTGGAAGGTAGCATAAAGAACTCTTTGCCTATCTGTGCAATGTAGGACCTCCAAGATCTTCTCAATCTTCTCGACCTAGTCCTCTGCTATCATTGGGTCATGTCCCTTTGAGAACGTCAAAGGATGCATATGTGTGAACCTCTCAATGGTGCATCCCACAGACGTAGGAGAAGGTTTGCATCTCCTGACACTCCACTCGATCTCCCGTAGGACCTGTCTTGTCAGTCTTCGAGGCACAGTAGGAGACTCATCACTCGCCGTCTCCTCGAAGCCACTTCCCAGGTCATATCCTTGGGCTCCATTCTGAAAACACAACAGAGTTCTATCAAGACTCCTACAACATGTATAGTTTACATAATTATCTAACCATAATCATGTTATCTATCACCTGTCAGGTCCAGGTCTGTCCTATCACACTAACACGAAAGTCATCAATGGTTTGTCGTGATTTTACTAAATTCGTCATTCCAGGAAAAACACATAACACCGCCGACGAGTCCTGGTTAATAATAGAACATCCCTCAATCAACTCTAACCACGTCCAACCTCCTATGCTCTGGTATGTACACACAGCTATGCCTAACAAAGTCTGCAAGACCTAGCAACCTGGTTAGCTTAGATAGTAAGCTGTCATGCCCCGAATCCGATAATGGGACCCAAAGGTGAAATAGTAACCTAACTCGTCCTTGTAACATACAAAATCAACAGACAGTACAATGAATGAGGGTCCAACCCCGTGGGGTTCCCAGGCACCCTATACACATTCACATACACATCCAGAATATACACAGTGGAAACGGGTCTTTTTATACATGTACTGTACCATACTAGAGTCTATACAAAGGAGTCAAACTCCACAAAATATAACACAAACCCGGGTGTCAGCCAAAACCATCAAAAGACCACCTAGTACAGTCCTAGTACTTACCCAAGTACCTCTCACAGTACACTGACCACTACGCTTCCAACACCAGGATGCTAGTTCCGATTACTCAAAGGACCTATAAAATATGTACGTACAACAGGGGTGAGACACCTCTCAGTACGGCAGAAACAGGTTATATTGGTGTGTGGCATTTGAGTGTTATCATGATAGCAAAACATACACAATTAAATGCAATTCAAGTACTTTCACAAAATAGTTTCAAAACAGTGCATACGCGCACACACACATGATCAAGCAACCCGATGTTGTCACACCCTTCATCATGAAGCCAACTCGCTATACCCGGCGTCAGCTCGTAGCCAGCACGCAATACATGGCGTCCCCGGCACATGGGGAACCCCAGACTCCCATGGCATCGTACCACTACAAACTGGTGGATCCATACCCTTCGATGATTAGTCGATAAGGCTCACGCCCTCGAATATAGTGCCAGACACTCTTGCCAAACATGGCAGGTGATAAACACACTCCCTCAAATATAGAGTCGGACACTCTTTCAGTACCTGGAACAACTTGGAACCCAGTTCTTATTGGATTTCATCAAAACACAACCATGCATGCTTATATAACCAAACAAACCACACCCATTTGGTAATCTATAAATCCTGATTTTCCAAGCATATACAGTTTAATAAAGTGAAGGCACGACCATCCCTAACACAATACATAACACAGTATACTAAAGGTTTTCCAACAAAACTAGGGATTGTAGCCCAGTACCCCATTTTTTCAAAAAACTATTACATGAAAAACCTGAAGTTTTACCCGTTAGATTTTCCCACATGACTAACCAAAACACACACAGGACCGTGAACCATACTTCTACCGAGTCTGATTTAAAAAATAATCGACATAACTTAATCCTCTTACCTTTTCCCGAATGACAAATTTCGAACTCCAAAGCCCCAAAACCGTGAACTGAGTTCCAAAACCTACAACCCACAGTACAAAACTCACTCACAACTCTGTTACCTACTAGACTACCAAATCAAAACTGAAAACCGAGCCTTAGCTCTATTTTGGGCCAAAACACAAGAATGCTCGAAATGAAAATCCAATCCATAGAACTTGTAGAGAATCCTTCCCTAATCCTCGTGGTAATGTCGGATCTACGATTTCCGCTACATATGACAAAGAAATGTAGAGAGATAGAGAGTAGGTTGAGTTTCTAGAAAGATAGAGATAGAATTTGAGTTTTCTTAGCTAAGAAGTAATGAAAATATCTATTTATAACCCTTTGACTTGACCACTCCTCATCAACAAGACTCTATACTTCGTCACCGAAAACTACAAAGATTTCGTTGACAAACCCTGGCTTCGTCGACGAAGCTTGCTTAATTACCAATTTAGCCCTCTCTCAATTAATTAATTCCCTATATCACGGTTTGGGTTCTTAACAATATTGCTTATTTGAGTTGTGTTTTAATTAACATCTTGGAATTTTAAATTTTTGTTTGGTTATTATTAAAGTTCAGTTTTTGGTTTGGCTTTTGTTACATTCTTGATTGTGTTAAAGTTTAGTTTTGTTTGAGTTCTTGTTTGATTGAAGTTTTTAGGGTTGCAAGCTTCAATTACGTAATAAAGTTACCGCTTTTAGGCTTTTGTTCAAAAGTTCAAATGTAGAATTTATTTCCTGTCTAAATGGTTAAACGTAGGATTGTGTTTAATATTTAAGTTTGTTATCGTCTATCTTACTGTGCCTGTTTCTTGTTTCTTGTCATTAATTTTGTGTGAGTTAGGTTTATAGTTTAGATCTGGCATCGTTTCAATTTCATCACAATATCTAAAAAATCTTATAAACTAAATCTGAACCATGTTCAGTAAACTTTTTACACGAGTTTGGAATTAATCTGCATTCTCTGAGGAGACGGTCTGGCCTTTAGGCTAAATATTACATAACAAAACTCCTATACTTGGGATAGCCTTTGCGTTTCTCATTTTTAGAGTGAGTCAAGTTTTTGGCGCCGTTGCCGAGGAATGCCATATTTAGTTTCAAACTAGTGTTTTCTCTTTTATTTTGATTTTCTTCATGAAAAAAAAATTTTAAAAAAAAAAAGGAAAAAAAAAAGAATTTTGAAAAAAAAATATATGGCTGCACATGCACCACACACATTTATGGATTTTTTGTAGTCCACACGAATCACTGCAACATCTTACACTGCTTTACCTAATGATGCACTTAATTTCTCGATTAAGCATGGGAGGATGTCAGTGATACCTCAGTTCCACGAGACGGAATCTGAGTGTCCTTATCAGCACTTGGTGGATTTTAAGTTGACTTGCAATAATATTATTACTAGAGCTGGAATTGATAAATTTACTAAACTTCATTTATTTCCTTCCTCTTTGAAGGATAAAGCGGAGATGTGGTTTAATTCTTTGAGATCTCACTCTATCTCTAATTGGGATGATATGGAATGTGAATTTCTGCATAATTTTTTTCCCTCATAGAGAACTTAATTTTTACAGGAACAGATCAGTTAATTCAAGCAAAGAGCCGATGAGATAATTCATGAAAGCTGGGAGTGATTTAAAGATCTGGTTAATATATTTTCCTACCATGGATTTGAAACATGGCACCTGGTCGACTATTTCTACACTGTGTTGACTCCTACATTGAAACAATTCAACCATATTATGTGTTCAAGAGATTTCTTCGGCAAGGAGCCTGATGAGGCATTGGGTGTTCTGGATCATTTATCTAAAGATGCTCAGTAGTGGAACACTAGGATTGACAGAAGACCAAGTGCAGCTCAACCATTGAGAGCAATACATGGTGGAGAGTGGTATGAATTGACGGATTATATTGATGTTCAGACACGTCTAGATGAAATCACTAGAAAATTGGATGCTATGGAGATGGAAAAGGAGAATAGTACAGAGCGACATTCGAATCAACCTCCCCAGTTCTTTGCACCACCTTCTTAGCCGATATATTATCAAACTGCACCTCAGCATCAGTATCAGCCACATCAGATTCCTCAGATTTATTCTTTTACAGCACCTGCTCCACCGACAAAGTCTCTTGAGGATAGCATGACACAGATAGCTAATACACTTCAACAATTTATGTAGATTAACACTCAAGCCATAAATGAATTGTGGCGCACCATTAATGATATGAGCACGCAAATGAGTACCCTAGAAAAAGGGAAATTTCTGGCACAACCTCAGCCTGATTCTCAAGTATACCAGCAATAACATCAACAAGTACATAATGTCTTAGGGGATTCTCTTGAGACAGAGAAGGTCGTTAGTACTCTGAGAAGTGGAAAAGAAGTTTCCCTACCTGAGATACCCATCGATAGACAAGCAGTTGTCCTAACACCTAAAATTACAACTGAGACAGATGAAATTAAAGAAGAATAAGAGGAAGCGAGCCCAGAATTGAAGAAGTCAAGTCAAGTCCAGCTAAATATTCAAGTGCAAGTGACGGCCATGGAACCATCATTACCTACTGTAGTAAATGTCAAGGATTGCAATATTGAAGCAAATCTTTGCAACGGTAAGGTAATTGGTGCACTAGATGAAGAAGTTGAGTAGAATGGTGAAAGTTCAACTTTCAAGGAACCAAGTAAGAATTTTAATGTTGATGCTTCTAAAGAACTAAAGGTAACTGTTTCGATAACTTTTTCTCAAAAACTAGTTCTTAAAGAAGTAAATTTCCTAGAAAACATACTGAATAAAGATCCTTTATTGTTAAAACAAGAAATTCAATTTGCACATGTATTGTCTGGTATTTTGAAGAGTATTAATTCATTTAAGGCCAAATTTCATGTAGGTAATAAGATTGATTCATTATGGCGACTCAAATTTGGAGACCCGTCAGTTCAATTTATAAAACTACACCCATTAGATGAAATTCCCCCAGAGCCTCCTCCAAACATATTGCGATGTTTTTTTTTTTTTCCCTTTATTTGCATTTTTTTTATTTGATTTTATTTTTAGTTTATTTTCAGGTACATTTTCTCTTAGTTTCAGTTTTTCTTTTCCTTTACTCCTTTACCCAGGTACTCCTCTATTTCCCTCCTTATCATCGCTCTCGTCTCCCTTATGCTTTCATATTGACGACAATGTTACACTTTAGTTGCGGGGGAGGGGGTAGGAAAACACTGCATCAAATCCTTATACACACCAAAAAAAAAAACCAAAACAAAAACAAAAAGAAAAACAAAACAAAACAAAAATATTGAATATGGATGATTAGGTCATGATTAACACTGACTTATACCCTTTACATACCTACATATAACCTAGGAGTTACATGCTTAGGCCTATCACTAACATGATTCTGTATGCTCCCTGACAATGTAGTGGGTTATTTATGTGTAGTTTCTCTTCATATGGCTAATCTAGGAATTATAACTCTATATAGGTTTACTAGTAGTTCAGTCGTGTTAATCTGCCTATATAAACTATTGTATTTACATAGTATCTCATGAGGCTGAAAACACACATTCACGTGACTTGTAGCACTTAGGGTTCCTTGTGAGCACTGAGAGAGCACCCGTGGCGACTATGACACCTTGTGAGGTACTGTTGAGCCATTTATCGTTCTTTTGAGTTTTGACATCAAATTTTCATTTTCTAGATAATTCTTTGTACATTAGTCTCAGTTTTTGACTTGCTAGCCTAGAGGTGACATCTAGTGGGGAGATAGAAACCTAGGTCGTGTAATCTACTCAAGATGTGAAGGCTGAGTCACCCCTAGAAATATACTTATTTCATGGATTCCTTTTTGAGCCTAATTTACATGGGTGGTATGAAGACAATAAAAGAAGTGTAATGATTGTCCTAACTAATCATAAAAAGAAAGAAATTGAAGAATGAGCAGAAGAAAGAAAAAGAGAAACATAAATGTACAAGAATGAGGTGAAAAATTAATATCTACTTCAAAAAAACACAACTACAACAAAAATTTAGGGACACGACACATGTTCTCCACATATGAAGACTCTTCAACTGTCTAATGCCTCAGAAATATTCACACCTAGTCTATGGATAAATTGATCTAGGGTGGTCTTGGTTAGATATGGTGAGTAGGTGAGAAGATGTTAGGATGAAAGACCCAACACCTCACAAATAGGCTGGATCCTTTTTAGACTAGCCCACTCCATATATTTAGCATTTGTTCCTTGCAATATGTGGGATGTTTGATCATGACACTCCTCCTCACATATGACGAGTGAACCCATCCTTTTGAGTATTTTTTAGGGTATACCAATGAGGCTGAGTCAAAACGAATGTTCTGTAGGTGCCCATGGATATTCTGGGTGTAACGAGTCATACACATTACACATGTCTCGAGATTTCACCTATTTAGTCTTGAATTTATATGGCTACATTAACTCTAAATTGTAATTCCTGGTTGACTCTATATGAATATACTATTTTTAATGGCTATATAATGATGAAACTTGCATGAGTGACTTGCTTTGGAGTTACTTGTATAGCATAATTGTGTATGAATGAGCTGGTGTGCAATCTAGTGATATTCCTATATGTGAAATGGTATATTTGTGTTGCATGTGCATTCATTTAATATTTATTAGAATTGGTGTTTGTAGTTGTCACCCTAGAAATCTTCATTAGACTACAACTCGTCCACTAGGATCGACCTAGGGGTTTAAAGCCTTGTTACATTTGGTAATGTAACCGTGTTTCCCGTAAAAGAGGAGGTAGATAGGATTTGATAGTTTTCGTAGTTTTTGCTTTGTTAGAGACTAGCAAAGCGTTAGTTGGGTGGGGTGATTACACGTCAAAGTTGCGTAATTAAGTATTTAAATTCATGCATTAAAGATTATAATTTTAATTAAATGCCTGATTATGGTCCGTATTTTAACATTGAGCTCAATTTACAATATTTGGGTTTCTATTTGATAATATACAGATTTTTTTATTTTATTATTGCAGATTTTTTTTTTGAAAATTAAAGTCAAAATTAAAAATGTATGTGAGCCATGCACGTGACCGTGAGCCATGCACGTGACCGTGAGCCATGCACGCATTTATTTGAAGCCGTGTACATGTGTAAAAATTGAAGAAACAAGACCACATGAGAGTTGGAAGCACATGCATGCAATGCCGATGTTGGCCTAACATCACTTACTAATCTTGTTTGGATGATAACAAATCAAAGGTTATTTAACATGTTCTGTTGAAAGTGACTATACTTCAGGAATCAGGTTTTTAAGCTCAAGTTCAAAGTTATCATAAAGCTCATTGCAAGTCTACATGAAAAGAAATGAAAGCTCAAAAGGCATATTTCAAAGAAAACTTGATGAAAGCTTAGAGAATTGAAGAAGCTCACAAAATTGAAGCTAAAAGGCAATATGGACTATGCAAATGACAAGCATGAAGACTCTAAGCTTAGAATGTGTTTAAAGTATTAAGAGAGTCTCTATGTAAGTACTTCATTCAAATGATGATTTGATTGGATTTGAAGCTCATTAGGAAACTTATTAACTTAGAGACCATGTTTTTGAAAAACCCCGAAAAATATTTTTCAAAGTCTTAAATTAATTCGGGGAAAGCAAAAGAGCAAAAAGTTTTTGGAAACAAAAAAAAATTAGAATTATGGTTTGTCCAGGCGATTGACAAAGACAACCCAAGTGGCTGACAAAGAAATAAACTGATTTTGAAACAACTCGAGAGGACCCAAGCGACTGACAAAGTTTTTTCAGGTGACTGAAAAATAAATAAACTATTTTTAAGACAATCCAAGAGGACCTAGGCAACTAATTGGCAATGAACCAATCAACTGACTCTCTTCTGCCTTTGAAATTCTCAATGTTTTAATGAATCCAGGTAATTGACTATTTATTCCCAGTCGACTGACTCTTCGAGATTTCAAAATTTAAATATAACAGGAAGTTTCCAAATTTGATTTTTTGAATTCTAAATGTTATGAAAATTTGGGAAACACTCCAAGTCACTTGGGGAATACAAAATAATCTTGTTTAAACATCTATAAATGCCTCACAAGGCTAAGGATTCAACCCACCAAGCAAATACATAGCAATTAAGCTCTCTTGCTCTCAATACTCCCAAAGCTCTCTTACTCTCAAACTCTCTGAAGTTTCTTACTGATTTTTGCTATGAAACTCTCTCACAATTCTGAGCCTATTCTAAATTCTTTCAATCTAAAAAGAAAGCTTACGATGATATACTTTTAAGGCTTCAAATTCTTTCAATTGTTATTTTGAATTGAAGTATATAGTAGTGCTTAATTGTTGTACTAATCAACTCTTGTTGAGAGTATCTTTATACACCAAAAATATTTTCTTGTTTTGTAGATGGATCAGGTGCTTGAATCGTTGTTGGACCAAGCATGGGGTATCGTTTGGAGAGGCGAATTCTAGCCTATTGAAGGAGAGATTGTAAAGGCTGCTCCTACTCCTCAAAGGAGTGTGTAGGGTTGCTCCTACCCATAAAGGAGTGGTATAGTGGAATCTTTGGGTGTTTTTTCCTAAGGTGAAGACATAGGCGGGTATAGCTGAATCTCATAAAAATCGCATCTCACTCTCTTCCCTACTCTTACTCTCTTCCCTACTCTCATTTAATTTTCCGTTCATATAAACAACATGGTTGGATTTTAATTTTCTGTTCATAATGACTATGTGGATTGGATATTAAATAAACTGAAGATTAATTTGACTTTGGGATTGCGGAAACTAAAAAGGGAGTACGTTGGTTGATCAATACAAATTACGAAAACCATAAGGGAGTATGTTGATTGGTTAACACCCAAAACTTATTAATTGAAAGTTTATTTAAAATCTGAAGTTTTTGGAAGAGTGTTGGAAATTTACATTGTGTTTCCAATTGAAAAATCATGTTCACAAATACAGGGGTTTTATTAGCTACATACTAAAACTCTACTTTGAGTTACTCAAGTGTTGAATCTTTGAAACATTGTTGAATTCATTCTATATTGTGAATTATGTTTTGGTTATCCTGGTTGGATTGAATTAAATTGCTAAAAGGGATATCCAAATTGATATATTCATTCATAAAGGTTTATAAGTAAATAAATTTCTGCTAAACTTGTGATTGAAAATCAATTTTTTGTGTGTGTGGTTGCTGAACTTAAAATAAGTTGATAAAGAATCAATCAAAGAAGGTATAAAGAAATTTTAAAAATCCAATTCCCCCTCCCCCCTCTTGGGAATGCACCTTCCTTTTCAATTGGTATCAGAGCAAGGTTGTAACAAATCTTAATTAGAAGCTATATAAAGATCTCTATGGCACACCTAGGTGTATCCCCTTTTGCTGAGGGTCAATCCTCAACTAGACCTCCTATTTTCTATGGTGTAAATTATACTTTTTGGAAATAAAGAATGAGAATCTATCTACAAACCATGGATTGAAAGGCATGGAAAGTTGTCACACATGGTGAACACATCCCCACTAAATTAGTTGATGGCAAAGAAGTACCCAAAGAAGAAAAAGACATGACCGATAATGACTTTAAGATGCTACAAGTTAATTCAAGTGCCATGAATGCACTATATTGTGCCTTGGATGTAAATGAGTTTAATAGGATCATGACATCTAAGTCATCCAAAGAAATATGGGATAAGCTAGAGGTAACGTATGCAGGGATAGTTGATGTTTGAGATAATAGAATCAACATGCTCACAAACGAGTATGAGACCTTTAGGATGAACTTGGATGAAACTATTACCAGTATGTACTCTAGGTTCACCCATATAATAAACTCCCTCAATGTCTTAGGGAAAAACTACTCTACATATGAGATGATTCGAAAAATCCTTAGAGGACTTCCACCAATTTGGGAACCTAATGAAACTACAATAACTGAAGGAAGAAATTTGAAAAATACCTCCCTAGATGAATTAATAGGATCCCTACTCACATATGAGATGACAATAAATGAAAGAAGTGGAAAATATAAAGCCAAGGTATCCATTGCATTTAAAGCCTCAAATAAAAGTTCTAGCCATGAGGATGAAGAGACAATGGATGTAAATGATATAGCCTTCATAACCAAGAAACTTGCAAAAATCCTTAGAAAGAAGAATAAATTTACAAGAAAAATCCGGAACTCAAAATCGGATGAAAATGAAGAAGAAGAAATTAGTAAGAAGAAAACAAAAGCTGAACTTCCAATATGTTGTAATTGTAAGAAAGATGGACACATAAAATCAGATTGTCCACAACTTAAGAAGGATTCTAAGAAGAAAAAGAAAAGGGCAATGAAGGCAACTATATGGGACAATATAAGCTCCAACAGTTCGGAGAGTGAATCAACCGATCAAAAGATGTCAAATGGTTCTCTTATGGCATGGGACGTTGATGAAGTACAAAGCTCTTCATCCAAATCATTTAATGATTCTTGTGATGATTCATATGATTAATTCAATGATGAGAGTAGACCATCTTATGAAGAATTACAAATGAAATTATTTAAAGCTCATAAGATTCTAGTTAAAGTAACTAAACGATACACTTTATTGAAAAATAGGAATGAAGCTTGTGGTCTAACATGGCTTTCGAATCTTGTTTTGATGATAACAAATAAAGGTTAATTTAATAAGTTGTTATTTTTAAGTGATGATGTTTCAAGAAACCTAGTATGATAAAGTTCAAAAGGTTCAAAGAAATGAAAGTACCATAAAGCTATACTTCATCAACAAAGTGATCAAAAGAAAAGCTCAAGAGGACCAAGATGTTCAAAACATATGGAAGCTTAAAGAATACTCAAGCTCAAGGCAAAGATGACTCAAAGCAAAGAAATACATGAAGACTTCAAGCTTAGAGAGTTTTTAAGTCCTTAGGAAGTCTTATGTAAGTATTTTATTATAAATATCTTTTGAAGCTCATTAGGGGTTGATATGGACTTAGAGACTTTACTTTAAAAATCCCAAATTTTTTTTTTAAATGTATCAAAGTAAGATGGCTAAAGGATTTTGGAAGCAAACTTAAAAAACATTTTTTATAATTGTTCAGACGACTGAGTTTTAGACCTCAGGCGACTAAAGTTTTTCCTGAACAGATTTTAAACAGGCAGTGAAGGTTCAAGCGATCGACCCATGAAACCTCAGGCGCCTGACCCTATTTTAAACTGAAATTTTCGCAATGTTCAGAAGCTTCTGGCGACTGAGCCCTCAGATCTTAGGTGACTGACCCTCGAACGACTAGTTTTTAAACAGCTTTTTAAAATTCAAATTTGAGTTGCTTGTGCCCCAAACTTCGTATAAACTTGGGAAACACTTCAAGTAACTTGGGAAATATGAATTAAACACTTTTTGAAGCCTATAAGTACATGGTTTCTCAAATCTAATCAATACAAAGTATTGAAAATCAGTTTGCAAGCCATATTGCTCACTCTCTCTCAAAGCTCTCCTACTCACATATTCTTATTGAGATTTTCTGAGATATACTAAGTCTCTAATCACTATTTTCTGAGCTTAAACTTCTGAATTACTTATTCATATCAAGGGAAGAATTATGGTGATACATTCTAGAGGTTCAAACTCATTCTCTTTGATATTTACTTTGAAGTATATTAGTGCTATATTTGTACTAACCAACTCTGTCTGAGAGCATCTATTATACAAAATAAATATTTCTTGTTTCCTTGTTTTCTTTGACGGTTTAGGTTTATTGGATCATTGTACCGAGAGTGGGGTATCGCTTGGAGAGGGAGCTCCACCTTAAAGGAGGGATTGTAACAGTTTGTTCTTCCTGCAAAGGAACATTATAGTGGAATCCTTAGGTGGTCTTGCCTAAGACGAGGACGTAGGCAGGATATAAGTCAAACCTCGTAAAAACTTGGTCTCACTCTCTACCCTTACTCTTTAAATTTTTCAGCATATATAAATTGTGTGGTTGTGTTTCTAAGTGCAGGTAGCTGAAAGTTTGAGATTGAGACAACTTTTATTTTAAGAGAGTATGTTGATTAATCTTTTGCTGAAACCTTAAAGGGAGTACGTTGATTAATCGTTTGCGAAAATCTTGGTTAAAAGGAAGTGCACCAATATTCATATATTCAGGGCTTTATTTAAACTCCAAGCTGAGTTTTGCAAACGCTGAATCAAGGAAGTGCTGCACCTCATATAATTGGTTAAGTATCGTGTGTTTGATTGATTGGTTGATTAATTGTTATCATTTAGAGTCATTGGCTTATGTTGATATTAAGTGTGGATTGTGGTTGGTTTAATTGAGCATTTAAAATCAAAACATTTTTGTGTGTTTGTTAAGTATACAAAAAGTTGTGAATTTGTAAAAAGACTTAAAAACAATTTTAAAAACCCAGTTCACCCCCCTCTTGGAACTACACCTCAATTTTCAAAACTATTATGAAAGAATTAGAATCTAAAAATCTTTCTAAAAGAGAAAAGAATTTAAAAATCAAGAGATTAGAAAGCAAGAATGAAAAGGTGATGAAAGAATTGGAAGATCTAAGATCCCAAACTTCCATTGATAATGAGAAAGATCTATATATTTCTGAACTAGAAAACAAAATTAACAAAATGTCTCAAAATCAAGAAAAGGGTAAAAATACACAAGACCTGAAAATATGTGATCTTGAAAAAGAAAATTGAGGATCAAAATAAAATAATTTACAACTTTACTAGAGGAAAAGAAAATCTTGATAAAATGATTGGCTCACAAAGAATGTCCTTGAATAAAGAAGGCATAGGATTCAATGGAGTTGAGAATACAAGGAAAAAGAACCTCTACAAGGGGTACTTTGCAAAAGCCTCCAAAGATCATGCTAGCACCTCCTTAAATGATTACACACATACCACATGTTTTCTATGTAAGGAGAAAGGATACCATAAGTTTGAATGTCCATTAAAAAGAAAGGGTGCAAAAATCAAACAAGTTTGGAAAATAAAAGAATCAACTCTTATTAAACCATTCGGCCCCAATAAAGTATGGGTACCTAGATAAAAAGCCTAGTTCACAAACTAAGGACTCCAAAGATATTAGGATTAGTCATTCCCTTTTTAGAAATTAAGAAAGCTAAATCTATACTAAAATGAAAAGGGATGCCTCCATAGCCCACAAGATTCAAGATAGCCAATTCAAATATTAGAAGAAAATTTCTCCTTGTTCAATATATGGAAATCTACTTAATCCAATTTAATACAAGGATATTGAACTAATTGAAATGGAAAATCTTAAAAAAGAATTTATAAGCTTATTGACGACTATAACATTGAAACAGATGAATACAAGAATGGTATTGTTCACCACAAATCAAGAAAGCTTGGATTGTATAAGGCTTATCTTCGAAATCAAGAAGGTCATTTGCTTCAAAAAGCCAATTTAGAAAGTCACTTGAAGCTTGATAAAATGATAAATCAAAATAAAGAGATTGAGTTGCAAAATTGAAATAACTTGCTAAACATGAGCATGTTATGATATTGATGATATTGATATGATATTGGTATTATTCTTGATATTGGTATCCATGAGCACTTACATAAAATTAATTGATATTTGAGCATGGCATGATAAATTTAAAAGCATAATTGGTAATCTTGACACCTTCATGGATACATAGTTTGTCCTTCAAGAATGAAATTATAACTTTATTGAACGTGAAATACATTTCATTCAGGGGGAGTTAGATTTGTTAAGCCATGAAATCATGATTTATGAAGATTTTTGAAAATTCTGATATATAATCATTCATATTTTTTCATGTTATTTTGGGACTCATTGTCTATCTTTTTATGCATGATGAATGCAAAGTTTTTGCTTTATGCCTTCACTGGATATATACTTTTGCTAATGGTTGCTCTTTGCCTTAGTATTTATATGTTTTTCTTGATATCTTACTCTTTTTTATTGATGTCAAAAGGGGGATAAGAATTGAGCATGATAATTGATCTTGAATTATGACATGATGTGATATTAAGCTAATCTTGATATAGGAGCATGATATTGAAATTAATATGAAATTGATCTTGATATTACAAATATTGTTAAGATGCTCATTGAAAGGGGCAAACTTATTAAGGCTTACTCAAATTTTTGCTCTTTATTTGTTATCATCAAAAAGGGGGAGATTGTTGGCATAACATGACTTACTAATCTTGTTTTGATGATAGCAAATCAAAGGTTATTTAACATGTTTTTTTGAAAGTGATGATACTTCAAGAATCGGGCTTTTTAACTCAAGTTCAAAGTTATCACAAAGCTTATTGCAAGTCTACATGAAAAAAAAAATGAAAAAAAAAAAAAAAAGAAAGCTTAAAAGATATATTTCAAAGAAAACTTGATGAAAGCATAAAGAATTGAAGAAGCTCAGAAAATTGAAGCTAAAAGGTAAGATGGACTAAGCAAATGACAAGCATGAAGACTCCAAGCTTAGAATATGTTTAAAGTCTTAAGAGAGTCTCTATGTAAGTACTTCATTCAAATGATGATTTGATTGGATGTGAAGCTCACTAGGAAGCTTATTAACTTAGAGATGATGTTTTTGAAAAACCCCAAAAAATATTTTTCAAATTCTTAAATTAATTTGAGGAAAGCAAAAGAGCAAAAAGTTTTTGGAAACAAAAAGAAAAATCAGAATTATGGTCTGTCCAGGCGACTGACAAAGACAACCCAGGCGACTGACAAAGAAATAAACTGATTTTGAAACAACCCGAGCGGACCCAGACGACTGATAAAGTTTTTCTAGGTGACTAAAAAATAAATAATTTATTTTTGAGACAACCTGAAATGACCCAGGCAACTGATTGGTGATGACTCAGTTGACTGACTCTTTTCTGCCTTTGAAATTCTGAATGTTTTAATGAATCCAGGTGACTGACTATTTATTCCCAGTCGACAGACTCTTCGAGACTTCAAATTTTAAATATAATGAGAAGTTTCCAAATTTGATTTTTTGAATTCTAAACATTATGAAAACTTGGGAAACACTCTAAGTTACTTGGGGAACATGAAACAATCTTATTTAAACATCTATAAATACCTCCCAAGGCTAAGGATTCAACACACCAAGAAAATACACATCAATTAAGCTCTCTTGCTCTCAATACTCTCAAATCTCTCTTGCTCTCAAACTCTCTAAAGTTCCTTGTTGAGTTTTGCTGTGAAACTCTCTCACAATTCTAAGCCTACTTTGAATTATTTCAATATAGAAAGAAAGTTCACGATGATATACTTCTAAGGCTTCAAATTCTTTCAATTATAATTTTGAATTGAAGTATATTGTAGTGCTTAATTATTGTACTAATCAGCTCTTGTTGAGAGTGTCTTTGCACACCAAATATTGTTTCTTGTTTTGTAGACGGTTCAGGTCCTTGAATCATTGTTGGACCAAGCGTGAGGTATCGTTTGGAGAGGCCAACTCTAGCCTATTGAAGGAGAGATTGTAAAGGCTGCTCCGGCCCATCAAAGGAGTGTGTAAGGTTGCTCCTACTCGTAAAGGAGTTGTATAGTGGAATCTTTGGGTGTTTTTGCCTAATGCAAGGACGTAGGCAAGTATAGTCGAACCTCGTAAAACTCGCATCTCACTCTTTTCCCTACTCTCATTTAATTTTCTGTTCATATAAATTGCATGATTGGATTTTAATTTTCTGTTTATAATAACTACGTGGATTGGATTTTAAATAAACCGAAGATTAATTTGACTTTGGGATTGCGGAAACCAAAAAGGGAGTACGTTGGTTGATCAACACAAATTGCGGAAACCATAAGGGAGTACATTGATTGGTTAACACCCAAAACTTATTAATTGAAAGTTTATTTAAAATCTGAAGTTTTTGGAAGAGTCTTGGAAAATTACATTGTGTTTCATATTGAAAAATCAAGTTCACAAATACAAGGATTTTATCAGCTACATACTAAAACTCTACTTTGAGTTACTTAAGTGTTGAATCTTTGAAGCATTGCGGAATTCATTCTATATTGTGAATTGTGTTTTGGTTATCTTGGTTGGATTGAATTAAATTGTTGAAAGGGATATTCTAATTGATATATTCATTCATAAAGGTTTATAACAAAATAAATTTCCGCTGAACTTGTGATTGAAAATCAATTTTGTGTGTGTGGTTGCTGAACTTAAAAATAGTTGAGAAAGAATCAATCAAATAAGGCATAAAGAAATTTTAAAAACTCAATTCACCCCCCTTTTGGGAATACACCTTCCTTTTTAGACGAGAAGACCGCATGTGCGTGAATAGAAACCATGCGCATGCACGTGAAGTGGCTGTCGAGCCGAATGAAGAGAGCTCGCGAGCTAGACATTAATTAAAAAGAGTTGGGTTGGAGCATTTAAAGTGTGGGCTGGTCATGAGTTTTAAATGAAGGTCGTGCATGGGCTTGAACCAGTTGAGAAGCCATGCATGTGTTGGTGCATGCATGCAGTTAAGTGGCATGCACTGGGCTATTTACTAAAGAAGATCGTGAGGAGAGATTAAAATAATAAAGAGAAGCCGTCTGTATGGGCTTGGGTGACAAGACCCGTCCATGCATGGCCGGTTCGTGAAGGGTTCTTAGCCATGTATGCGCTGAGTGACCATGTTCTAGATAGGTGAGAGCTGGAACCGCTGGGTCTCTCTCTTGAAGAAGCTGGGTCATGGGATTCATTGATGTGACCCGCCCATGAAGCATGTACATGAGAGGTGCTGGGCTTCATAGTAATGTGACCACTTAGCTGTGCATGAGTGGGCTTCATGATAATTGGAGAAGCGTGCTAGGCTAGGAGATGCTGAGCTGTGCGTTGGGTCATGTTGGGTCTTTAATAAAAGGGGGAGGCAACAGCTTTTGTTGGGGACTAATTTTAAGGTTTTTACTTTTTCTTTACAGTAGTTTTTTTTGGTAGGGAATTGTAGCAGCAGGCTTTCGAGCAGCAGCTGTTGTGCTGCAACTCTCCTCCATACTCTCACGACTTGCCTTCTCTCTTCTTATCCTTCTCTCTCTCTCTTTTTCTCTTTGTTTAATTAGTTGTTTTACTTACTTGTTATTTATTTTCATTGTCATTTAAATACATTTTGAATATTTAGTTTTAGTTAATTCTTGCATTGAGTATTGGGTTAATCTTTTTCTCTCTCTGTCTCTTCTCTCTCTCTCTCTCTCTCTCTCTCTCTCTCTCTCTCTCTCTCTCTCTCTCTCTCTCTCTCTCTCTCTCTTTTCCTTTAAATAATTGTTTAAGTTAATATTGCTTATTTGAGTTGTGTTTTAATTAAAGTCCTCAAATTTTAAATTTCTTTTTGGTTATTATTAAAGTTTAGTTTTTGGTTTGCTTTTTGTTACATTTTTGATTGCATTAAAATTTAGTTTTGTTTGAGTTCGTGTTTGATTGAGGTTTTTAGGATTGCATGCTTCAGTTACGTAATAAAGTTACCACTTTTAGGCTTTTGTTCGAAAGTTCAAACATAGGATTTATTTCCTGTCTGAATGGTTAAACATAGGATTGTGCTTAGTATTTAAGTTTGTTATCGTCTATCTTGTTGTGCATGTTTCCCATTTCTTGTCGTTAATTTTTTGCGTGTTAGGTTTGTAGTTTAAATCTTGCGTCATTTCAATTTCATCACAATATCTCAAAAATCCCAAAAATTGAATCTGAATCATGTTTAGTAAACTTTTTACATGAGTTTGGAATTAATCTGCATTCCCTGAGCAGACTATCTGGCCTTTGGGCTAAATGTTACATGACAAAACTCCTATACTTAGGATAGCCTTTGCGCTACTCATTTTTAGAGTGAGTCAGGGAGATGAGGTATGTTTCCCCCATTTAAACTCTGATCTTACTTTGTTAAGATTCATTATTTTGATTCAAAATTTGTGTTAGTTTGTGGTATAAAGTAGTCTTTCATATATTCAATTTGGTTGTATTGAACCAAATTTTGTGACTGGAAGCGTAATTTGGAAACCTCCATGAAATTAGGAATAGCTTCCCAAGATGGGGGGTGAATTGGCTTTTAAAATTTTCTTTTTAAAGTCCTTAACTTCTTTTAATATTTAACCAATTCTTTGACTTGTTTATCTATTTTTTCAATCAAAAAAGAACTTGATTTCTTTTAAACAATCAACAAGACAACTAATAAAACATCCAATCTTCAACCATAGAAATAATTAAACCAGTCAAACCAATCAACCACAATGCTCAAACCAACAACCAATTGACAAATATATGTTTACTGTAGCACTATAAGATTCAAGATGTAGATCTCTGGGAATATAAACGCTATCCAATTAATCTCAAGTTTTATACCATTCAATCACAATCAATATAATATATGTAACTTTCATCTTTTAATGCTTTCAGCCCTGTGGTGAATATAAGTTTGAACAAATCCCTGTATATATGAAATTTCTTCTTCAATATGATATTCAATATAAAATCCAATCACTCTTTCCAAATATTTAGAATTCAAATAAACTCTTGATAAATTTATCTTTGGGTGTTTAACCAAGTAACGTACTCCTGTAAGGTTTCCGCAAAGAATGGTTTAACCAACGTACTTCCTTTCGGTTTTCGCAATCCCAAATCAAAATTAAACTTTGAGTTTGTTTGATTTCCAAGTTTACGTAGTATATATGATTTCAAATTTAAACCATCCACGCAATTGAAATATGTACTAAAAATAAAAAGTAAGAGAAAGAGAAAGTGAGATCGGGATTTTTACGAGGTTCGGCTTCAACACAGCCTACTTCTTCGCCTTTGGCAAAACCACCAAAGGATTCACTAAACCTGTTCTGTTAACAGGTGGAACAAACCTTTACACACTCCTTTGTTAAGGCTAGAGCCCGCCTTCTCCAAGCGATATCCCCTCACTCGGTCACTCCTTCAAATAGGCTAAAGCCCGCCTCTCCAAGCGATATACCCTCACTCGGTCACTCCTTAATTAGGCTAGAGCCCGCCTCTCTAAGCAATACCCCCTTTCTTAGCCAACGATCCAAACACCTCGAACCATCCAAGAACTACGCAAAAATATGAAGAAAATACTGCATATAAAGCACTCTCAAAACAGAGTATATTAGTACAATTTCAGCTCTAGGTACTTCAATAATTTAAATACAACTAAGAAATAGAATTGAAGGTCAAGAGTAGAATTCACCAAGGTTTCCTTTGTGCTTTGAAAAATTCAGTATGAGAACCTTTGGTAGATATTTCAGCAGCAATTCAGATGTTCTCTTTCCAGCAAGAGTTTCAACAATTTAAAACTTTGAAAGAGATTGAGAGATTTTATACAAGTGTGTTGTATAATTTGTTGTTATATAATTCTTGGGTTCAAAGAGGTATTTATAGGCATTCTAGGATTAGTTTCCTTATTCCCCAAGTCACTATGAGTGTTTCCAAAGTTTTTACAACGTTTATATTTTGAAAAACCAATTTTTGAAATTTGCCCATTGGAGTTTTTTTTTTTAATAAAAGAAAAACAAAACCCGTGGAGTCAGTTGGCTGGACAAGCGACTGGCACCATTCTGTCTCCCAAAAATTATTTCAAGAAGTTGTCAGTCAGCAGGTAGAACATAGTTCATTTTGAGTCAGTTGGCTGACTGTCAGTCAGCTGGGTAAGTTTGCCTTGGTTAAGTCAGTCGATTGGATAGACAAAAGACTGATTTTTCTTTTTGATTTTTCCATTACAGCTTTTACACTTATGATTTGATTTTTCATAAAATATTTCAGAGATTTAAAAATGAGTTTCTTAAGTTTATATTGGTCCCTTAAAGAGCTTCAACAATATTCCAAAGGATATTTAAATATTAAAGCACTTACATAAAGACTTCTAAGTTTTTTACCATTCTTGAACACTTCAAGTTTTCATGCTTTTGTTCTTCAAGCTTTGAGATACTTTGAGATACTGAGATTTTCATTGAGTTTCTCTTTATCTTCAAGCTTTAGTCTTTTGATACTTGATTTATTTGAAAAGCTTTCTCTTGATGTGGCTTTGATTTATAGCTTCTTTCTCTTGTGTTGAGATATGTATTCCTGAAACAAAATCACTCAACAACACATGTTAAACCATCTATATTTGTTATCATCAAAACAAGATTGAAAAACCTAGTTAGGCCAACACTCCAATTTGAGGTTAGGGTTTATTCTTGGCTTGATTTGTTCCTATTTAATTTATTCGAATTTGGTCTTATTTTCATTTGCAATTTGTTCTAGTTTATGTTTTGGTATGAATTAATGTAAACATGTTTTATTTATAAAACCTAAAAAAACCTTTTCTTATTTCAATCATATTTACTTTTTCATTAGCATGTTGTGAAATACTGTTGACTTTGGTGTATTCCCAAGATGGGGGGTGAATTGAGTATTTAAAATTTATTCCTAGGTATGTCCAAATCAGCAACAGTAATACTCAACCTAGGGTCTGTCTATATACTCATAAACCCAAATGTACAGATAAATGTAAGATGTGGAAATTAAATCATGCGCAACATTCATAATATAGCATACACGTACAGTAAATAAATTGGGGAAATGTAAAGTGCACACACGATATGTTATCGGGGCTTGGCCAATTGCCTACGTCCCCGCCTCAGCTCGCAAGCCCAAGGATTATCACTATTGCTCACTTAACGGGTGGAGCGGCACCGATTACAATCAGGTCAAATTCATATAGTTGACCTCAATCTTTACAAACTTTCCTTGCGAGGCAGAGAAGGCCCTAGGTCAAATTCACAGGTCTAACCCGAACCTGATCCTTACGGGCTAGATCAAACCCCTTTAGGCCACGTATGGAATACAATCAGATAAACTTTTTCGTACAATGAAAAGTACTTCTAACACAAGCAGATTTATACAACAATTCAATACAGTATAATCAATGCACATCAATAATGTAAGAACTATAAACTCAATGGTGTATATGTGCAATCAACACTCAAAGTAAAGATTATCTCAAATTTAAGCACAAGAGTGTATCTACAAGCTAATCTTTGAAACTATGTTTAGATAAAAATATCAGTCACGGTTTTAAGGTTTCAAAGATTTGTGCCAAGAGTAATATGAATATCTCAAAAGTATTTTCTTAATATGAAAGCACAAAGAGATATTCAAATTCAAGCTTGTAAAATGATTTTTGCACACACAAAAATATGAGCTAAGGCGTCTTGTAATATGAGTGCGAAGAACCACAAGCTCTAAGTTTTCCCAGACAAAAGATTTATTAAATTAAATTTGGAGGGAAAACTAAGCTCAACCCTCAATCCAAAAATCAAATATACAATAAACAAGTGAGGGTTATAGCAATAATCAACAATGAATAAAACACTCACAAAACTTGATTTCTCAAAGGAATGGTAGTATATGAGTGTATAGGGTTTGTATGAAGAAATAGGGCTTAAGAAATTTCAGAGAGTTTTTGTTTAATCAATTTTACTAATTGTTTCCTAATCAGAGCAAATGAACCCCTATATATAGACTTGCCCAATTCTATAACCAATGGGGACACATAAGGTATTATTAAATTTATTTAAAAAATATTTAGGAAAATTAACCCAGTTTTGCCCCTCTTAATTGCAGTAAAAAATTGAACAACCCGAGAGTTTTGGGTGGCTAACGTGAGGTTCGGTCGCCCGAACAAAGACATAAGAAAAAGTACGTTTTTGAAGTTCAGGTGCTTGTGAAAGAGGACGGTTTGCTGAACCTAGGCGATTTTCCAAAAGACCGCAGTTCAATCGCCCAGTATCAAGTTTGGTTTACCAAACTTGAACATTCGGTAGCCCGAGATAGTTTTGAACGTGAGATTTCAGGCTGCCGAGTTGGTGGAAAAAGTAAGAATGAACGTTCGGTTGACCGAGGATGGTGGTGCCCTTTTTGATTCAGTTGCCTGAAGTTTGGTCAACTGTTTGACCTTTCAATTGTTCGATCACCCAAGGCAATTTAACTTGCCTAGTTCGGTCACCCAAAACCCTTGTGATTTGACCCTTTAAATCTTGATTTAATTCAGTTGATTCCTCTTATATTATATGTGATTTTGAGGACTATCCTAAGTGCAAGTGCAAGGACCTAAGGTCTTTTCTAAGGTTTTAGGCATTTTAACTTAGCCTAAAAAATCTGGCGTCAGTTGACCTTTGTCTAAAGTCTCTCTATTTTCAAGTGATGTGTAGGGACCTAGAGTTGTTCTAAGGCCTTTGCGCTTATTAGTTCCTACATGCATGATATACATTCATTATTATAAACCTTTCCTATATTACTATTACAGACCCGAAATGAAGATAATATAAATTACAACAAATGAATCTTCTAAGTCTTTATTCTTCTAGTCTTCATATGTCATCAAATGATCTTACTAATATGAACCTGCACACAAACTTGATAGACATTAAATACTTGATTATTTGTCATAATCAAAACAAGGTATGACCTATAAGGTCAACATTCTCTCCCTTTGATGATGACAAATACATCATGCAAAAGTAGGTACAGCTTTGAAAGGCTTCCCCTATCAATATGCATAAGGGAAGTGTAAAGATGTGAAAAATTCAAAAATTTTCCTAAGGTACCCAATTTTGCCTAAGTTCTCCCCTTTTTGGCAACAGTAAAAAGGGCATGTAAAATATAACTAGTTTTTGAAGAATATAGCAATTAAGCATACAAACAATATAACTGGTCATTCAAATTTAAAATGAAATAACAAACGTGATTAGAGCAGAATTATCCACAAACCATAGCAATTTAAGTCATATCATAAGACCCGTAAAAGATTTAATTTTAAAACATACAACATATGATAACAGGTAAAAGGTTTGAGCATAAAATAGTCTAACTAGTTTGTATGCATTTTCATGTGTAGTTATTGAATCAGTTATGCAATTTAAAATATATATATATATATATATATATATATATATATATATATGTGTGTGTGTGTGTGTGTGTGTGTGTGTGTGTGTGTGTGTATGTAATAATAAGGCAAAATATAAAGGACTTTTTTATTTGAAATAATTTCTTGCCAAATAATAAAAATGTATGTAAATATATATATATATATATATATATATATATGTATATATTTTATATGTATAACTATATAACCCCCTTTGGATGTCGTCAAGAGATACTAGGGGTTGCTTGCTAAAAAATTTAAAGATCATGAAGCAAACAACATTTTCCTGGTTTGTTAATTAAGCACACAAAATGTAACTAGAAAAACACAACCACAATGATCCTAAAGATATAATCAATCAAATGTAAGATCATATGGTAAACGCAAACAACATGTGGCAAAGTAGTGTATATCAACTTAAGATTTTCATGAAGTTCATTTCATTTAAGCACACGCCACATTGAATTCAACAATAGATCTAAGCTAAAAATTTTGTAAGCATAATATGATAGACATTTTAATTTTAGATGCTCTCCCTGTCAATTTGAATTCTAGCTTAGATGCAATAAACTGCTTATACCAGTTAAAGACTAATATCATTGTACTAAGTAGTATAAGTCATCAATTTAAATCTTTAAAATCAACTATACCGAATATTAATCAACTATATTTATCCCTATCAGTATAGTTGTCCCTATAGACCATAAATGCATCAGAAAAGTGTATATTAAGGCATGCTATAGAGTTCATGACCCAAGAACATTCCATATCAAAACATAAAACTTTAAGCGCATGATATAATATTCAGCGATTTTAGAAGAGCCACAATATTTCAGTAGATGAAAGTGATGCACATGGGTCATTTATGCGCTTCCTATAGGGATGGAACTGAACTTCCCTAAATATTCTCGATGATTATGCTAGGATGAAATTTAATATTCAATTAGTTTTCACTCATCCTTTCAAAAATGTTTTATCATTTATTATATCATAATCATCTATGCGCAAGGTTTTATTTTGGGAAATTTTTTTGAAATTTCGATAACATGCCTTCTGTAAATTGGACATTTTCCATTAAACCTATACAAAATAGATTCAAGCAAGCAATATATAATTCAATTTAGGCATACAAGAACCTATAATCCACTACCAGCATGCAATTCACATCAATTGCATCCGCCATGTAGGAGGCATTCTAGACTAAGCATGCATTCCAATAGTATAATTAACTCAAGATATTCAATATAGTTCAATAGTAGTTTGTGCTAGGAAAGTACATGAACTATCCATCAAAGAAATTTTAACTATTTATTAAATCATGGATAGTGCTACAATGCTATACACATATAGGCATATCTGTTAAGATGATAAGCCAATGTCTGCCTCTTTTCTTATGAATCTCAATGCGTGTGAGAGGCACGTGATTAAATACTCTTTAGGATTAAAATTTCTGATAAGTTCGAAAAGTATTCATTATGAGTGGACATGATTCAAAATATTTTCATGGAAGTGGATATGTCCAACCTCTTAGGTAAAAAGCATTTTTGAGTATTTGAATTTTCTTGAACAATGCTCTTCGGAGAGTGGGAAAATATCCTATAAATATAATCACAATTTAAAGCAAGGATACAAGTGGATATGTGAAACCTTACCGAATATGATCGTGGTTTGGTAAGGATTTCTATGGAGGAGATAGTGAACCAAGATTAGAGGATTTTAATATTTTAAGCTCAAAGGAAGCATTTTGATTCCCTTACTGATTACCTCAAATTTTGATTACGAGGGATGTTTTTTAAATAAGCATTTGTATAATAGGCATTTGAGATCATTAGTGCTTAAGCCTAGAGTAATGTCTAAGTTTTGATCCAGACCTTTATGTTAAAGGATAAGCTTAGGGATAAAGGATATATAGTGAGACGAATCCCTAAACCTCAACTTTGTGAAATGGACAAAACGTGCTTAACTTAAAATATTTTATCTTTAAGCATGAGTTAAGCATATGAAATTAATTACCTGACAAAGACGCCATGTCCAATTGGAAGTGGATTTTACTCTAGTATGTTGTAGCCAAAGTTTTCATATCTTACCATATCATTGTGATATTTCTTTATTAGGTGGTTTAATTGGATATATTACCTAACTTTTCATATTCAAATCTTCTTAGTCATATTAAACCAAAACACACTTCCCAAGCCTTTAGTTATCATTGTTCCTAAACCTAGGAACTAAGGAATAATTTAAAATGAATATTTAATTCTTATTCGATCACATTCTTCCTCAAGTCCTATGAGATTTACTTTCATAAATACCCACGTCATCTCCTTATTTAGGCCTCTGGCACTTCTAGATGGACAAGAAAACTAAATGTGCCATAACATTTCACAAAAAAAAAAGGTTTTGTGAATGCGTGAAGGATTATGTTTACAATTCTTTTTTTTGCTCGATGAGGCATAAAAATTTGTATAGGATTTATTAAATGATTTTGAATCCTTTTTGAAAAGATATTTCTTTTTAAGACCTGAGGGTTTATCATCTCCCATTTCTTTCTCCTGGCATATTATTTTCAATATTTTCTTCATATTTCTTCTCTAAGGTGGTATGATAAGCTTTCAATTCTTTCAATTCTCCTGGCATATTATGTTTAGGTATCCTACCTAGAAGCTTATCTAGTTTAGATGAAGCCTTTTCTAGTTTTTTATATATGGGAATGCTTTCATCATATAATTCAACACATGATTCATTACAGGAGTTATTATGATCATTAACAAATGAATCATTGCATGCACCAACATCAACAAAAACAATGGATGATTCATCATAAGTTATATCACAATAGACATCGCGTGAACCATTTACAATATTATCACAAAGTTTGACAAATGATTCAACATACAATATATTTCAATATTTTTCACGAGAATCATCACATGCATCATTAATAGAATTATCATGAAATTCAATAGATGATTCAACATTTGAAAAATTATAGCATTCAGCAACAAAATCATCTATAGAGGCTGAGATAGGAACATATACCTCTTTGTCTGTTAATGCAATTGCCCTATTATTTACCACTTCCTGAGTGGAGGTCTCATTCTCCCGGGTTTCTCCATATTTCCTTTCAAGTTCATCCCAGATATCCTTAGCACTTGTACATGCCATAATCTCAATAAGAATATTAGAATCTAAAGCGCAATACAGTAAATCCATGGCATGTGAATTTGCATGCATTAAATTAATATCATTTTCTACTAGCATACAAATTCCTTTGACAATCACCTGTTAGGCCCTCCAGTCCATTGATTTTATAAATATGCTCATTCTAATTTTTCAGGCGATGTAATCAACACCACAAAATAATGGAGGATTAGAAGGTGACCTCCCCTTTCTAAATGAGGATACACTAATGTGAGCCATCTCGATCTTTAGCAAAAACGTTTAAATCAATGCCACGAGGCTCTGATACCAATTGTTGACTTTGGTGTATTCCTAAAAGGGGGGTGAATTGGGTATTTAAAATTTATTCTTAGGTATGTCCAAATCAGCAGTAGTAATACTCATCCTAGGATCTGTCTATATACTCATAAACCCAAATGCGCAGATAAGTGTAAGATGTGGAAATTAAAGCATGTGCAACATTTATAATATAACATACATGTGCAGTAAATAAATTTTAGAAATTTAAAGTGCACACATAATATGTTATCGGGGTTTGACCAACTGCCTACGTCCCCGCCTCAGCTTGCAAGCCCAAGGATTATCACTATTACTCACTTAACGGGTGGAACGACACCGATTACAACCAAGTCAAATTCATAGGGTTGACCTCAACCTTTACAAACTTTCCTTGTGAGGCAGAGAAGGCCCTAGGTCAAATTCACAAGGCTGACCCCAACCTGATCCTTACGGGCTAGATCAAACCTCCTTAGGCCACGTATGGAATACAATCAAATAAACTTTTTTCGCACAATGAAAAGTACTTCTAACACAAGCAGATTTATACAACAATTCAATACAGTATAATCAATGCACACCAATAATGTAAGAACTATAAGCTCAATGGTGTATATGTGCAATCAACACTCAAAATAAAGATTATCTCAAATTTAAGCACAAGAGTGTATCTACATGCTAATATTTTAAACTACGTTTAGATAAAAATATCAATCACAGTTTTAGGATTTCAAAGATTTGTACCAAGAGTAATATGAATATCTCAAAAGTATTTTCTCAATATCAAAGCACAAAGAGATATTCAAATCTAAGATTGTAAAATGATTTTTGCACACACAAAAATATGAGCTAAGGTGTCTTGCAATATGGGTGCTAAGAACCACAAACTCTAAGTTTTCCCATACAAGATTTATTAAATTAAATTTAGGGGGAAAACTAAGCTCAACCCTCAATCCAAAAATCAAATATACAATAAACAAGTGAGGGTTTTAGCAATAATCAACAATGAATAAAACACTCACAAAGCTTGATTTCTAAAATGAATGGTAGTATATGAGTGTATAGAGTTTGTATGAAGAAATAGGGCTTAAGAAATTTCAGAGAGTTTTTGCTTAATCAATTTTGCTAATTGCTTGCTAGTTAGAGCAAATGAGCCCCTATATATAGACTTGCCCAATTCTATAATCATTGGGGACACATAGGGTATTATTAAATTTGTTTTTAAAAATGTTTAGGAAAATTAACCAAGAGTTTCAAGTGGCTAACCTGAGGTTAGGTTGCCCGAACAGACACTTGAGAAAAAGTACATTTTTGAAGTTTGGGTGCCTGTGAAAGAAGATGATTTGCTGAACCTAGGCAATTTTCCAAAAGACCGCAGTTCGGTCTCCTGATATCAAGTTCGGTTTATCGAACTTGATCATTCGGTAGCCTGAGGCAATTTTGAACGTGAGAGTTCGGGCTACCGAGTTGGTGGAAAAAGTAAGAATGGACGTTGGGTTGACCAAGGATAGTGGTGCCCTTTTTGGTTTGGTTGCCTAAAGTCTGGTCAACTGTTTAACCATTCAACTGTTCGGTCGCCCAAGGCAATTTAACTTTCCTAGTTCGGTCACCCGAAACCTTTGTGATTTGGCCCTTTAAGTCCTGATTTAATTCAGTTGATTCCCCTGATATATTATATGTATTTTTGGGGACTATCCTATGTGCAAGTGCAAGGACCTAGGATCGTCGACCGAAATCTTATCTAAGGTCTCTCGATTTCCAAGTGATGTGTAGGGACCTAAGGTTGTTCTAAGGCCTTTGAGCTTATTAGTTCCTACATGCATGATATACATTCATTATTACAGACCTTTCCTATATTACTATTACAGATCCGAAATGATAATAATATAAATTACAACAAATGAATCTTCCGGGTCTTCATTCTTTAAGTCTTCACATGCCATCAAAATGATCTTACTAATATGAACACACACACAAACTTGATAGACATTAAATACTTGATTATTTGTCATAATCAAAACAAGGTATGACCTATAAGGTCAACAAATGCGTTCTTTCCTAAAGTATCAAATACTATTAAAATCTAAAAAAAACAAACCTTGTAATTTGATATAAGTGAAAATTGATTCAAAATGTTCGACACATATGCATAATTTAAATATTTAAAATATTTTAAGAACCTTATGCCGAAGGCTATAACTTTACTAGTCAATATATATAAGAAACTTAAAATTAGTATGTACCTTTTCAAATTACTTTACTTTTATGTTTATAAATACTAATATTTGGAGTTCATTATTTTAATATTTAGATTTTAAAAAATTAAATTTATTCTACATATTATTTTTTACTTAAATATTTTCATAAGATCATTCTAGGACCAAGAATAACTTATGAAAAATTATAATATACTATTAATATAGATTGCTTTAAATACATTTCTTTTGCTCTATGTGTCGAACTTCATATTTAAAAGTCTAAAATAATTAAAAATCAAGTTTGATACCTAAGTCATCAATACAAATCAAGCCAAACCATCTATAATTAAATATTTCACTTTCTATCATTTGATTATTACTTGCAATTCTTAAAATTCTGGAAGGTCCATTTGGTTTTAATTTTATAATGACACCATCGATTGATACCAAATACCAACTCATGCTTATTCACCTTCAGTTTAAATTAAACATTGTATTTTGACTTTTTTTATTGGCTAGGGTAATAAGTAATTAAATTATTTCTAAATGTGTTGTTGAAGGAGATTTTTATGGTAATAAATCTAGCCCGCTAAATGCATGTTTATCACACGAATGAACATTTCGGTGCTCGAGCCGCCGACGTATGATATGCTTGTTTATCACACGGATGAACAGTTTGGACATGCTGAAGTCTCCACTAATTTGTTTGTTATTATGAATATTGCGTTAGATGAAGGGATGAACATTACGAACGATGTTAATTTAGAAGACGAGAAAACCTACGAGTAGGAAACCGCTGAAGGGTTAAATGAGTTCATTGATGATGTGAATCCACCCCTCAGTGAAACAAAGATGCCATCTACAATGTACAATCTATGGATGAACTTCCAATGTACGCTCAAATTGATGTAGATGTCGCAAATATGTCACGCTAAGAAGAGCTTCCTATACAAGTGATTCGTTGGGATGAGTCATCCGAGTTGTGTAAGGGGATGCTCTTTGGGTCCAAGGATCAATTGATAGCTGTGGTGCGAATTTATCACGCTTGAACTCACCATGACTTCTATGTGGTATAGTCTAACCCAGTGTTATGGGTTGCTAAGTGTAAGTAGGATTTTGAGTGCAAATGGAAATTACATGCAATGTTTTGAAAGAAGCACAATTTATTTGACTCAATACGATGGTCCGCACGTGTTTGAATGAATTGTTATCGCAGGACCATAACCAAATCACATCATCCCTAATTATTGGGGAGATAGTGAATATGATTAGGGGAGATGCGTCTACATCAATCGCCACGTTGAAAGAATTCATAGATCGTCATTTCGACTATTTGATCTCGTATAAGAAGGTGTGGTTGGGCAAACAGAAGGTCATTGGTCAAGTCTTCGGCAATTGGGAGATGCCATATCAAATATTGCTGAAGTGGATGGAAATGATGTGCACATACAATCCTGGTCTTGTAGTCAAATGGAGGTGGACTTCTGTTCCAAAATACGAAAACTCTACAATGTCAGTATCTATATTTTGGTTGTTTGCAGCATCCATTGAGGGATTTCATCATTGCTCTCCTGTTATATGTGTAGACGGGTCACATCTATACGCTAAGTATAAAGGCAAACTCCTTATTACGACGTCCTCGGATGCAAATAAACAAGTTTATCCCCTTGCATTTGCCATTGTCCAAGAGAAAAGCTTTGACATATGGAATTGATTTCTATGTTGTCTTCGTTCCATTACCGATAGGGATGATATTTTCTTGATATTAGATAGGCATCCAGGCATCTTAACTACCGTGTAACGAAATCGTGATTAGCAACCACCACGTGCCCACCACCGATTCTGCCTTCAGCACTTGGTAAGCAACTTCAATAATAAAGTAGAAAATGTCAATCTAAAGCATATGGTAAAGTAAGTGTGGAGGGAGTATCAGATAAGAAAATTTGACAAGTGGATGGAGAGGATAATTGATGAAGGTGGAGAACCAGCAAAGTCATTTTTTGACCAAATCCCTTCTCATATGTGGACTCAATGCCACGACAATGGACGAAGGTATAGGAACATGACCACTAACCTTATGGAGTGTTTCAACGCCATCCTGGAAGGAGCTCATAGCCTCCCAATAATGGCCCTTGTGCAACTAATATTTTATCATGTTGCACATTATTTCAATAGCCGACGAGAGGCTGCTTATAAGGCAATTTCTGGAGGAAATGCATTTACTCCACATATAATGTTAGCCATGGAAAGAGGGAAGCTTAAGGCTACTGGATATCAAGTCACGACATTCAACAGGTCAACTAGTACATTTAGCAATAACAACGGTGCGAAAAGGGCCACACAAAGGAAACAATGTTCAAACTTTGAGCATCAATGGATGCTAATACTCATATAAGAAGTTGCTAAATTTACACTTTACTTGCTCCCACTTGTTAGCTGCATTTGCTAGGACACGGCTGAACACTATCAGGTTTGTTCACCCTTGCTACAGCACTGCCGAACACTATATGACAAACACAGCCGATTTCAACCCAATTAGGCACAAGGCATAGTGACCAGCATCCTCATTGCTAACATTGCAAACAAATCCTAGCTCGACATAAAGGTCAGCCTAGGAGCTCATGTCTCTGTAATGAGATGGACGTAAGGGAGGTTAGGAAGAAGAACATATGCAACCATAAACAAGGACATAACCACACAAAGTATCCGAAAAGGACCCTACCTGGGGATGGAGTTTACCCATCGCATTTACTGATCACATCTACGCAAACTTCACTTTATATGGTATGTTAGGACCTTGTATTATTTGATTTAGTTAGTGACTGTATTCAACTTTTTCCATTTTGCAGCATTGATCCTGGGTCGAGCAATCGTTCATTTTTGAAGTTGATCGAGCAACACCGGTCCACCTGAGCATGGGTTGATGGTCATGCGGAGCCCTTGTACTGTCAAGGGGGCACATAGTTCTTGGAGAACTTATTCAATGTGGATGACCACATCATTACATGGATCCATACAGCGGGATTCTACAGGATTTATCGTATTGGCCATATCCAGTTGGATTCGCATTTAGTCATGACCTTCGTGGAGCAATGGAGGCTGGAGACACATACGTTCCACCTACCCCATGGTGAGGCAACAATCACATTACAGGAAGTCACGATCTTGTTTGACCTGCCCATTGACGGAAGGCCTGTCATTGGTCATACGTGTGGACCAGGAGACGGTGATGCAAACCGGCAGGGATGAGTGACACAACAACATATGTGCCACCAGTTATTAAGAGTTGTGCCACCTGACACCATGATGCACGGTGCCTACATCCATATGCGCTATCTATAGGAGCAATTCACTCATTTACCGACAGATGCGGATGCTCAGACTGCAGTATTCTTCGCACGAGCCCACATTTTTGCAGTTGATATATGAGACATTATTTTACGATCTGTTGAGTAGTTATGCCCATCTGATGTTCATGCCACTATTAGAGGACCTTATGCATATTAGCTCGTATAGTTGGGGATCTGCGACATTGGCGTGGCTGTATAGAGAGATGTGCCACGCCACACACCTATCAAGGAGGGAGATCTCTCGTCCTCTACATTTACTACAAATCTGGGCATGGGAGAGATACCCCTACCTAGCCCCTTTGTGCTTGGGTATGCTGCAGATTGCAAGGGATGGAAAAGATCATCTAGTTGAGCGAGTACCACTAGCATATCGATTAGTAACAACATCTGTTACAATAAATTTGTACTCTAAGTACTACAAAGTAGTGCTTACTGCTTTGTTACATTCTAATATTTAAGTTTTCAATTTGTACAAGTGGAGGGACGATATGAGGGCTCCGTCAGTTGTGCAGCATACATTGCCCTGGTATAAGTTCAAGTTGGACATGCAATGGGAGCAAGACGTATTCAATTTTAACAAATCACAATTATTTTTTTTGTAGGAGATATGTATAGTCTGCTTAACTTTTTTTTTCTATTTATGTGCAGTTCATATGGGGTACACTGATGAGGTTATAGTTGACTTACCCACCGATTATCACATTGGGAGTGACTTATGAGTAGCCCGAGTACCACTCATATGCTCTAATATTATGAAGTGGTATCTTGGCTATCTGTAAGGCATTCCTGACCCCTTCTTAACATCGAAGGTACATCTACATGTATACAACCTCCATGCAGTTGACAGACATAGTCGAGGAGTCGCTGATTGGATGACTTTCCGCAAGATGTATGTGGATACATGGCAACATCGAAGAGAGCACATCATCCTAGTGAAGCTGGAGGATGGTCCTTTACGTTCGAATGACCCATACTTCAGGTGGTATAGGTCCATCACACGATGCTTCATGGACAGGACTACTGTTGTATATTTGAGCCTCGTAAGTAGACATTAAGCCACATATTGTACTTTTGTTTTGTGGATTTTATGATGTGAATGTACTAACTAAATTTTGTTCTAAACTGTAGGCTGACATACTGTAGGAGGTAGATATGATCTCTCCAAATCCTGCAGTACAAGGATTGGTGAAATCTGGATTAAGAATTGTCCACGAGGATGGACGACGGACCTGTGAGGATTGGTGTAATCCCAAGAGAGGGGAGGGTGAATTGGATTTTTTTAAAAAAAATTTCTAATTATTTTACCGATTCACAAATAATATCACAATCAAAATTAAAGCGTGTATGTAAAACAATCACAACAATATATAAATGATAATACATGTGCGAAAATATAAAAAAGTGTAAGGTAAGAGAGAATGACACCAAGATTTTTACGAGGCTCCGCTTTCTCTGCCTACGTCCTCATCTCAAGCAAACCACTTGAGGATTTCTACTATTCACTCCTTTAAATCAAGGCGTAGCCACCTTATACGCACTCCCTATAGGCGGAGCCACCTCTCCGAGCAATATACCCTCACTCGGTATGGTACACACCATAATCCCTTCTTATAGGCGAAGATACCTCTCCGAGCGATTTACCCTCCTCAATATGGTTCACACTGTAATCCTTCCTTCTAGGCAGAGATACCTCTCCAAGTGATATACCCTCACTTGGCACGGTTTACAACCTGAACCACAAAGAGATGATTTGAAAGATAAGTTTTGCGTACAATGAAATACTCCTTAAAGAGCTTATTTGTACAATGAAAAGCTTTTTAAATGTACTCTCAAATGATTTGAAATATGAAGCTTAGTAGAGCATGGGTATTTCTCTCAAAAGAAAATTTTTGCAAGTAAATGAGAGTATGGAAAATGTTTTTCTCAAGATTGACCTTTGAAATATCAAATGCAAGGAGGCTTTCAAGCAATATATATGAGTATGAATATATGATCTAGCCTTTCAAGGATAACTCAAAATATTTTTTCTCCAAAAGAGTTTTCAAAATGAAAGTAAGAGAAATATGAATTTGATCTTCAAAATGAGTTTGAAATATGAATAAGAATAAAAAAATATTCAAGTATAATTTCAAAATGATTTGCTAACCTTCTCCAAGTGATTGGGCAATGTATTTATAGCCAAATTTAAAATATGATCATTATATGATTGTTGGGTATTATAATAGTAATATATTTTAAATTTTATGACCGTTTGGAGCTCAAAAAGGCTTTAACCCGAGAGATCCAGTCGATTGACCCAAGGTCCAGTTGATCGGTCAAAGGGCGATTTCCCTTTTAGCGCAGTTCAATCAGCTGAGCGTATGATCTGGTCTGCCGAATCATCCTTGAATGAAGTTCGGTCGACCGAGCTTATGATCCGGTCGACTGGTCCCTTTATAAAAATGAGTTTTGACCAGTGATTTGATTTCAAAATCATTTCAATCCTTTTGTGTAAATTAAACATTTTAAATAAAAGGTTTTTCATGCAAGGTTGGAGTTCCTAAGGTCAATCTAAGGTCAGTATAGAGCTTCAATTTTAAATCAAATGAAATGCACGCACAATTGAAACCTATTAACAATACAACTGAATAAGATAAGTCTTCAAGCTTTTGCTCTTATGATTCCCATGGAATGTGCCAAGAATGTGTTCAAGTAAGTGCTTTATGAATTTCATTTTGCATTGGTCATTTGTACTTATGGAAACATAAAACGGTTCAAACACTTAGTGCACAAATGAGATGCTATGATTTATCATTATCAAAATAGGATAGGATTTAAAAAATCAACAAGACCAATGTACCTCGACCTGACCCACCTATATAAGGAGGTCGAGGAGCTCCAGTACAAGGAGGACATGTTTCGTGTGTGGATAGTGGTTCATGGATGCTCCAGTGAGCCGTCTAACGTACAGATTGAATACGTGTTTGGCCCGTCAGCACCCTATGCTTATTCGATGGGAGCTAATATTGTGGAGTTGACCAGTAGCAGGTTGTATGCTGCAAATGTTCTTTCATCCTCCAGACCTTCAGATTTGAGTACCCCGTCTAACTTTTCTACGACCCCATCCATGTCATTCCTATTGGACGACATTCTAGATGTTGAGGATGTGGATGCACCAGTCATGCCACGTTGTTCCTAAGTAGGTTACCTATTTCTTTGAACAGGTGCAAGCATGAATGAATATACTCGATTTTAAGAGGAGCCTTTGTCAAAAATTTTACAGTAATTCAATGTACTGTGAATGTGTACTTTACCAAAATTTTTAGATCTCTTTCATTTTTATCTTTATTGCTATTATTCTAGTGTTTCCTAAGTAGATTATCTGAACTGCGCATACATTGCATTGGGCTAAACTAAATAAAGAATACTTCAAAAATAAATAATAAAAAAAAAAGAATCAGTGATGACCCTCCATAGATTCGCCTATATAAGTCACAGATAAAGTTGCAAATATAAGAGCTTGAATATTGCTTGTAAATAATCAAAAGGAACATAACGAGTATAAGAACCACTAAAGATATTAAAGAAATAAGAACAAAAATTACTAATTCATCGACTAATATATTCCCAAAAAGTTGAAAATTAAGTGATAAAAGTTTTTATCAAATTTTCCTTTGATAATTTGTTGAATTCAATGAAATCAATTGAAATGAAAATCCTATAGATTCAAATAATTCTAATAAAAAAAAAATTACAAATTTCATGTTGCATGAACAGTGCAAAAAACGCTGGATGGTCCAATATTTTCTAAATAAAAGATGCACTTCAATATTTTTTGGCTACCACGCATCAACTAACACCAGCTCACTTTGTTTAAAAAATGTTGGACGGTTTAATGTTATAGAAAACATAGAAAATGAGAAATAAAGTTTCTTGTACCTTTATCAAATATTTTTATATAAAAAAGTTAAAAAAGGAAAAAACTCGAAGAATTTATCCGACGGACCCGTCGGAGGAATTCACTGTGCCATTGCACCGATCAGCTTAGCTGCTGGCTCACTCCCTCGGCCATGGCCGAGCACCGCCGCCGCCGCCACCACCACCAGCCACTTCTCTCCATCCTCATCCTCCTCCTCTCAATCTCTGTCCTCTCTGCAACAGCACCCCAAGACCAAGAGCAGAGTGAACAGATCGAAGAAGACTCCCCCATCACTCGCTTCCAACAGTACCTCAGAATCAACACCGCCCACCCAAACCCCAACTACTACTCTGCCGTCTCCTTCCTCCAATCCCAAGCCCATTCCATTGGCCTCAATTCCACCGTCCTCGAATTCGCCCCTGGCAAGCCCCTTCTCCTCCTCACATGGCCTGGTTCAAACCCCTCTCTCCCCTCACTCCTCCTCAATTCCCACCTCGACAGCGTCCCCGCCGAGCCCCCCAAGTGGGTCCACCCTCCCTTCTCCGCCGTTCGAACCCCCGACGGCAAAATTTTGGCCCGCGGCGCCCAAGACGACAAATGCATCGCTATGCAGTACCTCGAAGCAATCCGGACCCTCCGACACCATCGGGGCTTCGTGCCCCTCCGGTCGGTGCATATCTCGTACGTGCCCGACGAGGAGATCGGCGGGTTCGACGGCGCTGCCAAGTTCGCGGCGTCCAAGCAGTTTGAGGATTTGAATGTGGGGTTTGTGTTGGACGAAGGGCAGGCCTCGACTAATGATGAATTTAGGGTTTTTTACGCTGACCGGAGCCCGTGGGGTTTGACAATTAGGGCTTCAGGCGCGCCTGGGCATGGGTCGAGGTTGTTTGATAACAGTGCCATGGAGAATTTGATGAAGAGTGTTGAAGTCATCACTAAGTTTAGGGAGAATCAATTTGATATGGTTAAGGCTGGTTGGGCGGCGAATTCAGAAGTTATATCGGTTAATCCCGTGTACCTGAAGGCGGGCATTCCTTCCCCCACTGTGAGTTGTGAATTACATGATTTGTTGTTGTTGGTTTGTGATTGAAATGGTTCTAGTTGTTTCACCAGAGAAGAATTTGTGTAGGGATTTGTGATGAACATGCAACCTTCAGAGGCTGAAGCAGGATTTGATGTTCGTCTGCCACCCACAGCAGACCCGGATCTTTTGAAGAGAAGAATTGAGGAAGAATGGGCGCCGGCTACGAGGAACATGACATATCAAGTGAGTGTTGGAATTTTTTCTTGTTTTAAATTGTTTAGGCTTGAAATCGTGGGGTTGTGGTTTGTTATGAAAATTGAAAGACTGCATCTTATTGGCGCAGGATATATAGTACTTTTATCATGTTTTGATGGCACAAATCCTTGTCCTTTTCTTGAAGTCTGTTTAAATTAAGATCTTGAAGCTTGTTTAATTTGAAAGCGTCTACATTGAGTTTTGAGGACCCATTTGAATTACCAATATTTGGTGACTGTTTTAAAATCAAACGGGTGGAGACTATCAAACTACTGGTACATCTAACTTATCCTTTTTATCTTTGAAAATGGAGTCGCCACTTTATTATAGTTATTGAAAAGGTAAAATAAAGGAAAACCTCTTTAAAGAAATAAGGTTCGGGAGTACATTTGTGAATAGGGAAGGTAACACTTTAAATTCACTATAATTAGAATTCAAAGCATTTGCACCCTAAATCACCCATTCCCTTGAATGGTTACCGTGCTTACCTTGTGGGTATGAGTATATCTCATATTGAAATGATTTTCTAAAAACAAACATTTGAAGTTGGGGAAAATATGGAATTCATTTTTTGAAAACTAAGTGGTTGACGACCTGCAGAGGCTGATCGACTGCCCTATGCATTTTTTTTTTTTTTTGGATTACGCACTAGGTTTCCACATGTCCGTTTTACGGTCCACGTGACTAATCTCGCGTTCCTTGAAGCCGACCCCACAACTCCAAAGGGAGGTAAATTTCAGGAATCTAGAGGCGGAAACGAACCCGGGAGGATTTGAACACCAACTGCCCTATGCATTTTTGCTTCCATTTTTGATTATTCATTTAAAAAAAAAATGTTTAACTCTTATCCTTTTGAAAAGACCTTCATAGGACTTGTACAAAGTACTAATTCTCATGAAAAAAGCCCTTCTAATTTAATGTCTAATCAAAATGCACATATAACACATGCAAGTTAACAAACAATAAAGAAGAAATGGAGAAGAGAGGAAGGAGGGATTTAGTTTTTTGTTTGGTATGACTAAATCTACAATGTAGACTACCTACATATCCTCAAAGAGGATTCAAGCCATGTCTAGTTCCCAAAAAATATTTTCAATTCAAGTTTAAAAACATTTTTTGGGTTATTTATGGAAACATTTGGAATTTGCATGATTTTGATTTCTTTGGGTGGAAAACCATAAAATTTAACTTGAAATATCTTGAATTATCTTCTAGAAAAGAGACTTTTTAATATGTTTAAAAACTGCATCATAAATGATTCAATAAAAAGTTAAATTTTCTAAAAAGCCATGTTTGGTTTATTTTGAAGGAAAATCATAAAACCATTTGAAAAGTGTGGATTTTTGGAAGGAGAACCACAAACCCGACTTGATTGTCATTAGAAAATATTAGATAACACCCAAATGCTGCATTATGGATGTATGACTTTAGATAACTTGAAACATTTGCAAAAAGATTGATGCTTTTTTGAGAAAAATCATGCAAATCCATTTTTTTTTTAATTAAAAGTGATTTTTTGTGAAGAAACCATGAAAACTCTAAAGAAAAGATCAGTCAATGTTAATCACAAGTACTCTACCATGTATAGAGACATTAACATACTTGAAATTTCAAAGGAAATCAAGAGAGAGTGCAAAAAAGAGCATTTTTGGGATTTGACGGTCGACCACTTGCAGGGGCCGGTCGACAGCCTGTAACCAACGATTACATTTTCAAATGAAGGAGAGGCTGGTCGACCGCATGAACATGAAATTCAACATTAATGATAAATTTTGACATTCTTGCATGCTTTTCTTATGCAATCAAATTAGAAACATGTTCTACTATCCTCAACTAGCATTTTTGACATAGGAAAGTAGAGAAATCATGAAGTAAAAATGTTATGATTCAAGAAAACACAATCATGCTTCACATTGCCAAAATCTATATAATGAATGGAAATGCACGAAGCAAAGGGTTTGACACTAACATCTTTGAAGAATAACCTTTTGTAGATCAAGTAGAAGGTCCCTCACTTCAAATCTTGTCCAAAGTCCCTTTCAAGAGAAGAGAAGTGTGGTTTCTCTTCTTTCCTTCCTCCAAATGAAAGTCCCCTTGAAACTCACAAATTTGTCTTGAAACCCTCACTTTGCCCCCACTTGGATGTGCCCCAAAGTCTTCCATAAGAGGTCCCTTTTATAGACCTTCAATGGAAGGGAGGGAAAACCCTTTTCAAATTTGAATTTCAAAAATTCAAATTTGAAATAACTACCAATAACCACCAACCGTTAACTACCAATGTTTGCAATTAACATGCGGCATCAAAAGGGCACATGGTTGGCCAAAGATCTCCAACCAATCGTGTGAAAACAACTTTAAAAATTTGAAAAAAGGCTGGACTGGTTGACTGCCTTTAGAGGCCGGTTGACTGCCTATGGAAACGACTAGTTATGGAGGGAAGGCCGGTCAACTGCCTAGTGCAAAATTTGGCCTTTCTCTTCATTTTCCTAAATTTTTGCATCTTGATATGGGTAAATGTTTGTTTGGTCAAAAATTGACTATTGACAGAAAACATTTCAATTTTCAGGATTCCAGTTGACAACACGTTTCTTTTTTTCTTTTTTATTTTAAATAATTTGCTGAAATCATCATTATACTACGAATGCACATTAAATTGTTATGTAAATGTAGTTTATTATTTTGATATTCTAATCATCATAATGGTCCAATAATTGAATCATTATAGAATCAACCAGCTAGTACTGGTCATTTAGATGACTAGTAAGGAGACATTGGGGAGTTTGTATTACGATTTACTGAAATGAACTAAAATCTTTGACTGATATCACTGTAATGACATGCAGTGCAAATTACATGTGGATATCTTCTTTTGGCCTTTTTATTTCCCTTCTCAGTCTTAATAGATTTTTGTTTTGGTCTGGCTGTTCATATGGATGATGCTCATGTTGTTAGTAGGAGCACAATAGAATAGGGATATTAACATGTAGCTGAATGAGCACACCTGAAAGTTCAGTTCCCTAGCACAATGAGCGCTGGTTGCTAAAAAATTTAAAAAAAAAAAAAAAAGGAAGGAAAGCAACACTTCAGTTGCATCCACATTGAAGTATTTGAGAACCACATATAATTTTTACTTGTTCAATGTTTAATTTGTTAGTCTTCATATTTTTTTAAAAATTACATCTGAAGTAGGATGCTGATCGTATTAGTATTAGTATATTACCATAGCATGCTAAAGCAGCACAGAATGCTTTTACTTGTGCAACTTTGATAGGTAACTATCAAAACATTGTGTTGTTTGCACTACCATAGCTATGGATTATGAAGATTTTCTCTGCCCTTTTGTGTTTGATTTACCAGTTTATATTTTATGGTTGAATGAGTGTCATTTAAGATGTAGGATAATTGTTATTAGTCAAATCAATAAAAAAGTTATCTCTTCAGGCATGAATGAATTATTATGAGAATCTTCTGGTTTGAATCTTGTTGCTGGTTGGCATCATTGCCTTCTGACTTTTAAATCGTGGCTGGAGTTGGTCTTTTATAGTTGCAGTTGCTTGTGTGCCGATTGTCATCTTTTACCCAACAAAGTAACATGACCTAACTAAATATGTGTAAACTTAGGCAAAAAAATCAAAGGAGAAGGTTGCAACATAGGGCGGTCGATCAGCCGCTATTTGGTGGTCGATTGGCCCTTTTCCCTGCCTTTGGTTTGGCGCCACCCGATAACATTCAACCAACCTCTACAGGTGGTCGACCGACCTTGTAAAATTCAAATATTTGAGTTATTTTCATTTGATTGGTTAATGGTTCTGGGCATGCCAAGTATCCTAGAAATTGCCGCGTTAGGAAACGACTAGGGTAGTTGGTAGTTGTTCGTTGGTGGTTAGTTTGAATTTGAATTTTAAATTTCAAATTCAAATTTCATTTTCCTCCATTTCTTGAGAGGTCTATAAATAGACCCTTTAGGAGTGAGTTTGAGGCACGCCTAAGTTGGGGTAAGGAGAGGGAAATACAAAGAATTTGTGCATCTTTTGAGGTTATAGAAAGAGGATTGCAACTTAGAATTCGGGAAGAGAATTCTATCTCTTCTTTGTTCTTACTTGAGGGATCCTTGGGGTGTGAACATTGTGAGTGTATCCCCATTTGATCTACATAGATTGCAGTAACACAATGTCAGCCCTCTATCCCTTTTATTCATTGCTTTAAAGTTTAGTTTGTGTTTTTGTATGTAATGCATGTGTGTGTTTACATATGACATTGGTGTTTGTTTTATGCATATAATTGGAATTTATTTGATTGGATCAAGTCATCTAGGGATCTTAGAATGTGGTAGTGACTGGAATTCATGAAAAAATTTGATTGGAATGGCATAAATAGCATTTTTCGAAGATGAGCATGTAGATGGTCAATCGGCCTGCAGGCATGGTCGAACTCCCTTGAGTTTTCATAGTAGTCGTTGGCTACTGTAGGTGGTTGACGGGCCTTTGTAGATGGTTGACAAGCTTGTCCAGAGGCCATGTTTTTGGCTATATTCTTTGGTTTTTTATGTTGTTTTGGAGTCTAAATATTCTTTGGAGTATATTGGTCAAGTCTGAATGCTGATATCTCAAGGGTTTTCATGGTTTTTCCATAAAAAACCAAAATTTCATTTTCTAAAGAATTCTCAAGTAATGACAAGTGTTTTCAAGGTTTTCCACACCAAAAATTGGAGTGAATACTCATGATGTGACTTTTGGGTATTCTTTAGAACTTTCAAGGTTTCTAAAAAGCAAGATTTCAATTTAGGTTTGTGATTCTCCCACAAAAAAATCCACAATTTTCAAGTTTAAGCAAGTAAATACCATTTTTCAAAGTAATCACCTGTGAAGTGGCTTGAGGGTAAAAAAAAAAAAAATAGGTGTTTTCTCAAACTTAAACTTGGTTGGTTATAAATCTCTGTTTTGCAGAGGATTTGTTGAAAATTCAGAGTTTTGAAACATAAACAAAGATTTTTCAATCAAAACTACTAGGGTTTTCAAGTGTTTCAAGGATTCCATCAAAATGTTTTCCAAAATTTGTTTTTGAAAATGTTTTGATGAACTACAAATGACTTGATTTCTCTCCGGAGGATATGTAGGCAATCTACACATGTAGACTCAGGCATAACAACCAAAAAACTAAAAATTCTATTGTTTTCCTTTCGTCTTCTTTTTATTTTCTTTACTTTTTGTTTGAATGTGTGTTTATTTTGAAAGGACATAAAGTTGTAGAGTTTTCGTGAGGTTAAGTCCTTTGCATAGACTCTATGAAAGCCTTTTCAAAAGAAGTCAAGAGTTCAAAAGTTTTCTGCAATACAAAATAAAAGAAATAATATTTGCAGCAGGCGGTTGATCTACCTTTGCAAGTAGTTTACTTACCATTGTTGTAACTTGATTTTTGTTCTATTTTATGATCTTTTCTTTAAAAAATGAACTTCAAAATGGGACACACACACACACACACACACACACGAGCTAAGTATGATTGCCATTCTTGGAATGAATGTTTTAGGGTGGTTACCATTCTTGGAATGGGTGTTTTAGGGTGCTAAGACTTTAACTTCATTTAAAGAAAGCTTTATGATCTACCTTCCCTATTCACAATGGTGCTTCTAGAATTTAATCTCTTTTCAAAAGGTTTTCCTTCGTTTTATCTTTTCGAAACTAAAATGAAGCGGCGAGTCTGTTTTCTAAAGCAAAATGGTAAGTTTGACAACCAATGGCTTGGTTTTCTTTGCTTAGTTGATTTTCATTTAGCCACCAAATGTGTTGGCAATCAAACGGTCGCTTGAGCCTGATGTTGACATCGTGCTAGCGGGCTTGCCTGCTTGACTGGGGTTGCTTAAGAAACTTGTGGCGTGATAATATGGTTTTTGTTTTTCCTTCCAAATTTTTCAACTTGGTTAAATACTTTATTTTCAGTTGAAATTAATTATTATTTTTTGAATATGCCCCTATGAATTGTATTATGTTATTTAATTGAATTTGATAGCCATGGACCAATGCCTTCACTTTTCCTTTTAGTTTTCTGTAGGTTTTGAGTCTTTTGACAAAAGCAACTTCAAAAGCACTTTACTTCTTGTTGCTTTTCTTAACGGTTTATTTGCCGCCACTATGAACAAACCATTGGTGTCCACAAGTTCTGTGAATATCCTCTAGGATGCAATGAACCACCATCAATTTGCTTTTGTGCAAACAAAGATAGACCCATTGAATGCTTCTACTGAAAGCAAAATTGCTCTAACCAACTCACTACTTTTGTGCAATAAAATTGCATTTCGGTGGGATATGAAGAAGGCAATAAAGTAATTATAGAGCTATATAACTTCTAAATTGTCTAGTCTAGAGCATCACAGCAAAATTTATGTCCTATGTATAGACTTGCTGGCGTCTCTTTAAATTGTTATAATCCTTGCTCAGTGCCCTTTGATGCTAGTAATAAACTTGGCCTTTGTTGAAACTAGACAATGCCCTTGGTGTATGCGTAAAACTAAGAGCCAAATCTTTTAGACACACTAGGAGACACCTTGAGCTTTGGACGCACATCTTTGATTATTTTGAAAATTTTCCAGCAACCCCCCACCATTTTCAGAATAAGGAAAAGTTCTTTTGAAAATTAAACCATAAAAGCAATCTTGAAAATCTCACTGATGAAGCTGTCTCATGACTTGAACCTTCATTTAAGTGGAAACAGATTGGGATTGTTTGGAACCACTATGGAAAAGTGTTTTTCTGAAAAAAAAAGGCATTGAATTTGGTAAGTATTGGAAATAAATACTGAATTGGAGAAGTGTTGCAGTCCGGTGGTGTCTAAAAATGATTACTGATTATAAGTACTTATAAAATAAGTGGTGTTTCATTACTTTCTTTAATTTGTAAGTACTAATTGAATATACATTATTATGATGTGAATAAGATTATTATATTTCAACATATAGTTAAAAACTTAAAATTGTGCTAGCATTTTCAAACAATGTTTTCCAATTAATATTTGTAATTTACATTTTAAATATTTTATAATTAAAAAACGAATTAAATTTAGTAAATTAGCATTTTTTATAGTCTAATTAATATATCAAAAAATTTTAATATTGTCAAATTAGCATATTTATTTAAAATTTTTGTTATTTTAATAAAAAAAATTTAATTTTAATTAGAAATTTAATTAAAAATGAATTAATATTTATGCTAATGAACTTTTTTAATTGGAATTTTTAATAATTTTCTAATAATAAATAAAACAATCTTTGATTATTATTTTCTAATTAAATATAACAATATTATTAATTTACATTTATAATATTATTAGTTTTATAATATTTTTATTATTTATCATTAATTCCTAATTAATAAAACAATAATTCAATAATCAGAAAACTTGTAAAGGGGGAGAGGGGATCTAGCAAGTACCACGAGATCCAGCATGCTGCAAGGAGAGAGAGAGAGAGAGAGAGAGAGAGAGGGTGGGGGGGGGGGAGGTTGGCACGACAGAAGGAGGAGGCCTTTGAGGGTGGCCGTGGGCATAGGATTAGGAGGAATTGGCTGGTGGAGAAGGAGGTTGAGGGGAGGAGGTGGAGGACGTGGCAGTGGCGTGAGGAGGAGATTGTCAAGGAAGGCTGTGGGTGGAGGAGGAGGAGCAGCAGCAGCAGGAGAGGGGAAGGGGGAGGAGACCTGGGTACATGAAAGATGAGACAACAAAATGACCAATATGCCCATATGTTGTCTAAATTTAAAAGTTTGCCACTGGTTATGAACTATAGCTACTTGTAAGTAGCCAGTAGTAATTAAGATTACTTCTTAAAAAGTACCTGTTTTTCTCCCCCTATGAAAACTAAGAAAGTAGTTCAGAAGTAATTTTTGAGAACTTATTTGGGTGTATGTTGAACACTACTTTTTTGCACAAATACTTATTTTAAGTACTTTTTGGAATAAGTATTTTTTAGCAGTGGTTCCAAGTGAGGGCTAAAGTTCATTTTCATTTTATCAGTGAAGAAAGTTCATTAAGAGGCTTCAAGGAGATGCCAACCAAGTATAAATGAATAGAAGTACATCACCTTACTGCATGGGTATCATTCACAATTCACTGTGCCAATTAGAAACAATAGCAATCCAACGATCTTCGATGATGTGAAAGGGCATAGCCGATCCCTTGAAAGCTCTCCTTAACCCTTCAGACCGACCAAAAATGGCAAGGGGAATGAGGGAAAGAGCTCTCCTCCTTTCCTTGTTGGTGTGGATACCTCTCCAAGCCCATAGCCCCCTTCCACTGTTCTGGCAGTAACCCACTAGTGCCTGATGAGGGAAATGGGTAATTCCAAAAAATTCTAGTCTAGGGCAAATGCAAGAGGATATGCTCAATTGATTCAGCATAATCCAGACATAAGTAACACCTATTAACAAGGGCAGCCCCTTTTCTGGAGGTTCTCAATGGTAAGAATCCTTCCGAGAGTTGCCACCCACATGAAGAAAGCAACCTTTATGGGGGCTGCAGTCCCAGGGGATTTTGCTGCAGGTTTCTGCTGGAGAGGTGAGGTTGTTATTGTGGAACCTAACTGAAAAAAATTCCAATTTTTGTCCGGGGTTCATTCAGGTTCATTGGTAGTGTTCTCTGAGTTTTTTAAAGGCTGCTATAAAATTATGAAAGATTGTCAATTTCCAGTCAAAGGCATTCCTAACAGAATGTTCCAGGAAGTCCCATGGTCAGTGAGCATGAGGTTCTTGTTAATAAGGGGTTCATTCCCCAAACCCGAGGATGAGCTTTTCTCAAGTGGGAGACTGATGTAGAATAAGATCAATGTCTTGAAGAAGGCTTAGTTTTTGGCTACTTTAGTCATAATTTTAGGCTTTATTTTAATTTATTTTGGAATACATGAGTTGACTCAAAGGTTTAATTTTTTTAACCTTTTCAGGATTTCTTGAGTTATCTTGGAGGCATGATTTTAGGTGTAACTCTAGGCTCAATTTTATGCTTAAGTTTAAGGTTTTGAGAGCTATAAATAGCCTTGTTAGGCTGCTGGCCATCCACACTTCTTTGGGTTAGAAAGGTTTGGTTTTTTCTTCTATACCTGTTTGCACAAAACCCTAGAATTCTTCTAGGACAGGATTAATTGCTCTGTCACTAATACGTCTGCACTTCCGTTTTTCATCAATTTGTTATTTCAATTATTGGAAAAATATATTCTAATGAGGTTTTTTAGAGGACCGGTCTTGAACATATCCGTGCTTTCCTATGACAAGCAAGTGCTCAGTAGTTTTCTGTATAAGACAATGAACAAATAGAATTGAGAGAGAGAGAGAGAGATATGGCATCCTCTAAGCAAACAAGAAAGGAAAAAAGGGAGAAGGGAAAAAAATGAAGAAGAGAGACTAACAATTTATAAAGTTAATGAAGCAATGTTGTTGACTTTTTGACTCTGATCCCTGTTTTGATTATGACAAACCACAGTATCTTATATGTGTGTTAAGTGTATGAACATGTTCATTTTTCTAAGCACAGATGACAGATGAGAAATGGAAGCCAAAAAGTACTTAAATGCACACACCATTTGGCGCAATCCATGAAATTGCGAAGGAGCAAAGTATGAAGATTTTTGTTTCAAGTTGTATTGTATTGCATTTAATCTTTGGGTTTGTAATAATGGTTTGTAATAATGCATCTACATGCATGATAGGGTTTAATGCTCAAGAGGCCATAGCAATACCCATAGGAGCCAATACCCTTAAGATAAAATGCCACAACTTATTCACACAGGGTTAAAAAGGTTCAAGGGTCAAAATGGATTTAACAAAGACTTCGGTTGATCGAAGGTCAACCAACGTTAGATTTTTGGGCTCAATTAAGAAGCCTAGGCCATAGACTGAGCTTAGGACCCCATGCACATAAATGCAAAATCCCTTAAGGCTAAAATGTCACATTTATACAAATAGGGATAAAACTTTAGGTCAAAAATTATGTTTTGAATGGGTCCGAATGACCGAACCTTTCTAGTAATAACCTGCTTGGTCCACCAAACACTATTGACTTAGCCACGGTCGACTGAACCTGTGGCAATATAAATGCCACGGTCGACCAAACGGTTTGAAAGTCAACATTTTGACTTCGCACGGTCAACTGTTTAGTTTTTGAACGTAGTGTCATAGGTTGACTGAACCAATACGTGTCTAACACCTCTACTGTTCGGCCAACCAAATGTATAGTTCATTTTGGCCACGGTTGACCGAACCTAGTTGAGTAGCCGACCGTCCTTGTCTTGATCAACCAAGCCTACGAGGGGATTCAAAATCGCCTTGAAATGGTTGACCATATCTATAGTTCAAAAGTGTCACAATCGACTGAACTTGCTAAAGTGGTTGATTGAACCTTGAATACGGTCGACCGAACCTCTCGGGTTGCCAATATTTTTAAGGCAGTAAAACGTGGTTAAATTGGGTTATTTTTAATTAAACCTTTTTAAACATTTTCAAAAATACCCATTGAGTCCCAAACGGTTCTAATTTTTGGAGTGTCTATATATATATACTCCTTCATTTGGCTTAAATAGCAAAAAAATTAGAAAACATCATTAGCAAAAATCCTCTGAATTTTTGAATACCTATTTTTCCTATACAAGCTTAAAAATCCCTCTCTTACATATTCCTATTGAAATATTCCTTTGGTAAGAGTGTTTTAAAGATCATACATATAAGCTTACACTCTCATACTCGTTGATTGGTGTTGATTTTTATTGAGAGTAAGTCTGAGTTCTCTCTTGTGATTTCATTCATAAGTTTCTTTGGGAAAACTCTCTAGGGCTTGTGAGTCTTGCATTCTTATTGCAAGATTGAAGAGCTTGTCTTGTGCTTTTAGCAAAATATTTTTGACAAGCTAGAAATCCAAATATCTCTTATACTTAATACTTGATAAATTATTTTTGAGATATTTGATAGTGTTCTTAAAATTTTTGAAACCATATTTGTGATTGATATATACATATACATATATATAGTTATTGTTTCAAAGAACCTCTCACAATACGCTCTCACATATCAATTGCTATATTGACATTATCTTGAGAGTTGTTTTAGTACACTTCATTGAGCTTATAGATCCTATCATATTGAAGTGTATTGATTATATTGGTACATACTTGCTTATTGGAAAAACATTGTATTTTACACAAAATTTATATTGTTTATCTGTTGTATTCGAGGCGTAGCCTGAGGGGGTGTTCATCTAACCCGAAAGGATTGATTGTAAAGGTTGGGGTCAGCCCTTTAAATTTGACCTGGGTTTCCCTTGCCTAGTAAGGAAATGGGTGTTGTATTAGGTATCGTTCCACCCATAAGTGAGCAAAGGTAGTGAATCCTCTTGCTTGTGAGCTTGAGACAGGGACGTAGGTAGTGTTGGCCGAACCCCGATATCATATTGTGTATCATTCTCTCTTTCCCTTAATACTCTTTATATTTCCGCACTTTGATACATGCACATGTATGTTTAATTATTTATTGCCTTGATCGTTCTTCATACATGCTTTGACTATTGTGTGTATTGGAATTTGTTTAGAAAGACCCTAGGTTGCAATATACTGCTTGTGACTCAAATTAAACTTAGAAAAGTTTTAAAATTCCAATTCACCTCCCTTCTTGGGAATACACCAATTTCAACAAATGTGATCTGTTTTCTCTGCAAATCAGTCAAAGAGAAACTTGAAGAAGCTATTTGTGGAGCACCAAAGTGATAACAGAAAGACTACCCCACTTCTAACCAAAATAGGAGTAACAGAACCCCTAAATATTCCAGCTTTAGAATCCAACCTGACACACCAAATGATCACAAAAATTGTTCACCTCCAAAGAGCCTTCCTCTCCTTCCTAAAACCTTGAGGATGAAGTGGAGAGGCTATCCAAAGTCACATGGAAAAATCTAATGCTCCCGAAAAACAGCAAACAGGTTATTCCACAGTTCATGAAAGGGACCATGTAAGGTGGCATTATCGTTGTTATGTGAAAAACTGGAAATGAAAATTGAAAACTATCTTCCACAATTGAAGAGGCCCTTAGTTTTCTGAATAAAATTTTATATGAGAAAAGGAATAGGAGGAACATAAGTAAAATTATTGAAAGAAGGCTTGCAATAAAAGCTCCTATAATATGCCAAAACCAACATAAGTCTTGAAGTTAAGCCCTTGAGCCTTGGCCCAGATGGTGTAGGGTTTGGATGGGGTGAGGGAGATCCATGGTTGGAACAAAATCAAATCCAAAAAAAGTTGCAGTTGTTTTTTGTAACGTCTAAGACCTACAAGTTGAAAAGGATAAAAGAGTTATTGTGCTAATAGGCATAATTTACATGCCCAATAGTTGATATTAAGATCCCAGATACAGGATTTAGGGTTCATGGCTACCAAATTCTCTGCCTGCAGTTGTGTTGGTTTCCTCTTTTTTTGATACAGTACGGAATGAGCTCCGTGGTTTCTATCTAGGCATGGGCTACATGTGACTTTTGTTAACAAAGGCTAAGTAACTGATGGAAGTAGCCATTCTGATATGGAAGTATGACCTACCCACATTTTAATGGGCACCTTGTTTTTATGTTGATTGTATAATGATTTTATGCTGGTTGTTTTGTTATTTATGTCAATAAAATACTTGGACTATGGAAAGCAGAGTCACTAGAAAAAACATTGATACTCTAGCAAACTTCAAGTTGTTATGGAACATCCCAAAACATGGGACAAATTGTTAATATTACATTCTGGAACACTAAATCTGGTGGTTTAAATTGTTATCCAATGTTTGCCAGGTGACATATTTTTATCAGAGTACTATTACACTGTAGAACATGTGACTTTCCGTGATCTTCTTCTCATTCCATGAACCAGGACGTTTGTGTTTTGGGCGACACTGATGAAGAAATATTTGATATTTCTTGAATAAAATATTACAAATATTGAAGAGCAAAATCTTTCTCATTGGAGTTGATAATTTGAGCACTTATCTCTTCATTTTAATGTTGGCATTGGAGTGTGTTTGCTTAATTTTCTTGACATTAAGCTTAGAGGAAAGGGGTGGAACCTTTCGATCATATATATATATTTTATAATTTAAAATATCCTCATTTCAGTTAATCCCACGGTAGACTTTCTTCTCCTGTGATTTTTTGGCTACTAAACTAGTATAAGATAGCAAGTTGCTTCTATTATTTTGCAGATAACTGAGAAAGGACCTTTAAGAGATTACATGGGGCGCCCTTTAATGGCGTCAACCAATGATTCCAACCCATGGTGGGTTATTTTCAAGCAAGCTATCACAGCTGCCGGAGGAAAACTCGCAAAGCCTGAAATCTTGGCTTCAACCACGGATGCACGATACATGAGACAGATGGGAATTCCCGCTCTTGGATTCTCTCCTATGGTGAATACTCCCATCTTGCTTCATGATCATAATGAGGTCAGTTCACTGGTTTGTCTCCACATCTCCATCCATCCTATATGCATCCATTGCTGATTCCATTCCCAACTTCGCTGTATCTGTTGCAGTTCCTGAAGGATACAGTATATTTGAATGGTATTAAGGTCTACGAATCCTTAATTAGTTCTCTGAGTTCCTTTGAGGGGGCATCTCTTTGAGTACGTTGCAAGTTTTGTTTTGGCTAGTACTGGGGTGGAAAGCGACTGCACACTGAAATTCAAGTGGCAAAGATGCTGCATCTCTGCCCAATATGACTGCCCATGTTGCGCATAATTGTTTTATATTGTTGTAACAATTTTAAGACACATGTTATTGTACTATAATTTGTAATTGATAATTGTTCTTCATCTTTGGTTCTACAGATTGATTTGCTCTGAAAACGTTCTAATTTCTCATTGCATTGTGATGTTTCCTTTTCATTTGTTGGCTTTGTGCATCTTTATCGTTCTGTTAAGCATTTAACAAAATGTACTTGACGCATCTGGTCGGTCCATCTTTTATGTATATTCAAGAAAGTTTCAACAAAAACTTTCTTGAGGAAATCAGCGTACAGTGATATTATCTTCCCACATTTCTTTGTAGAGAAGGGACTAGACCAAATATTTCTTTTTTATCATATAAAAAATAGACCACCTATCAACTTACTTGGAGATTTTTTTAGAAAGGAAAATAATGTGAACTACTTTTATTTGGTCAACATGGATGAAAGTGTTTAAAGAGAAAATAGCACCAGGGAACTGTAATATGAACAAAATTGTATGTCCAAGTTTGTGGTAAGGCCACTTTATCAGGGTAACAAATGTATTTTAGTCTTCTTTCAAAAAATTTCAGTTCCAGAGGGAGAGAGTTTATCATACAGCGGTTGTATCTTAGCCTTTTTCAGAAAAAAGAAAAGTCGAGCTGCAGAGAGGAATAGTTGATAAAACAGTGGATGAGGAGCTCAAGTACACGAGTCCATTGCACTTGAAACTGATTTAAGCCTTCTCCAAGGCGTTTCCAACGGCCTTCCTATGTTACCAAGTCTCAAAACTGATATTTGGTTACGATTGGCCAGTCTTAAAAACCCAACACAAGTGTTTTATTTATTTACATTTATATTTTATTTTTTAATAACAAAAAAAAGAAAAACAAAAGGACCCAATTCATTGATATCGACTTCTTAATGGTTGGCCAAAAGATGACAGATCTTTTCAGATATTTCAAATTACTTTCTCAAAGTCTGCTTGAAATTCAGAAATCTCCTTTAATATTTGGTACAAAGACAATCTAAAGAAGAATATACTTGTCCCAAAAATTAAACATCAAAGCAAAGTTGGTTTGTACAATTTTGGAAATTTCAAAGAGTAATCTTCTTGCCAAATTAGGTTTGCAAAAATTTTAAAACTTAGAAGAGGTACACATCTTTTCACCAAATCTCATATTTATTAGTGATTGTTTTGTAAGCACATGTCAAATGGAAAATTCTTGGCCCAATTCAATAGCAACCATATGCAGGGAATGAGGGAAAGCAGAGGGTTTTCTATTAAGAAAACAGCAGTAAAGGATTGGTTTGTGGACACTGTTCATTTAACGGCTTGGGCTGGCTCCTACGCAGAAGAGAAATAAATGCATTAAATACCCAACTGGGCTTTTGTCCAATTTCCCTTAAATCTCAAATTCAAGCCCCCAATTCTATTTCTCTAGTCCAGAATTAGCACCCATTTATTTAATGCTTAGAACTTATAACACCTAAGAGTTACTCTGTATTGTTCAGAATTATTAGTCAATGGCTTGTGCCATCCAAAAAATGAGGTCCAGATAGGATTTGTTTGGATGCCATTCTGCCATACTGCCGCTGCCATATCTGGTTTCTTCTTCAGCAGCTTCTTTGCTTTGGACTTGATTTATGGTTTGTGGAGGATTTGTTGCCCATTAGTTTCTTATTGTATTTTAGTTTTAAAACTCTGCCAAAAGTATTATATTTCATCCATCCTTCTAGACACACTTGACCCATTAATGTGAGTGTCATTGCCAAACCCCGTAAATTCAACTTACAAAAATATTTTATCTTTCAAAATAAATTTGACTTAATAATAGGGTGTAGTATTCCACACTAGACCTCTCTGCATAGGCATCTCTCGGGAATGTCAAGAGAATACGGATGGGGCCTAGTCTTGGATGTAAAACTCACCTGTATTTCGTGGAGCACATACCCACAAAGTTATCATTTCTTGGCTTAAATTGCCATAAATATTTTCGAACACTGAAGTACGAAAATAAGGTCTTGTTTTGGTACGCCATGCCATCCACACCACTGAGCTTGACATGCCATGAAAATCATGTGCAGTGGAAATTACTAATTAGGAAGGATAGTTGCTGCTGGCCCTGCCGCAGGAGTCAAACCAGGCTCACCTTTGAAATTTGAGTACAACTTTTGTGCACCCAAAAACAGCTGCCGGGCATTAGCTTAGGCATGAGAGAGCTTAGGAAGGGAGGATGGAACCATCATCCCCACATGGATATGGTGGTTGGTGCCCTAAAGGCTGAAGCCCTTCTTCTTGGAACCTTCACTCTCCTCATTCCCTTTTAAAAAGGATTGAAAGATGGGGATTTGATTTGAATCTCCATAGACCTTAACCCACATGGGTGTTGCCTCTTCATCTCCCAACATCCATCCACCTACAAATCCTGTAGCCCACTTCCCCCACCATCCCTCCTGCCCCACCCCACCTTCCCCCTTTCCAGTATATTATGATACTTGCACTGTTTTGGTCGGTAAATTCAAGATGTTCTTGGTTAGATAATTTCAAAGTCCGAAAATTATAGTTTTCAGTTGATAATTAACAGTAATGAATCTATTTTCTTTTTCTCAAGAGGGTAAGAAACTATTCAGATAATAAAATATAAGTATGTTTATAATTTGAAATCAAGTTATTAAAATCCGAAAGCATTGATTACATTTGTATTTAACACTATTAATAAATGTTTCAAATAATATTTAGCTACAGAAAGGAAAAACTTTCCAACATGGAATTATAATTAATTTACCTTATTTGTTTAGTTTACTTAAAAGTCTTCATGTTTGTTGCCTTTAAGGGGATACAAGATGGTTAGCCTCTTAAATCTTAATTAATTTATTAAGAATTCTTTGAGTGCTCGCCACCACTCTGTTCTTTATGGTTTTGCCACTAGCTAGACCTTATATTTAAAGAAAATATTTGGTTTACTATATCTTTTAGCATTTCTGCTATAATATGACATCTCATTTACACGTTTGTTTGAATAATGAAATTTGATAGGTTAAACTGCCTAACATTTTTAGGAATATAAGATTGTCACACAATACATTAAGCATTCTATTCCGCTCTTTTCTAAGTATGTTTTTTGTTTTTTGTTTTTTTTTTTTAAATCTCATTTCAATGAGAAATATTTAATTTTGGAACCAAATTGCCCCCTCTATTTTGATTGATTGGACATCAATGCCCATATAGTATAGTATTATTAAACGCTATTATTATATTTAAAATAATAAAATATTTAATAAAAATAAACCAGGTAAAATAATGTTATTAGTTATAATAGTATAATATAATGGTTAAAATTTAAGACCATATTGCCCTCACTTATTTTAGTTAATTGGATTATTAGGTGTTTAATTTTCCCATAAGGTAAATATTTCATTTTTAAAAATATTTTTGACATCGGGAACAAAATGTCCCCTAAATGAAAAACGACAAAAATAAAAGAAAAAGAAATATTATCTATATTGCTAAGATCGCCCTAGTACACCTTTAATGTAGGACCATAATCGGCTCTCCCTTCAATCTTCGATGCCCTCGTCTATTTCAAGGGCAATTTTTATAACAAATATGAAGCTCTCCTAAAGCATTGTTTGTTTGGCTCCATTTGACTCGCAATTTTATCTTCTAAAAAAAATCATCTCGCATGATATATACTATTCTCACAAAGCCAAAATCTAACACTTACCGATTAGTTTGGTCATCAACCCCGATAGAAGGGGCTTACTATGTATAAAATAAATGTTATGCAAATAAATTTTGAGATTTTCAAAACCGTGTTTGTAATAGAAAGGTAGGCGCAAGCTTATTGTAACGGTCTCAACTCAATTTTGGCCAAATAATACTTATAAGATCTCATTGGCATGTTAGGTGATTTTGCACCTTCTCAATCCCAAAAGTTAACTCATAGACTGAGATTATCCCTCACACTTAATAACTGACCACTAGCTCCTTCTACAACCGATGTAAGATAAGTATAATAATGTCCCCCTCACACATCGAATTCTAAATCGGAGGCCTTACGTACCCAGCATCCTGGGGAGAACGTAGAATTATGACTATGATACCAGTGCTAGGTGATCTTGAGTCTTTTTAATCCTAAAACCTAACTCATACGATGATATTTTTTCTTATACTTAATAATTGATCACCAGTCTCTTCCACAACCGATGTGAAATAATCCAAACATGACATCCTAATATAAGATCGTAATCAGATATCTCATTTAATTTTTGATAGCCTTATATACCTCTAAGGTAATTTTAAAATTAAATGTGATGCTCTTAAAAATTTTTGATTTTATCTTATAAAAGATAGTCCGAATATTTGTAGTCTATAATAATTTAGTACTAACTAATACGCGTCGTACGTGAGACTGCTGCACTTACCATTCTGGTTTGGCCGTCAGCCCCAACAGAAAGGGGCAACAGCGCTTGGCTCCGCTGGCTTCCAGTAAAAAAGATATAGGGAGTACATTGAAACACGTGGCTTCCATAAAAGCACCGGGTACGGATCGTCATCGGTCCCCATCCGTGCGGCCGCCAGTCCTATGCTTGCTTTTGTACCACATCCATACGGTCTGCCGCCCTCCCCTCCTCTTTTTTTTTTTTAAGATTACGCATTGGGTTTCACATGTCTGTTTTACGGTTCACGTGACTAATTTCGCATCCCTTAAAGCCGATCTCACAACTTCAAAGCAAGATAAATTTTAGGAATTTAAAGACGGAAATGAACCCGGAAGAATTTAAACACCTGATCTCATGAGAGGCACTCCCGCAGTCCACACTACCACCTAAACCACACCCTGGGGGTACCCTCCTCTCCTCTTGATTACAAGGGACAATGCATAGATACATTCATGGGAGAAATGAACAGAGCAGATGCGCTATGCGAAAAATAATAATAGTAATAATGTTGACTTATGACATGAAGTGGTTTTGGCTAGGGGCGTGTAATGGGTGTTAATTCTACCAATTAATTGAATTAATCAAAAAAATATAGTTAACTATTCATCATAGTTGAACCGATCGAACTATCCTTCTTACTCGAACTTTATTCGATCAAATCAAATTTTTGAATAATTTGGTTAACTAACTTTTATCAAATCAAATTATAATTAATAGTACTTGTAGATTTTGATATCTTGGATTTATTATGCAAGTTAAAGGAAAAATTGGAGATGATGTAATGTATAGAGTTAAAACAAGTTGAATAAAGTGAAGAAGTGTTTCAAGTGTGATCTATGATAATAGAATAATCTTAAAATTGAAAGGGAAGTTTTGTAGGATAGCTATAAGACTAGTTATGCTATATGAATCGGAATGTTGTACGACGAAAAAATATAATATTCAAAAAGTAAAAGTTACCGAGATGAGAATACTTGGATGGACGAGTGGAATAATATTGAAAGACAAATTGAGAAATAAACATATTCGTGGTAAGTTAGATGTAACTCGTATAGAAGATAAAATAAGGGAGAGACGACTCAGATGGTATAAACACTTGTAACATAGGCCACATAGTGCATTAGTGAGGAAAAGTGAGTTAGTTATTGTGGGGGGGGAGGGTAGTAGAAGGGGTAGGGGTAGTCTTAAAATAACTTCGGAGAAGATAGTAAGTAAGGATTTAATATCTCTGAATTTGTCAAAAGAAATGGTACATGATCACATAAATTGGCAGAAAATGATTCATATAACTGATCCCACCTAGTGGGACTTAAGGCTTGATTTTGTTGTTGTTGTTGTTGTTGTTTAATTATATAATTCGATTAAATCAATTAATCAAAACGTAATTTCTCCATAACCGAACTAAAAATTAAATAATCGATTTTATCAAAATAGAAAATCGAACCGAACCGAGCCGACCAAATTTGGTTTATTATTTTGATTAATTCGGTTTTCATCGAATTATGCACACCCCTAATTTTGGTAGTGTAATGATCTGCTTATTAAATTGATTTTTTTTTTATAATAGTAAATAACATATTCTGATACCATAGTATTAACCTAAGCAGCAGGAAACAGAAATCATACAAACGCAACCATAAACCATTATATACAATACCACATAATACCAGAGTACTACATGTTTCCAAAATATGTACATGTATTTGTTTCCTAAAAAAAATACCTTCAACTAGCTAGGGTTTACAAAAACGTTCCCAAAATGATACTCACTCTCTGATAGGGTACTACAGACGCCCCTCTATTTGCGAGCCTGATCTACTCGCCTACCTGGATCACCTGAAAAATATTTCAACACTGGGATGAGTCAACGCTTAGTAAGAAGAAATATGCTATTACTAGTGTATGGCAAATGAGTTATTATATATATATATATATATATCATGAAATCTGTTTCATATAAACATGAATAATTGAGTACAAAAGTACAGCACAAATAATAAAGTACACCCCCCTTTTCCCTATTGCTTGACATATCAGTATTATGATTATAATTCAAAATACTTTTAATGTATATAAGTAGGATCCCTGTTTCTATAAATCAATACGTAAGTAATAGTAATTGGAACTGTTCCCTGTAGCTATCTGTGTCATGACATGCCCCTCATGACGAGGTTGTGCGGCCCGTAGGCTGGATTTACACTGGCTGGCCAACCAGGAATAAATCACTGAACTCCGTCAGTCGACTTGCCCACCTCAACCCATATATGGATGGGGAGCCTAACCTCTTCAAGGGCCTAGGTGATCGACCGTACCACGTATTATCTGAATAGGTGGTTGCACTCATAAAGTAACATAGTATCTGTAGCAGCGGTACCGTGCTCTGTAGCTGCAAGTCCAATAGGATTTGATATCATATAATATTTTTCTATACATATTTATCTGATTTACCATGATTCTGAAGTAATCATAATGACCATGATGCTGCAAAAAGTACTGAAATCTGAATAATCATAACATGGAACTGCATATTCGTAATACTGGAATTCGTATAATCATGGTACTGAGATTCACATAATCATAGTACTTAAATCCGTAAAATCATGGTACTGAAATTCATAAAAATCATGAAACTACAACTCGTAAAACATATCCCCGTACTACATACATATTCACAAGCCACACCATAATTAATACATAATTTTCGTAAATAAATACACTGTATAATATTCCGAAATTTCCTAACATAGTATATTTCCCTTACCTTAACTCTGAAAAGCCCCTACTGTACTCTAGCCCGATACCGCAGGGCCTCCTATACAACACCCTGAAAACGATATTTGTCAGAACTAAACATCAGTATTTTTCTGCCTACATTTATCATAACTACCACAAGGCCAAAAAGAGACTAAAAGGTCTTACCTTGAATTTGGGATGAAATCTAACTCTGTTTTCCTGACGATCCACTCCGGTAGATGTGCAAAGAACTTCGTCAGAAGTGTCGTAGTAGCTTCGGATCATCGATCCGACGACTGGTGGGGCCGAAAATGAAGAGAGAAGGGAGAGGGAGTCGTAGGAGAGAGAGAGCGGCGAGAGAACTGAGAAATATCTCGGTTTTCCTCCTTATATACTGCCAGATTTGTCGACGAGACACGTCACCTCGTCAACGAGCCCTTCACAAAATTCGTTGACGAGACCCTGTGTTTGTTGACGAAATTCAGAGCGGTCCGAACTGTCTCTCGGTATTTTCTCGTCGACGAAGCCCTGTGTTCGTCGACGAAATTCTAAAGACCTTCGTCGACGAGACCCTGTGCGTCGACGAAGCTGGGCAATTTCCTAAATTTATGATTATTTAATATTATCTCCAAAATGTAATGTCGTCAACGAAGTCTACAATCTCCTTCTGTTTCTGGTTCTATTTCTCCCACTCTTATTATTACTAAAATGCTATACTTTTTCGGGTCACTACAGGTAGGGCAAGTTTTGTAAATAGGAGGAAGGAACGATCAAACTCTGCTTAAGAATGTAGATTGGGATTTTATTAAAATATTTTATTTTTTGTTCTTTTTCGTATCTTTATAATAAAAAAAAAATTTTATTCAATTAGACTACTTAACTAGATGCCATTTGAAGCAATTAATAGAAGCATGGGATTTTGGATAATTTTGATAAAGTTTGACTAAAATTGATCAATGACTCTAAATTAGTTGAAGTATTGAATTTTCGGCGATTTTAGAAATGCTTGACTTAAATAAATAAGTATCAATTAAAAACTAATGAAATTTTAATATCTAAATTGGTTGCCTAAAATGTGATATAGTTAAATAATTTAGCTTAATAGTATATCAGGCTTAAAGAGAAAAAAAAAAAAAAAACCTTGGAGTGTTGATTGTGCATGTTTTGCTATTCACTATCTTTGAGTGTAGATTCATTCTTAATGGCCTAACATTTAATGAATCAACCTTATTTAGTAAATATTTTAATTGGTATTAATTTACAAAGTATTAAACCAATATTTTTCAGTATTGAATCATTGATGCACGACTATTAATAGCCTTTGTTGAACAATTTTTTTCCTTAAAACCATGTAACTTTTGCAATAATTCACAACACACCTTTCTTTGGTCGTGACTCCTCTCTAATGCACTAATGCATACGATCATTATTCTCTTTAAAAATTTATCATGCAGTAATTAGACATTAATGTGATTTGTGTGTCTAAGATCATTTTAAAAGAGATTCCTATCTATCATGTGGTAAAATCTTAATATACAAAACATTGGTGCCATGCATTAGTCTATAGCTAAGGAGCTGCTACCTTTTTCTTTATCTCCTAAACTATATTTTAAACACACACTCAACAATTAGTTACCAAATAATAAATAATTCAACATACAAAATTTGATACTACTTCAATTATATTTGGAACTTAGTCCAAAGGCTCAAAAATACATTTAATAGTCTCGTGTTGAGAGAGTTTATCAAACACTACATTTGTTTGTATTAACAAAGATGAAAAATGAAAAAGATATAAGACTGATTGACATCTCAATTGAAGTTTAGAAATGTTTAGGTGATTGTTGATGGTCATTTTTTTTACCTCAAACTAATAATATATCTTAGCTAGACATATAAAAATTATGTTAAAAAATTAAAAAGGAAAGAATATTGCATAAAACGATCAATTGACCATTTAATAACAGTCGATTAGCACTTCTTCCCTTCTTTGTTTTGGCGCATTCGATGAGCGGTTGACTGGCCTTCTAAAAGTAGTCATTTCGCCCAGTATCAATTCAATTTTTTATGGTGTTTGCATTTGATTGACTAGTGGATCTAGGCATTCCAAGTGTCTTGATAGCTGCCACACGTGCAATGACTAGGATAGTTGGTAGTTATAATTAGTTGATAGTTTTTAGTTTGAATTTGAATTTTTGAAATTCAAAATTCAAAAGTTGTTTTCCTCCATTTTGAGTAGTTTATAAATAGACCAAGAGGAGGACATTTTTGGGTACGTCCAAGTCGGGGTAAAGGAGAAAGAAAAGAGAAGAGTTTGAGCATTTTTTAAAATAGTTTGAAATAGGGTTATATTTTGGGGTTTGTAAAGAGAATAATATCTCTTTTCTCATATTGTTGGTGAATCCTTTGGGGTGTGCACATTATAAAGTGAATCCCCACTTGAATACCTCTATTATATCATTGCAAGTAGGGTTGCAAATGATTCGAGCCACTTGTGAGCTACTTAGTGCTCGACTTGATAATGGCTTGCTTGAGATAGTTTATTAAGTTAAACGAGCTGAAACTAAACTCAAATTTCAAGCTTTTCAACTAAACGATCCGAGCTCGAACTGATTTATATAGGTTCGAATCGTTATAGTTATGGTATCAGAGATATATGTATAGAGAATAACACTCCGAGCCCCACCGGGTTCCAGGCGCTACACAAAGCTTTAAAATAAATGGCGATTTTTCAAACAAAGGCTTCAAGTATTTCAAGGATTTCAAAAAATCATCAAAACATGTATTCCAAACTTTGATTTGAAAAATATTTTGATGAGCTATAATGACTAACTTGATTCCCCTGGAAAGGTTATCTAGGCAATTGACAAGTGTAGACTTAGCCATACTAATAAAAAAACCAAAATGTTTTTCATTTCCTTCTTTCTTCTTCTTTATCTTTTTATTTTGTGCATGAATATATGTTAAATTTGGAAGAGCATGAAGTAGTGAAGTCTTTATGAGGTTAAGCCCTTTGCATGGATCCTACAATAGCTTTTTCAAAAATGGGTTTCATAAAGAGTTTTTTTTTGTAAAATAAAATAAAATAAAATAAATAAAAAGGTTGTAGAGATGGTTGACCGACTTTTGTAGGCAGTCAATTGGTCATTGTTGCAATGTATATTCCATTTTATTACACGGTCATTTAAAAAAAAAAAAATCTTTTCAAAATGGGAGACACACACAAGAGGTAAGTATGGTAACCATTCATAGAGAGAGTGCTATAGAGTACTAGTTATTTGAATTCCATAAAAAAAAAAAGAATTGAAAGAATTACCTTATTTATTCACAATGATACTCCCAAACTTAAATCTCTTTTCAAAAAATATTTTCTTTTATTTTTACCTTTTCAAAACTAAAATAAAGTGATGACTCCATTTTCTAAAGCAAAAAAGGTAAGTTCGATAATCAATGTTTTGTTTACCTACACTTGATTTTCAAATGATCATCAAACTTGTTGGCAACCAAATGGGCCACCCGAGGTCGATGTCAATAGTGATAAAGATTATTTGTTTAACTAATTTATTTAATACAATTGTAAATACTAAGAAAATGTTAGAAGAATAAAAGAAAAGTACATTAATACCTATATATAGAACTAAAAGTCATGAAACTAAATTTATAATACATACAATGAAACTTTGGGAAATGATAATTGAACAAAAACTATAGCTAGAAACAAGGGTTTTAGAAAATTAATTTGGTTTTATGTACTTAGAAGCTATATCCATTAAGAAGACTAATAAAAAATTTAGTTAAAGAAAGAGGAACATGCACTACACAGTTTTATTAACCTTGAGAAAGCATCAAATAATGTGCCTTGGAAAATTTTATGGTGAAGTTTGAAAAAGAAAAAAGTAAGCAATAGTAGGTATATTGATGTCATAAGGGATATGTTTGATGGAATAAAATGGCTAATTAGATAAAAGATAAAATAAAAGAGAGGCATGTGAGATGGTTTGGGCACATGTAACATTGGTCAAATAATGCACTAAAGAGGAGTGAGGGAGTTAATGTTAGTGACAATAGAAAAAATAGGAATAGACCTAAAGTAAGTTGGAATGATATAACAAGTAAAAATTTAGTAGCCCTTCGTTTGATGTTAGAGAATATGACTGAAGATCATGTAGATTGGCAGGAAAGAATTTATGTAATAAATCTCATTTACTGAATTATTATTATCATTATAACCCCTTACTCAATATATTTAGCGTTTGAAAGAGTGAAAGACCTACTGCTGCTAATTAAAGCTCCATGTATTATGTACTTTTTATCTGCCTAGAGTTTATTTAGATATTATACTTCTTAATTATCCCAACCAAGATCAAATAATTCATTTCCTTCTTATCTTGTACATTTTAAGGTATTCCACTGTGTAGCAGTATTATAATTAAAATAATTATTATTATTTAAATGGATTATTATTATTATGCTGTCAATATCGGAACAGCTAGCTAGCGGGTTGATGATGATATGATGGTTCAGGTACCAAGCGGCTTGGTCAAGCAACTGAAGCAATTGGGCATGCAGGGCGAGAGAGGGATTACTGAGGATAATATATACATACACGGGGAAGGATGAACTTTCCTTCGAACTTCTTGCATACGAAATCGGCATTACATTCCTGGATTTCTGACATAAAATATATATATACCAAATGCGTTCTGGGCAGGGAAGATTTCGGTGTGGCCTCTCAGCATGTGATGCATAGCCACACATCCTCTCTATCTCTATATACATTTGAAAATATATACAATTAATTATATATAGCTTAGCACGAATCCTTCTGTCACCCACCTGATGCATCCATACATACTCATATATAATTACTACTGCAATATGAAAATGACTTGAAGCAGCACTTGCTGCACTCCAAGGATGAGAAGGAAAGTGAGGAGGAAGGAGGAGGGTGAGGGCCTTGTACGGATTGACGACACTGTTCTGCACTTCTGCCTGCCCTTCACAGCTTTCAATCCCCCCCCCCCCCCCCCGCCCCCCCCCAACAGGCTCCCTGCCGGCATCCCCATCCATATTCAATTATTAATACTGCAATTCTTCCTTCTTTTATTATTATTATTATTCAATATTTTAATTTTAACTCTCCCTCTCTCTCTCTCTCTCTCTCTCTCTCTCTCTCTGTTCCAGTTCTCCCTAGTCTTGCCAATTGGCATGGCTTTTGAAAAATAAAAATTACTTTTGATGGAAGAATTTGTCAAAACAAAGCTTCCAACAAGTTTCCATTCTTCTTGAGGTACAGCTAGCTAGGTAGCTAGCTCTCTGTCAAGGGAGCTACAGGGGGTTCAAATGTGATTTTTTAAAAAATTATTTCTTCTTTTTTTCAAAAAAAAAAAGAAGCTAAATTGGGGAGAGTAATTATATGTATAGATGCAACTAATTTTTTTTTTTTAAATGCTGTAAGAGGAGGGTTTAGTTGAGTTGACTCGGGCTCCTATTCTTTTTAAAAGTTTCGTTATTTCTAAGTGGTTCTTTACCTTATTTTACCTCACTCCTCCTCAATCCAAGCAAGTCAATTAACAATACTGACAAGAAGTAAATAATATAATTTATGGTCATAAACATTTCACCAATTTAAAATTTTTTACGGCCGTCACACAGTCAAAAGAAATTAAATTAACTCAGCCGCGAATTTGAAAATATTGCTTGTGTGATGAAATAAAAAAATTACAAGATAATTAAATATAGTGTTAATCTGCATTATTTTTCTTGAATATAGACAAATAATTTTTGCACTTAAATTGTTCTCTTTTCTTCTCTCTCTCTCTCTCTCTCTCTCTCTCTCTCTCTCTTGTTGGTGAAAAACTTTTAGACCACAAAACATATAGAATTACAAATCTCCTAACTAACTATAACATTGTTGCAGCCAAAAATTGAACAAAAACTTTCACGATTCCCCAATCACGACCACCTGAAAAGAGATAAATAAGTAAGACTTGGAGGACCCGGAGTGTACTTCGAGAGATTTCTGCTATGCCTAAGTCAAGGATTGGTTTGAGAGATTTTTTATGCAACAGTAAAGTAGAGTTTAGAATGATATATCTTAACCTCTTCTTCGAGTTTCTATTTATAGTGAAGGAGTTTGACATGAGGGTGATACACCATTTATTTGTGAGTTATGGTGTGGGCGTGAATCGGGCGTGGGCGTGAATCGCTCCGGTTATTACCCCGTTGGTGTGGATCACTCTGGCCATTAAAAGGCGGGCATCAATTACTCTAGCGTGGCAGTTGACTTGGGCGGTAACTCCCCTCGTTAATGTTGCGCTCTGGTCTCCTCTACGTAGGTGACATATTTTGGGTATATCAGTTGCCCCCCCTCCTTTAGTTTCGAATTTTGAAATTCGTTTCCAAAGTTCAAAAGTCGTTCTTGTTAAACTTTATGGAGCCTAGTTGTGTCTGATCTGAATGATGACCCAATCTGAAATAATGTTGCGCATTTTATTTCATTTTATTTTATGATTATTTTTTACCCTGTTCATTGCTTCTTTATCTACAACTTGCTGAGCCAGGTTTGGGGTGTGCTTCGGCTTACCCGAATCGATCCAACTGCGCTTTTGGATTTGCCAAGCAGCTCTTCATTGGGCCTTTGTGCCGAGTAGCTCTTTGTGGGGGCATTTTTGCTGAACAGCTCATCGTGGGATATTTTTGCCGAGCAGCTCATCGTAAGGCATTTGTGCCGAGCAGTTCATCATAGGGCATTTACGTCGAGGAGCTCATTATGGGGCATTTTTGTTGAGCAGCTCTTTGTGGGCATTTGTGCCGAGCAGCTCTTCATAGGACATTTATGCTGAGCAACTCTTCGTGGGGCATTTGTGCCGAGCAACTCTTTTGGGTCAGTCTTCTTTGCTTAATGATTCGTGCTCATCTTTCGGGCATCTTTGGGTCTCATGAGCGTTGTTCATCAATTGGGTCGGTCTTCTTTGCATAATGAGTCATGCTCATCTTTTGGGCATCTTCTGGCCTTATGAACGTTGCTTATCAATTGGACCGGTCTCCTTTGCCTCATGAGTCATGCTCATCTTTTGGGCATCTGTAGGCCTCATGAGCATTGTTCATCAGTTGGGTCGGTCTTCTTTGCCTAATGAGTCATGCTCATCTTTTGGGCATCTACTAGTCTCATGAGCGTTGCTCATCAGTTGGGTCGGTCTTCTTTGCCTAACGAGTCATGCTTATTTTTTGAGCATCTTCAGACCTCATGAGCGTTGCTTAATAGTTGGGCTGTCTTCAGGCCTCAATTGAGCCGATTTTTCTTTGCCTAATGAGTTGTGCTCATTTTTTGGGCTATTTACCTACTATAAGAAACTTTACTGTGATTTTCAAATGATAGGACAAGTTGCTCCCATTATTCATTATTTAATCAACATAAAAAAAATTAAGTTCTTACTAAAAGAAACCAGTTTGAAGGAGAAAAGTCCATAACTTGAGAATTAGGCAAGGATGACTGCCTCAACTCTTCAATACATCTGTGCATCTCTCCTCTCGTAGGGTCTTGAAATGTGTAGCAACATTATCTTCTCTAACAGAAATACCAACCTTATGTTTTAAAGATGTTAAAGTGTGATAATCATAATGCATTTGAAACAAACTTATTACAAACCATGGACAGCTTGCCTTGTCAAATAAGATTGGATTTGGTAAGAGACTTGACAAGCATTCTTGCATCAGAAGAATAGTTTTGTTCTCACAAACTAACTTGATCAAAGGAACCTCTTTGGGAGGGACGCTCCTTATGGGATGATTCCACGCTCACTAAATTTTGATTTCATGAACTATGGGACGCAAATCCTACAAGTATGTGAACCTCACAAAGAAGGTATTGCTTTTATCAATGCATCTCTTGCGAGTATGGTTTCGATAGTTGAGGTTAATCAAGGGAGAAATGCCTAATTGGTCATTCAATTCCCGAGACTCCATTTCCGCAACCTCTAATGTCGTGATCAAGATCCTATTTTTCCGCTCCTACCTAGGGTTTTTTCCCTTCCTCGTTCTCTCTTCTATTCTAGGGTTTTGAAAAAGGTAGAAACAAAAATTTTTCATTCTGAAAATTGCCAGCTCCCAGACCCCAAATTGATATGAACAAACGGGTGATTTTTTTATTTCAAAATTCAAGATTCAGCGTTTGATGGTACTGGATGCTCTTTGTGTCATCCAATGAGGGGTGGATGATTCATTTGAGTTCCAGTTCCCGTTTTTTGATGGAGATAAAGTGTAAGTTGTCTTCCGAAGGTGAGGATGGCAGTGTTTTCTCCAGCTCAGATATCCTGGGTACCGTGGAATTGTTGAATCTAATTTTGTTTTATATTTTGATGGGTTTGATGTCGAGATGTTTGTTCAATCTGAGAGGTATTTACAATTTTGATTTTGTAGTGGTTAAAGTCGTGTGTAAGATGGTTGTGTGTGCACCATGTGTTCGACCATTTGCGGCTTTGAGTTTTGCAGATGTTTCAGTTTCTTTTTTGGTTGGATTTCATGTCCGATTGGTTGTTGCACAAATTTTTATGGTTGCTTTGTCTTTGTTTCTGATCGAAGGCTATTCCCAATTGGATTTTCGGACATGGGGTTGCAGACTTGAAAGTGACTCATGCCCGTGGTAGATTGAAGTTTGAGAATATTGAGATCTGTGAGATGTCTACCATTGACAACGGTGATTTTGTTACTGTTTGTTTTGTTTATGGTGTAGATTATTCAGCTGATTGAGCTCCAGGTACTCGACAAAATGTCACTAAGGAGCTCGATTTTTCTATTTGGGGTTTTACCGATTGCAGTTGCTACAATAGTGTAATTTCAGTGTGCGTTGCAATTTCAACTCAAATTTCCAATTACGATTTCAAATTCACTATTTAGAGCATTGTTTAGCGCACATGAATGTGCAAGAGTTATTATTGCCGACCCCATAGTGCATTCAGCCAACCCATTTGAATTTCAAAGCTTGACTTGTTTATTTGGTTGACAGTGCAGCTGTCATAACCCCACTATGCATTTGGGGGCATAGGTTATTGTTAAATCAATTAAATAACTTGAACATTCTATTAATTATTATTAACCATCAAGGCGGAACTCTTCAAGCATTGAAACTGTGGCATCTATTTGTTTTTCTTTTTTAGAATTATTATTGTATGATGGAGAAAAAATCATACCTTGAGAATAGGCACGTTAGTTATATAAATCTTGCGCATGGAAACATCAATTGTAATCGGATTCGCATTAAATCCAGAATTTCCCAATATCTCAAGTTGGGTCCCGATTATTCGTCTGTCAATTTTCTTACTAGGCTTCTTCAATGCGAGCAAAGCATATTGACATGCTTGAACATGATAAACTCGTACCCTTTACTTTTCTCGGTGACTTTGCCAAGGATCGCGACGGCTTCTTCGAGGTCACTGTAGGTGGAGAAGAGATTGCAGAGGTTCTTGATGGTAGTGTCCCATCCAAGGCTGCGAATGAAGAGCTCGCGTTGGGTAGGGTCCCAATTGGCGATGGATCGGACGGCGTCGAGTACAACTAGGTATCGGACGGCGGCATTTCGGATAATCTCAATCGAGCAAATGCATCAACCTTCAATTATTTGATGTAGTCATGATCAAGAATTGAAAAAGAAAACCTCTCAAGAAGTTCCCACAGGCAGCACCAACTGTTGCAGCCAAAAATTGAACGACCTTCACGATTCCCTTATCACGACCACCTGAAAAAAGATAAATAAACAAGGCTTGGAGGACCTAGGGTGTACTCCGGGGGATCTCTACGATGCCTAATTTAGGAATTGGGTTGAGAGGTTTTTTATGTAACAGTAAAGTAGAGTTTATAATGAGATACCTTAACCTCTTCTTCAAGTCCCTATTTATAGTGAAAGAGTTTGACCCGAGAGTGATACACCATTTATTGGTGAGTTATGGCAAGGCCGTGAATCGCTCCTGTTATTATCCCGTTGGTGTGGATTGCTCTGGCCATTATAAGGCGAGCGTTAATTGCTCCGACATAGCGGTTGACTTGGGCGATAACTCTACTCATTAATGCTACGCTCTAGTCTCCTCTAGGTACTTGATATATTTTGGGTATATCAAACATTATAAAAAAGAGTTCTACCAATCTAAGATTTCTTAGTCACGAAATATGCATAAAGATTTTTGAGGACATCTAATGCCTGATAATCGGTTTAAAAAGAAAACGAATGGCTACAACCATATATGATGAATTAAATCCTCAATAGATGATCATGTTGTATGCTTATAGGAGGATCTCGAAATCGTATTCTACCAAATGATAATCTCCACGATCCTCAATCCCAACGTCTTTATCTTGCTTTCTAGAAGTGATGAATTGAATAGGCTCAAATTACCACTACTAATATCTAATTAATGTGACAAAGTGAAAATAAAAAATTATTATATTATAAATTAATTAAAGAGATAGGGCTCTAAGTCACTAAAAAGTGATGTATTAAAAGAGGCTCAAATTACCATTAATAATATCTAATTAATGTGAGAGTGCATTTCTCTAATATAAAATAAAAAAAATTATTATATTAGAAATTAAAATAGACTGGGTTCAAAGCCACTAAAAAGTGATGTATTAAAAGAGGCTCAAATTACCTTTAGTAATATCTAATTAATGTGAGAAGGTTCATTTCTATATTATAATATAAAAAGGGATTATATTAGAAATTAAAATAGACAAGTTTCCAAGTCATTAAAAAATAAAAGAGGCCCAAATTACCGTTAGTAATATCTAATTAATGTGAGAAAGTGCATTTCTCTAATATGAAAAAAAATGATTATATTGAAAATTAACATTGATCATAGGGTTCTAAGTCAATACCTAAATCACAATTATTTTTTTGCTTCTAAAAGAAAAGCTGAATTGACATTTAGTGAAGATCCACAAGCAATCTACAAAAGAAGAAGCAAACAACACTTTCTCAGTAGTGTGATATGACAACAATGCATATTTCCTAGTCTTCTTAGGTAAACTACATAATGACAAGTTGAATTTGGACCACCCCACTTTACAATAACTTAAGTTTCGTAGAATTGATATCTAACTCACATTTCCATAATTAAAATTTAAAGGGATTTTTAAGCTTCCAAATTCTTGATTAATTAACGGTGGAGATTCCTTTTGCGTGATAATTCATCTTATCAACTAAATTTTAAATCTAAATCGCTCTCTCCAACTCTAACCCCACATTAATTACGTTTAAAATCAGTCTCCTCCATTCCTCCCCCACTTTTAATTGTAAAATTAATATAAGCTTCGTTTCAAAATGTTAAACCTTTTGTTCCTTCTTCTATCCAACTCTAATCCCACATTAATGACGTTTCAAATCATTCATCAATTTCTTTGTACCACAACGTCTTATATGCATTGTAAGAAAAATGATTTTTAGTGACGGGAGTATTAGTGGCGGTTTGAATTTCGTCACTAAAACCATCACTACTAGTTAGAGTATTAGTAGCGGTTTTGACAACCGTCACTAATATGATACTTTTAGTGACGAATATCAAACCGTCACTAAAAACCAGTTTCCCCGTGCAAACCATCGTGAGAAACCACTTTTCGTGCTGGAACTATCCCGAAAAAATATTAACGACGATTCTTGGAGTATTAGTGATGATTTCAATGCATTACTAAAAGGATAGACTATTAGTGATAGTTAATTAACCGTCACTAATACTCTGTTATTAATGACGATTCTCTAAACCGTCACTAATAATTTTCTTTATTTAAAAAATATAAAAATAATTTATTTAATTATATTAGTGACGGTTTTAAATCTTCGTCGCTATTAGTCTATTATTAGTGACGTCACTAATAATTATTTATTAAAAAAATATAAAAATAATTTATTTAACTATATTAGTGACGGCTTGAAAAATTCGTCGCTAATAGTCTATTATTAGTGACGGTTTTATGAAAACCATCGCTAATAGTGCTTTTTATTTAAAATATATAAAAATAATTTATTTAACTATATTACTTACAGTTAAAAAAAATCGCCACTAATAGTGTTTTTTATTTAAAAAATATAAAAATAATTTATTTAACTATATTAGTGACGGTTTAGAAATACCGTCACTAATACTCTGTTATTAGTGACTATTTATGAAAACCGTCACTAATAGTGTTTTTTATTTAAAAAATATAAAAATAATTTATTTAACCATATTAGTGACAGTTTAGAAAAACCGTCACTAATAGTGTTTTTTATTTAAAAAATATAAAAATAATTTATTTAATTATATTAGTGACGGTTTAAAAAAATCGTCACTAATACTCTGTTATTAGTGACAGTTTATGAAAGCTGTCACTAATAATCTATTATTAGCTATGGTTTATGAAAACCATCACTAATAGTGTTTTTTATTAATTTTTTTAAAAAGATTCTTATTAAAAATTTAGAAAATCAATAGTTTGGTTAAATGTGTAGAATATTTTTAAAAAAATTTTTATTTATATATTTCAATATAATTACAGAAAAGATAACTTGTTTTCAATTTTTTAAAAATTATATAAAATAAATTTTGAAATCATTTATTTTAGAGTTTGGATTTGAATTTATGTAATAGAAAAAACTTTACATATGGTCAATATAATTAAAATCCAAAATTTGAACTTCATCGTTTCATTCACAATGTAAGAGTTAGAAATCTATAAAATAATTAAAAATTATTTTCTAAATTTTATATATAAATTTGAAAATTTTGAAATACAAACTACTGTCAACAACTAAAAAAATGAATAAAATTATTTCCATAAGCATATAGTGTGAAAATAATTTATTGTTATTTATTTATCTCATAAATTTTATAAAAATGTAAAATTAGCTAGTTTATGTTTTTGTATATTCTTGAAAAACTAAAATGAAAAACAATTCAGAATGGATTAAGAACTTTCAGGCAATTTTTATGGCTTGAATTTAACTGGAAGAAGGTTGAATTCTTGTTTGTCCTGCCAAGATCCTTCCAAGCTGGAGTTTTCATTAGATACTACAACTAGTGGAAGAGTCATATGTTGACTCGAGCAAATGTAATGAAATATGTGTTTATGAAGACGAGTAATCTTAAGACTTCACCATCTGATCAAACAAGAATGCACAAGAAAGGTTGCGATGCCTCTGCATCAATGAATCTTAGATATCCTAGTGAAAGACCTTCCAAGATCAAGGTTGAGCCAGTAAGTGAATGGAGCAATGAAGAGAAAAATTTTCCTCCAGATACGGAGGTTCAACCCCATGCTAAGGTGACTCTAATGTGAAATCAAAAGTACACCAATGGTTCCACCAAAAAAGGGTAAAAGAAGTTGTGTAACGACCTGCCTATTTTACCACAAATAAATTTTTATTTCTCACATACATAAATATCACTCTTAATAATAACCCTAATACCAATATAGCAAAATCAACCCGAACCCGTGGGTGCCGGAGATACACCTATCATACACAGCGAACACCTAAGTAGCAGAAAATATAAATTACATGCATACCATCCAACAGTTACAATACCAGAGTGCTACTAATCTGTCACATATATATACACATCCCAAAAATACCAAAAGGGTAAAACTAGGATCATGATCCAAAAACCATCTGACCCTAGTTTAGCAACTCACCCTCTCACCGGGGTAGTATGACTTGCCTCTACTAACACGGAGCTTGGTCCGCTTCTCTAACTGGATTCCCTAAAATGTTTTGTAAGTTGGGGTGAAACACCTCTCAATAAGGGGAATAAACTAATATCAGTTGTGTGGTGGTATGAGTATATTTGTGCTATAATAAATAAACAATACATAACACATGTCTGGATAAAAAGTGGTTATATAATATTGGGTAAAACATACATAATTATAATCATGTTAAATTATACTATATTTCAGTTATTATAAAATCATCCGCTATAACTGATAGTACTGAAATATTACTCAGGATGGATAACTAGCTGATGTCGTGTGTTACCCCCTATGACTGGGTTGTGCAACCCGAATGCGGGACCTGACAATGGCTGGCCAACCACTGCCAAGTCAAATGTGTCTATAAGTACGATGGGCCCGTCTCACCCTGGTCCAAACTGTCAGGGGAACGTCTACAATACTACACTGAAGCTACATCAACTATCCATCTCCCACACTCTCTACTAGCTAGTGTGGTAGCACTAGTCTGAACTGAACTGTATAGCTACGGTGCCGAGTCCTGAATACTGATCTAAACTAAACCATCTGGGTTCTGATTACATATAGTATGTTTATATATATTGTTTAACATGAAACTAGATTGATAGCATTTTTCTAAATTCTGACATATCATACATAATCACGCCCTTGCGCCGAATAGCATACATAATTATAACCTTGCACCAAATAACATACATAATTACGGCCTTGCGCTGGCTATCAATCATGGCCTTGTGCCGAGCATATTATAACATAGTGAACTAAAATTTGTACTGTTTATAATAAAATCCTGAAACCATAATTTCCTGTATTATTTATGATTTTCCTGAAAAACTATTGTAAACATGCTTTTACTGAAAATCTGCCATAACATAATATTCGTAAAATGATACTCATGCCACACATTTTTAAATAGTATTAAAACTGAAGCTGAATATATTTCTGATTAAATATTTTAAAACCGTTTTCCTGTTCAACAACAGTATTTCCAAATATTCTGATATAACATACATAATTACTGTAAATACATGCTGTTTTAAAATAATAAATTTTCATAAAAATAACTGACTTAATTTATCCCCTTACCTGGCTACTGAGAATCCAACAAATCTAACTAAATCTGCACCTATGGTGTTCCCAGTTCAACACCCTGAAATTCAAATTTTCCTCAACAAAACTTCAGTATTATTTTCCCTAACATATTCCCCTCAGTCTAGAAACATCAAATATCCAATAAAACTGAAATTAACTAACTTACCCAAATTTTGGGATGGTTCCCAAGTTAGCCTGACCTACAAATCACTCCAAGAAAATGTGAAGAGAATCTTCTCAAGAGTGACATGGTAGCTTCAGATCGTCAAACCAGTGAAGAACCAGACCGAAATCCTAGAGCGAAGGTGGGGAGACCGAAGTGAGAGATGGAAGAGAGATTTGCATGGGATTTTCTCGCTGAAAATCCGAGTTAGAGCTATTTATACACCTTCCTTCGTCAACGAGACACGTCACTTCATCGACGAGGCCAAGTAGAGTGTTCGTCGACAAACTTTTGGCCCTGCAAAATAGCCCTCTCGGTAGTTTCTCGTTGACGAGACACATGTCCCCGTCGACGATCTCAATAAGCCGCTTCGTCGACGAGAACTTGCTGTGACCCCATTTAAAAATTTCCTTTTCTCCCTCTTTTATTATTTAAATACTATATTGCTTCAGGTCTCTGCAAGTTGTCATAACTTAGTTGCATCAAGGAGTACTCTAAAATTGACACTAATATAAAACTACTAGTGACGGTCTTGTTGGGAGAAACAACAATACTCAAACTCCATCTTTGTGTGAATCTATAAGAAACTATAAAATAGAGCAATATATATGTGGAAAATATATACCCAAACACCACAAGCAAAAAACACACGATTTTTACATGTAAAACCTTCTCGATGTGAGAAGGAAAAGCCACGGGACCGTAGTCCACTCAAACAATTCCACTATCAATAATTAGGAGAATACATGAGTCTTCTCAAATATCAACTAGACGCATACAATCCGAAAATATCTTCAAGAAATATAATTCCTTGGCATAAATCAACTTCTACAAGAATTAAAGAAAGATCTCACCAAAACAAAGGCTAGTGTTCACGGGATGGAAAAAAATAATAAAAAATGCTTAGAATCCAATCTCCACCGTTCAGAATGAAGATTCACTTGTCATGAAGATCCCTATAAATTTTCAACTCAATCGAACCACGAATGCTTGTTGATTGGAGCAGTTGATCAAGACTGGACAGATTTCTCTCTCTGTGGCAGCGGAAAAAATCGAAGCTACACTTCATGGGCTGAAAACCAATACCAAATTCTCATAATCCAATCTCCACCGTTCATAATGAAGTGTCATGTGTTACAAACATCCATGTAAATTTTCAGCTCAATCGGACCATTATCAGTGACTATTTATAAACAATCGTCATTAATACTCTGTTATTAGTGACGGTTCTAAAAACCGTCACTAATAGTCTATTTTTTGTGGTGGTTTTTCTAAATAGTCACTAATAGTATTTTTTATTTAAAATATATATAAACTATTTATTTAACTATTAGTGACTATTTTTAAGAGTATTTGTGACGGTTTTAAAATCGTCACTAATACTCACTACAAGAAATAAGGGTATTAGTGATAGTTTTAAACTGTCACTAATACTCAAAAAATTGTCACTAATACTTATTAGTGATGGTTCTCTCAGTATTAGTGACAGTTTTAGCTTTGTCACCATATCTGCGGATACTAATACTTATTAGTGACAATATTCAAACCGTCACTAATAGTGGAGTATTAGTGACGGAAAAGAACTGTCACTAATAGTCTACGACCATCACTATAAAATTGCACATATGGTCGGCTAAATTTCGTCACTAAAGTGCATATATTAGTGACAGATTTAATAACCGTCACTAATATGCCTGTAGTAGTGACGGTCAAGAAATTGTCACTAATAGTATGCTTTTTAGTGACGATTATTAAAATTGTTACTAATAGTTGACTATTAGAAATTGTTATAGAACTGTCACTAATATTTGGCCCCCATAAGGTTGATTCTATAGTGATGGTTTTGATCATTTAGTGACGGTTTCTAAATCGTCACTAATACTCCATCTTCTCATTATTAGTAACAAAATGCAAATTGTTACTAATGCTTTGAAAAAATAAAAAAAAATTAAATTCCTGTAAAAACCTTTAATTACATTTTAAAATACATAAAATTGAACCAGAATTACTAAAACATTCATAAATTATTAAAATTTAAAATGCAAATTGTTCAAAATTAAAATACATACAAGTACAAATTCAAATTAAAGTATACAAATTAATTCTGTTCAGTTAACAAGAAATACAGGAAAAGTAAAAAGTTGCGCGCATTTGACCCAATTGAAGTGACTGTCATTGTCGTAGTGTTTTGAGAGCCGTAAACCCTACAAAATAATAATTTCACAAGAAATTAGCTAGCTAGTATACAATGTTTGAACATATATATATATACATAGCATGATTTTGCGTTCATAACCAAAGAACACTCCATATTTAATCACTTAATGTATGCACTTTATGACCATTTTATCATATTTTATTTTTGAAAAAATCAACTAAAATTTCGGCAGCATGCCATCTGTAAATAGAGCATTTTTCCATAACAAAACATACATACAAGCCTGAAACAATTCAGTATATTCAATATTTCAGTAATAATCCATTCAACACAAGCAGTTCAGTATACTCAATATTTGGCAATGCTCCATTCAATACAAGCAGTTTAATATGATTAGTCCAAACATTTCATACAAACAATCAAGTTAAGTAGGTCCTTGCAAGCATTAGTTAAGCATAATTGTTTTTCATTACAAAATTAAAATAATAAAAAGTACAAGATGATTTGCATCAATACACCAAAATAGATGCAAGTAGTTAGTAACATCCTTAAGAGAAGTAACGAAAAAACTTTCTTGACTTCCAAAAACATCATCAGTTCAAGAACAAAAAACGAACACCATCCTCATTACCATCCATTTCACCCGCTTTGCCATTATCAAAAACAGGGGGCTCTCACTGCTGATGATCTAAGAATGGTGCTTAACTCCTCTATATATGTTCTTGTGCATGCATTTTCAATTTAGGATGAAGATCAATCTTCATTTAGCAATCACTCATCCTTTCAATAACAATTTAAGTATGCATCATATTATAAACATTTAGCACTTGATTTTTGGGCTTTGATTATTTTGGAAAAAAATTTAACAAAATTTCAGCAGCATGTCATCTGTAAATAGAACATTTCCTAAATATGTAAATAAAAAAGAGTATACCTGATAGCCTAATGGTTTTCTATAGCATACAAAACATAAATCACTACATCAGCCATGCAGGTGGCATTCTAGATAAGACATGCAATCCAGTAGCTCAAATAATAGGTCATACAAAATATAAATCATTCATTAAAGAAATGTAATCATTCACTCAATTTGCAAAAATGAGACACAAATTTTAACTTGCTTAATTTGAGTGGCCATTCAAGAACACGTCTGAACTCTGCAAGCACTTATGGGGCAGACATGTGCAGGATTTTTCTCTCTTCTGATGCAAGCCTCTTGTGCAGTCACTTCTGATGATTTGCAAACTTCATGAATAAATCCTTTAGCTCCTTAGATATCCCATATTCTGCAATTCCTGAGTGACAGAACGTTAATTCTTCGCCAATTATAGCATTTGTGCTCTATAATTCCTGCTACACTATGAGAATCATAAAATCAATTATGCAATTCGACAATAGAGCTCCAACAGTAACACAAAATCTAAACTTTATAGTTGATGATATTTCCTAAAAAATTAATAAAAATAAAAATGATAGAACTTGTCAGGGACTTCGATTTCAGGTTCCCAATTAATGGTTTAAATCATCCATGTATTGGTATCTTTTCAGTTATCACCCATGGCATGCTAAAAATGAACAAAACAATGAAAGCTAACTAACAAGGGAAATATAAGTTATAATGAAAGGAATTACTCCAAATCTAATATAATTTGATATAAAAATAGAGGAAAAAGCAGACACTGTACAATCAACAATAATAATGCATTAACTTGATACCTTTATGTTGAATATGTTATAATGTGATTTGGATTGTCCAAAAATTTCCATAATTTCTCCAGGTTCTCTTTAGAATCCAACACAATGATTCCCCTCGTGTATGTCTCTGAAGACAAGCTTGGTAAAATGCAGAATGGAGAGCAAAATGGAGAGTTATCACTCAGTAAATGCTTGCTTGAAGATCAATCAGAAGACTTGAAGAAAAAGTACAAAGATGCTAAAGAGACGATCATTCGTTTGCGAGAGGATAACAAAGTAATGAGCGATAGGGAAAAAAAGAGGAAGGAGGGATGTGAGAAGTTATTGGGGCCTTCGAGGAGTTCTCGTGAAAGTGAGAAGGAGATTGTTGCTTATTTGAAGAATAAGATGAAGGATTTGGAGTGTGTGAAGGCAAGAGCCGAGGCGAGGGTTGAGGCTTGGAAGAAGCGCTTTGTGAAATTAGAGGCTACAGTGATTTTTTTAAATGGTGACTGGCGAGTTGGTAAGATACACCTTCGCATTGTTCTTGAGTAGGACATTTGTAAGATACTGGTCGTTAACTCTAGTAGGAGCAATGCATGCAGTGACAATTCCAAAATCAGTAAAATTCTTTCGCTTCCAAGGACCTTAAACATTAGATAGATTCATTAGCACCAACCAAAAATTAGCTTTATTAATACAAAACAAACTAGCCACAACCATAAATAACTGCATCAAGTCATAAAACAATCTTAGGGTGATGGCTAGCTCCTCCAATACATAGTACAAAATAATTGGCTTGAGATAAATAACCAATTATTATTTCCTATACAATTCAACTTACTGCTCTTTCAAACTTACAAAAATTCATCATTCATATGTAGGACATAACAGAACATGACATCAAATTTAGCATGCAATGTTTGCAAACTTTCATATAAGTGGTACAAAAAAGAAAAGAAAAGAAGAAGATATAAGTAAGCTTTGAAACACTATGATCTATTTAAATACACACACACACACACACACACACACACACATACATACATACATACATACATATTATGATATAGTTTGTTTATGGGATGTATGAACACATTACATTATTTAATGTTTATTATATGAAACTCTCGTGTTCTATAAAATTCATTACTCATTGGATTATTGTGAATTGTTTATTGTAAACAATCAGGTTTGGAGCATATCTATGGAAAGTGTCATATTTACAAACAAAATGCTGCCACAATTTTTCTAAACTTCTATAATTTTGGAAAGCGTAATCTTATGGGCTTTCATGCATATCATTGTCTTTATTTTTGAGTCCTAGGGTTGCCTTGAGTGCTTTGAGCATCTGTATGATACAAAAATCTTGTGAATTGCATGCTTTTGTGACTTGCAGGTTTGATAAATGTTCTATTTACAGATGACATGTTGCCGAAAATTTGTTAAATTTTTCCTAAAACAATCAAAGTCATATACCATATGCTTTTTTTTTTTTTGGTAAAAAAGGGCGGTACCTCCATTTATTTATTAATAAACCCTCACTTTTGGCGGAGGAATACTGTGGTTACAAGTTTTCACCAACCAACCAAACTAGGACAAACAAAATTAAACATAACTAATAAAGGAGAAAAAAACATAAAAATAACCAAAAAACAAAACAAAATACACCAAACGAAACTCTAGAGATGAACAAACAACGAACGGAAACAAGACCCCACATATCCATCTGAAGGATGCTTTTCAGATAACGTGGTAAAAGGTGTTGATATACCATATGCTTAGATGATTATAGCGTGCTGAATGTTAAAACATTTTTGAAAGAATGAGTGAACTTTAAATGTATTTTGAACTTCATTTCTAAATTTACTTTTACAAATGCTAAGTGAAAATTCTATCAATCATGAACTCATTTGCATTATTTGATTATTATAGTTGTTTTTGAGTCCTAAGGAAACCATGTAAATCATGAACATCACATTCTATTTTTTCATAGAGTTGGTTCAGTTCCAACATGTCCGTCACATCGAACTAGATGTGCCGGATCTGACGGTGCCCAAAAACTATTAGTGACGGTTTTGAGCCGAGAAAATGTAAAATTTATAGTGATGGTCTTAGGATTTTAGTGACGGAATAAAATTATCACTAATACTTCATTATTAGTGACGATTTATGAAAACCGTCACTAATAAGTAGTAGTGACCGCATATATAGTAACAAATTTAAAACCGTCATTAATACTGATAGAACCGTGACTAATACTATTAGTGACGATTTTTTGATTATTAGAAATTGTTTTAGACCGTCACTAATAACCTTATTTTTTGTAGTGATATGGTGTATGTAGAGATAAATTTAAAGCTAAAATGGACTATTTTAGCTAAGACCATTATCCCTATTTAAGATCTCCAATATTCTTACTTTTAAAGTGCAATTGGATTTCATTTGTTTCTCATTCTAGAGTTCAATCTCAAGAAAGTAAATCTAATTTATGTTGTGATTTTCAATAATTATGTGTGTTATCGTATCTCTATAAGGTACGCGTATGTTAGAGAATGTGCAAATTAAGTATTTACAAAAGTATGTGAATGCTATGCCTGGGACTTAAATATTGAATGAAGTGTCGATAATTCATGTAGCTAGCAAAAGTCCTATAAATATTTATGTAATCTATCATTTGGGGAGGTCAATGAGTAAGGCTCCAAGCAAGTGTTTAATTGAATAAGTGGGTAGGGCATTGTGCATCTCCTAGACTTACTCCTAATATGTACCATTGAGAATGTTGGGTAGAACACATGTTACATTAACAATATAAAAACTACCAAACATGTTTATTGTAGATTATTTTGACGCCATTTTTGTGTTCCAAAGTTATATTAGTGATAATTAATTTATATATTTGGGATTAGGTGAAATTAGGCTTCTTAAAAGAGAAAAATTATTGACTTTTTGAGTCTGATCTAGTTTTTATAATGACAAAACACAATTATCTCATCTGAGCATTGAACCTTCTTAGCAGGATCATTATTTAGCATGCACGGATGATACGAATAGTAAGCATGATATGGAAGCCACGAGAAACCTAAAGAACGTACCATATGGCTCAATTCATGTAACTAGAAGTGTAAAAGAATGAAGATGCAAGCGTCAAGTCCAAGATCTTCATGGGAATGGGTATTTAGAAATTGAATGTATTTACATATGTCGTATGATGAAATTTGAAGCTCAAATATGACCTTAAATTGACCATAGGACCTCCCAGTAACATGAAAAACCTTTTTTATAAAATGCCTAACTTATAAAAATATTTTTAAATGATTTTGAAGTTAAAAGAAGGCAAAAACTAATTTTTACAAAAGGGTTAGTCAACCGGCCAGTCAACCGAACAATAAAGATGAGCAATTTTATTAATCAATTAGTTCTTATCCTAAAGGATGCTCAACATTAAAGTTATGGGATGTTCTCTTAGCTTTCTGTTGATACTAGGAATATCCAATTTGGAATTGTATAGAAAAAAGTTATGGCCAAAACATTGAAAGGCGTACGTAGTAGAAAAATTCCCTTTATGTTTCTTATGTCACATTGATGGGCATTTTTATTAATCCATGACTTCTTATCTTAAAATATGTTCAACATAACCGTTGTGAGATTTTCTCGTAACTTTTTGTTGGCACCAAAAACGTCCAATTTGGAGTTATATAGTAAAAGTTATGCTCAAACAACTGAAGGTTGCTCACATAGAACGTCGGTTCAGTGCGGATACACACAGAATTTCTTTTAAATAAATTGATCCAACAGTCAGAAATCCATCTAAGGCCGAGAACTCTTATAAAATTAACCTAGAAACCCTAATGCCTCACTTTTTGCTTAATATTGAGAGACTTGAACATTCTTGCACATTTCTTGAGAAGTTTTGAATACTCTTGCTAAGAATCATTGCTTGCACTGCAAAGAACACACTTTTACTTGGGCATTCGCATATTCAAGATCTGAGCAAATACACGCGCAACTTTTGTTAAATCTAGGTTTGATCTTGAGGTTTGGAAAAATAGTTTATTGAGCTTTCAATTTTTTATTAATCGATCATCTTCTCAATTATTCATTCATTGAAAAATCTTTTTGGGAGTAAGAAACTTATTTTTCCATAATTATTTATTTGAAAAATCTTTTGGGAATAACTTTCTAAAGTTTGAATCCTTATGATATTCAAAGTTGTATTTTTATTCAAAGAGATCTATTTTATTGGTGCAAAAAGTATTTGAAATATATTATTTAAATCTTTGAAATATCCAAAGTCATATTTTTATTCAAAGATTTAATTGTACGAGTTTTTGATATCAAGAACTTAGATTTACATAATGCTCAAAGATTTTTTCTTCTCACAAACTTATTCTTGAATATTCATTCTGAGAGATTGAAATTATTTGATTGCAAATACTAAGAGCCTCTAAATACATATCCTTGAAGAATATTATTTTTGAAACATAGTGTTTAAATCTTTGCAGTATTCAAGGTTGTATATTTATTCAAAGACTCAACTTAAAAAATTATTGATAGCAAGAACAAAGATCTACGTATTATTAAATATTATTTTTGAAAGGATCTTTTTTTCTAATCTTGCATAAAGTATTCTGAAATCGAATCATATGTTTCTCCAAAACATTTATTTATAAAATCATTTTTGGGAGACATTGATTTAAAAGGTAAATTTGTGAAGCATATCATTCATATAACAATCTTATCATTACATGTATACTGAGTTTCAAGTTTTATCATATGAATATGTGCTAGGAATTTTTTATTATACTCATTAGCTTGTTCAGAAGCAATTGAGTGTTCAGGAATTTCATCTATCTATTGTATTGGCGGTTCGGGTTGTGAACTGGGAAGGAGGAAGCTGTGCCTCGTGTAAGCAATGGAGTAGGAGGAAGTTGCGCCTCTCGTAAGTAGTGGAGTAGGAGGAAGCTGTGCCTCTTGTAAGCAGCGAGTTTGTAATGGGAAGCTCCATCCCAGTTAAAGGAGCCGATTAGTGCAATTCTTGGGAGTTTTGCCCAAGGCGAAGACGTAGGTCAGGTTTGACCGAACCTCGTTAAAAATTCGGTATTTGCACTCTATCTCTCTATCTCTTTTTATATTTTTGCACTTATATTCATATTATATCTATTGTGCATGTGTTAAATTTTGATATATATGAATATCTAAATTACGTGAGAATAATTAGATAATACTGAATTAATTGAGATATCCACAGATTAAATCAATTGAGTTTTATAATACTGAAATCGGTGTGTATCCAAATTTGTACTAGTAAGTTTGGGTTTTCAATTAAGGATTGAAGTACCAAAATTTTTTTAAATACCCAATTCATCCCCCTCTTGGAATTACACCTAAATTAATAATTGGTATCAGAGCCTTGTTGCGTTGGACTTAAATGTTTTTGTAAAAGATCATGATGGCTTACATCGGTGTAACCCCATTCGGTGAGGGACGATCTTATCTTAGTCTTCCAATATTTTACGATGATAATTTTTCAGTTTGGAAACTAAAAATGAGTGTTTTTATAAAATCAATGGACTGGAAGGTCTAATAGGTAATAGTTAAAGGAATTTGTGTGTCTACAAATGAAAATGATACTAGTTTAATACATGCAATTTCAAATGTCATGGATATGCTTTATTGTGCTTTAGATTCTAATATTTTTCATGAATTTGTGGCATGTACATGTGCAAGAGATATTTGGGAAGAACTTGATAGGAAGTATGGAGAAACCCAAGAGAAAGAAACCACCACTCCGGAAATGTCAAGTTCAAATGATCAAGAGGTGGCAAATTGTAAACAAAATGAGTTAGTAGTGGAAAAGGTATATGTATCTTAGCCTGTTTCATATAATGATTCATTTATTGATTCATGTGATGATTTCTGTGATAAATCTTATGAAAAATTATGTGATGAATCTTGCGTTATATTATGTAATGAATCATGTGTTAAATCACTTGTTGATAATTTTAATAATGATTCATGCAGTGTCCCTTGTGACAATATTGCTATTGATGCATGCAATAATTCGAATGATGGATATTATGACAATTCTTGTAACGAATCATATGTGGAATCATTTGTTGATAATTCCATTAATAATGCGTGCAATGATTCATGTGATGTTTATTGTAATAAATTTTATGTTGAATCATGTGTTGAATTGTATAATGAAAGCATGCCTTCATATAGAGAGCTAGAAAAAACCTTAGTTAAAATGCATAAGTTTCTAGCTAAGATATCTAAGAAGAAAATGTGTTTGAAAAATGAAAATGAAAGGATAGCTAAACAATTCGAGGAATTAAAAGATTATCATGCTATTCTAGAAAAGAAGAAAATCATGAAGATTCTGAAGATCACCTATTTAGATAGAAAAATAGATGAACATCCTAAAACAATTTCCAAGGTTACAAGTGAAGATAGTTCAAATAAACTATTGGAAGTTAAAAGAAATTATATTTCCAAAAAGGGTTCAGATGTATCTCAAAAATAACATAGCTATGCCTCATTAAGCAAGAAGAAAAGAAATAAGCATAATTTCCCACGAATATACAAAACTTGCTTATTTTGTAAAATGAAAGGGTATACCCGATATAAGTGTCCATTTAGAGGTGTCTGAGACAAAGACAAGAAAATGACAAGGGTAATCAAGAAAGGTTTCAATTGGAATTACATGATTATTTAATTCTTTCTTTATTCTTAGGACTAGTTATAGGGTAGGTGATGACTAAAAGTTTAGAAATGGTTAGTGTTTAAAAAGTTAAAAATTAGTATATGCACTTACTATATAAAATTTTAAATACTAAGAATCTTGGAAAAGAAAACCAATATAATTTCTTATAAGTAATTTATCCAATATAAACTTAATGAATATATATCATAATGATTGGGTAAGATATAAAATATTGGTTAAAGCATGCTAACTTCGATTTGTTCAAAGTAAAAGGTTGAAAACTTAACTAGCTAAAATATCAGGAACCTTATATATTTGCAATAAATAACATAAATCATAATATTGAAGAATAAATCCACTTCCAAATGGATTAAAGCATCGTTGTTTAGCGAATAATTCTTATTGTTTTATTAAAATCTTAAGTTAAGCAGATCATGTCCACTGCATAAGATTGAGCCTTAGGAAATAAATCATATACTAAGCATCAACTAATCCTAAACTCATCCTTGGAGCCTTAAATGCCTAAATCAATCATCACTCTAGCCACAAGTACTAATAATCATAAATTCCATATCTATCAAGTGCTTATTAAAAGACATCCTGTTATAATCAAATCAGGGGCATTCTCTAAGGGAATCAAATTGTTTATCAAGACATTTTTAACAAATATTCCCTTTGTGCTTAAAATGTAAAATTCCCTAATTTTGATTTATAATTAAGTCATTTCCTCTACAAGAAATCTTTACAATACCATGATCATATCCGGTAAAGATTCATCTATCCTTGGCTCGTTCCCTTACTTAAAATTGAGATCATACTTGTGGGATACCATCCAATGGTGGGATAATCAGAAATACCCAAAGAGCAGTATTCAAAAATTAATATTCTCCCAAATTGCTCTTTGCCTAAGTAGTTGGATATATTCACTTCCACGAAATATTTTGAATATTGTCCACTCATAATGAATATTCTTTTGAACTTAATAATAATTTAATTGTTAAGAGTATTCGTTCAATCTCACTACACAAGCTCTCAAACCTCAAATCAAATCTATTATAAGTTTCTTTGAATATGTCGAATGACTAAGTTATTTGTAATAGGTTTCAATTTATATGAAAATGCAAATGACTAAGAAACCTATGCGTTGAGATCCATAAGAAAATAAGCGATATAGGCTTATGACCCTGAAGAAGAATTGTTTATAACATTTTGCTCATCTAAGCCAAAGCAAGTATAACCAAGTATAAATCATTGAAAATTTTAGAACATTCCGCTAAATTGGTGAAAAATTATTTAAAAAAAAAGAAGACATAAGACGATGATAAGTGCATAATTGAGGGGGAGCATCTCTCTTTCATAACTATATAAATTAGATGTTCTCATGATCTTATTTTGCTCATGTCCATATGCATATGCAAGTACAGCACCATAGCTTACCATTCATATTGTGTTAAACAATTGAATCTCTTTAATGGATAGTGCAATGACCTGAAGAATAATGGTATTTGAATATTAAAGAGAGAGGGAAATGAAAGGTGGCAGCAAATTGTTCATCGACGATGTGGCAACTTGGGCAACTCTGAATTTCATCGACGAAGGGAAGGGTTCGTCGATGAATTATCTCTTAACCTCGTCGACGAGGTGACGTGGCTCGTCGACGAAAAGATACCGAGAGGATATTTTGGGCAACTTTGATATTCGTCGACGAAGGGGAGAGTTCATCGACGAATTTCCTCTTGACCACGTCGACGAGGTGACGTGGCTCGTCGACGAAGCCCCTAGTATAAATAGCCTAAAACTTAGTTTTTACGTAGAAAATCTGCAAAAATCTCTCTCTCTCTCTCTCTCTCTCTCTCTCTCTCTCTCTCTCTCTCTCTCTCTCTCTCTCCTCCTTACGATTTCTCTCTCCTCTCTCTCTTCAATTTCGGCTTCGTCATTCGCCGGATCGACGATCTGAGGTCACCACGACACTCTTGGGCAAGTTCTCTCCAAATCTGCTGAAGCAGATCGTTGGTGGAAGCTTCATCCCTGAGTTGAGGTAAGACTTTTTATGCCAAATTTGGTATTTTCATAGTTATCGGAAATGATATTCATGTGAAAATACTGAAATTTAGTTCTGAGAGTTGTTGAATTCAGGGTGTTGAACGAGAAACCCTACGGGTGTAGGACGAGTGGAATTTTTTGAGGGTTTCTTTCCAGTGTCAGGTAAGGGAATAAACTAAAGCAGTTATTTTCCATGCGAATTATTATTATTTATCAGCAAATTAATTTTCAAGGAAGCATGTATTATATTTGAATATTATTAAGAAAATGCACATTTGGGAAAATACTGCTGTTATACAGGAAATACGATTTTAGAATGAAATATATGATTTTATTCGGTAATGTGTGGCATGAATATTATTTTACATGATAAGTATTATGTTATGGCAAATTTTATGAGTAACGCATGTTTTCATGAATTATGAAATAATATAGTACATTATGATTTTGAAAATACATGATAATTGATTTATTTATTCAGAATGATATGTATGAAATGTTTGGCGTAAGGTCGTATTTATGAAATTATAGAAAATGCTATCAATCCATTTATGTTAAACACTATATTATCATGTATTATATGTTATTAGAACCCGAATGTTAGTTTAGTTAAGTTTTAGGAACACGGTATCGTAGCTATATAGATCAGATATCTATATTTAGATTGGTGCTAACCACCCTACGAGGGGGTGGGAGATGGATAGTTGATGTGGCTTTCAGTGTAGAGTTGCAGACATCCACCTGGCAGTCCGGACTAGGGTGTGGAGGGCCCATAGTACTTTAGACATTTTTGACTAGGCAGTGGTCGGCCAGCCATTGTCAAATCCCGCATTCGGGTTACACAACCCGTCATTGGGGGTAATACATGACATCAGTTAACTATACAACCTGAGTGAATTTTCAATATTATCAGTTATATTAGACATCTAATGATCAGTATAAACTATTAGAAATTGTGAAAGTTATGTTTATTCAGATATGTTATGATGAATGTTTTAAGGTATATGAAATGTACTATATATGTATAATTGCATCAAATATTCATGTTACCACACAGATGTATTTAGTTTATTTTCCCTTACTGAGATGTGTCTTACCCCTGAACATTAAATAATTTTTTAGAAAATCCAGAAAGACCAGCAGATCGAGGCCGCTGTTGAGTTAAGTCGGTGTTACCCCGTTATGAGGGTAAGTGTTGAACTAGGATCAACGGTTTTTGTTGCAGGATCCTAGGAAATACTTTTTGGTATTTTTAAAAATTTTGGAGATTGTATATAATTACAAAACGTGATGGTTTATATTTAACTCTGGTATTATGTATGGTTTGTTGCTTAGGTTTTCAGCTGTGAATGTCAAATGTGTCCCCATTACCCACGGGTTTGGGTGGACTGTATTATTATTTATACTTAATTTTATGTTAAGATAAGCAGGTCATTATAGATAGTAAGTGTCTAGTATCATAAACTATTATTGGTTATACAAATTAATGTGATAAAAAAGGGATAACTATACTGACTTCTTGTGAGAAATGAATTAGTTTATATCTAGTATAGTTGTTCTAAAGATTAGGAATAATTGCTTATACTGCTTGGTATGATTAGTGAAATTAATCATTGATAAATATAAGCATTTCATTTCATATAAGCAAGTATTCAAACTCGTAGGGGGAGCTTTCTGAAAATTATTTCCTATCTTATTATGCTCACCAATATTTTATGCTTAGATGTGCATTGAACTTTCAGTGGCACGTACTCAATTATGATGATCATATTGAATACTCTAAATGAAAAATATGTTGCTTTACCACAAGTTCTTGAGTTAGCCATATGATCTTGTTTTAAAATGCATTGATATAATTAGAGTTTGTATGATATCTTTCTGGTTATATTTCTTTTCAGAATGTACTAGAGTAAAATTATTTTAGATCTAAAAGGGGAGGGAAATTTTGTTTTGATATCCAAAGGGGGAGAAATATTTTTTTAAAATTGCATAGTTTACAATGTATATGAGCTTAAATGATACAAAAAAAAAAAAAAGGGGGAAAGTTTTTCAAAAAGGGGGAGTTATCCTTTTAAAGCTAAGAAAATTTTTTTTTTTTTAAAAATTGTTTTCCATTTAACTTAACCGTTTTTCTGATGCTAAAAGGGGGAGAAGATTAATGAGCAAAATGATATACTCCTTGTGTTTAGGGGAAGATGATTAATGTGCATATGCTTTATTGCTTCATCTAGATGCATATTGAGCCGAGCTTAAAATTATCAAATTGAAATATTATCTCGATCATTGTCTTCTTTCTAGATATAATTGAATAGACAAATTTATGTATTTTGCTCTTGTGTTTGTCATCATCAAAAATGAGGAAATTATTGAATTTTTGAGTTTGGTCCCGTTTTGATAATGACAAAGCACAATTATCTCATCTGTGCATTGAGCCTTTTTAGCCAGATTATTATTTAGCACGCATAGATGATACGAATGGTAAGCAGGATATAAAAGCCACGAGAAACCTAAAGAACATACCATCTGGCTCAATTCATGGAATTAGAAGTGTAGAAGAATGAAGATGCAAACGTCAAGTCCAAGATCTTCATGGGAATGAGTATTTAGAAATTGAATGTATTTACATATGTCGTATGATGAAATTTGAAACTCAAATATGACTTTAGATTGATCATAGGACCTCCAAGTAACATGAATTTTTTTTTTTTTTTTTATAAAATGCCTAACTTATAAAAATGTTTTTAAATGATTTTGAAGTTAAAAGAAGGCAAAAACTAATTTTTACAAAGGAGTTAGTCAACCGGCCAGTTGACCGAACAGTAAAGATGAGCAATTTTCTTAATCAATTGGTTCTTATCTTAAAGGGTGCTATGAACGTTATGGGATGTTCTCTTAGCTTTTTGTTGATACTAGGAATGTCTAATTTGAAATCTTATAGAAAAAGTTATGGCCAAAATACTGAAATGTGTACGTAGTAGAAAAATTCCCTTCATGTTTCTTATGTCACATTGATGGGCCTTTTTATTAATTCCTAACTTTTTATCCTAAAATGTGTTCAACATAAAAGTTGTGGAATTTTCTCTTAACTTTTTGATGACACCAAGAACATCAAATTTGGAGTTATATAGTAAACATTATGTCCAAAACATTGAAGGTTGATCGTGTAGAACGTCAGTTGAGCGCGGATACGTGCGGAATTTCTTTTAAATAAATTGATCCAACGACCAGAAATTCATCTAAGGCTGAGAGCTCTTATAAAATTAACCTAGAAACCCTAATGCCTCACTTTTTGCATAATATTGAGAGACTTGAACATTCTTGCACATCTCTTGAGAAGTTTTGAATACTCTTGCTAAGAATTAGTGCTTGCACTGCAAAGAACACAATTTTACTTGGACATTCGCATATTCAAAATCTGACTAAATAGACGTGCAACTTTTGCTAAATTTAGGTTTGATCTTGAGGTTTGGAAAAATAATTTATTGAGCTTTCATTTTTTATTAATCAATAATCTTCTCAATTATTTGTTCATTGAAAAAAAATTTTGGGAGTAAGAACTTATTTTCCCATAGTTATTTATTCGAAAAAACTTTTGGGAATAACTTTCTAAAGTTTGAATTCTTGTGATATTTAAAGTTGTATTTTTATTCAAAGAGATCTATCTCATTGGTGCAAAAAGTATTTGAAAAATATTATTTAAATCTTTGAAATATTCAAAGTCACATTTTTATTCAAAGATTTAATCGTACGAGTTATTTGATAACAAGAACTTAGATCTGCATAATACTCAAAGATTTTTTCACCTCACAAACTTATTCTTGAATATTTATTCTGAGAGATTGGAATTATTTGATTGCAAATACTAAGAGCCTCTAAATACATATATCCTTAAAGAATATTATTTTTGAAACATAGTGTTTAAATCTTTGCAATATTCAAGGCTGTATATTTATTCAAAGATTCAACTTGAAAAATTATTGATAGCAAGAGCATAGATCTGTGTATTATTAAAGATTATTTTCGAAAGGATCTTATTTTCTAATCTTGCATAAAGTATTCTGGAATCCCATCATACATTTCTCCAAAGCATTTATGTATAAAATCATTTTTGTGAGATATTGATTTAAAAGGTAAATTTGTGAAGCATATCATTCAAATAACGATCTTATCGTTACATACATAATAGACTTCAAGTTTTCTCGTATGAATATGTGTTAGGATTTTTTATTGTACTCATTAGCTTGTTTAGAAGCATCTGAGTGTTCAGGAATTTCATTTATCTATTGTATTGACGGTTCAGGTTGTGAACTGGGAAGGAAGAAGTTGTACCTCGTGTAAGTAATGGAGTAGGAGGAAGCTGCACCTCTTGTAAGTAGCGGAGTACGAGGAAATTGTATCTCTTGTAAGCAATAAGTTTGTAACCAAAAGCTCCGTCCTAGTTAAAGGAGTGGATTAGTGCAATCCTTAGGGGTTTTGCCCAAGGCGAGAACGTAGGTTGGGTTTGGCCGAACCTAATTAAAAATTTGGTGTTGGTGCTCTATCTCTCTATCTCTCTTTATATTTCCACACTTATATTCATACTATATCTGTTGTACATGTGTTAAATTTTGATATATATGAATATCTAAATTACGCGAGAATAATTGGGTAATACTGATTTAATTGAGATATTTACGGATTAAATCAATTGAGTTTTATAATACTGAAATCGGTGTGTATCCAAATTTGTACTTGTAAGTTTGGGTTTTCAATTAAGGATTGAAGTACCAAAATATTTTTAAATACCCAATTCACCCCTACTTTTGGGATTACATCTAAATTAACAAAAATCATTCTAGCAATATCATGACATGATTAAGGTGTGCTTAAATTGTGATGGATATACAATGTGTACATTCTTCTTTATTGATTTGATAAATCAAAATTTTCAAATATTGTTTCAACTAATATTGTCATATTTTGACACTACAGTCTTTATTTAGTTATATAAGTTTAAGCTATATAAAGTCATAATTTTTATATGAGAACCTCCTCAAACCTAGACACTTTCTGTTTTTAAATATGCATATTCCTAGAAGTTTGAGTTCAAATAATGCTAAATATTTTTGAAAAATTAAATTAAGATTCATTTCTGTAAAGTTTCAACTTATCTTTTTGGCAATTAATCGTAGTTTTCTAAGTGAAGGAAATAATATTTTGTTTGAGGAATTGTCTCAGATAGGATTTTTTTTTTTTTGGGGAGTATATTGGAACCGAACTCTCTTATTAATATGTACAAGCTGGATTTGGTTGTACAATTATTAACCGTGGCCATCTCCCATCACTCTATATACATTTTTTGTATAGATTCAAATACACATATATAAATATTCGTAAATTATTGAGATATTTTTTTATGTCAAGTTGTAATCGATGTGAGCTACAGCGAAAAAGTGGTGCGCTGTAAAGTGACTCATTATTCAAAGAAAAAACAAAGGAGATTTTTCCATCATCGGGTATGATTTATTTTGTGTATTATTTGTATAAAAGAAGCAATTCAAGTTGTTTTAAAAAGAGTACCTTTGAGTATCAAATTAGAACATCATGAATTGTTTCAAGATATAATGAAAATTTCTATAAATATGCGTATGCACTTTATTACAAGTCATATTCACATAATTTAATTCAATATTAAGCTTCGCACAAAAAGTTAATCGTGCTCGATTCACATTTATGCATAAAAAATTTTAATTATTTTGTTAGTCGGTCCACAATGTCCTTCGGCCGACGCAGCGTCATTAGAGTTCAAAACTCTATTATGCATCCTTTAATTTTACTTATGTTATATTCTACTGTATCACGCGCATTCTCTTTCACAAGCAAAAAAAAGAACCAACAAAACAAAAAACCAAAACAAAATGTTGTGCATGAAAGTGTGAACTAGGGAAGGGAAGGATGAAAAAAAAAAAAAGTTGTGGTCCACGGAACAAGTAAGGGCAGTCACTTACAGTTGCAGAGGGCCCTTTTCCACAATCCTAAAAAGGGCATCCGCTGGCACTTTTCAAAGTAAAAAAAAGGGGTTTGATTTGGATTGTGCCGTACCAGGCAGCATCTTCATCCCATCAAAGTGTACTAGACCCCCAAGCACCCGTTGAGAGTGACCACGTACCAATAGGCTAGAGGCTAGAGCTAGTTAGCAATAGCTAGAGAGCAGAAGTTAAAAGTCAAGTCATCATCATGCTGCCGTAATCCCACAATCAAACGGTTGAGAGCAATCCATTTCCATTCCCTCTCCCTTTCCCTTTCTCTTTCCCCCATTCAATTTTTATTTATTGATCCTCAGCAGAAGGAAGCTGCACACTACGCGGTTTTAGATCAGCTGCAGGAATACAGAGCAGCTCCAGCTGTACTGCTTGTTTTTGCAAAACCCCATTTGCTCACTGTCGATTCTGCGTGTTTTTATTTCATTCATGAGCGTTACTGCTTTCAAAATTTTCTGCACTTTTTCTGCAGCTGCATCCAAAATTCCAAACCCCCATTTACCATTCTCACCCCTTGCTGGGCTTTTTAACTCGCCATCTCGCCCTCTCCCTGAGCTGCAATTCCAGGAAGCAGAATCCTATGTTCTTCTCTTTCCCCCTAACGTGATATGGTGCAGCGGAATTGTACAATACAAGACATGATTACTGGAAAAAGACAAAGGGTATGTGATATTTAATTAAATAATAATAATAATAATAATAAGAACCCAGGGTGTGGCGATATTACCGGTCTGCCCTTCCCATGGCATTTTCTGAAGCCCCCATCTTTGTTTAACCATAAATGCACTCTTCCTTTGTCAACTGGGTGACTCCCCAATTGTGTGATTCACAGAGGCTTTATTTAATTATTGATTATGGCTTAGTTAATTTGTATGACAGTCTCTGCAGGACAATTGATGCAATATGAAATCCAGACCGTGCCCTTTTTTGTATTTTTATTTTGTCGAAGTTACAGTGGTGGCTTTGAAAAAAAGGAGGTTGACACTTTCAAGTTTCAAACTGTTCTTAGTCATATAGGTATATATTTGCCTAGCAAACAAAGTCAATTAAGGTTTTCACCCTGATCTCCTGTTCATATATAAAACTATATAGGCTTTTGGCAGATATGCAAGACTACTGCATTCACCACCGGTAAACAAAGCATTAAAATTATGTATGTACACAAGACATCCATGTGATGGCATTTTGTATTATCTAGGCTTAATTGAGCTCTACTTTTCACTATTCTTAAAGAATTCCATGGAATACTCTGTACAATTATTATAATATTTAGTCTTAGGATTTGCCAAACTTATAAAAATAAAATTAATTCATGGCACCAATTGGCTAAAATACTATTTATATCAGCAGGACAAAGTAGTCATTTTGATAAAGAAGATATCATATTCACTCCCATCCATTGAAAAAATATTAAATAATATTCATATTATAAAATAAAAAAAAATAAATGACATCTGTCACCCATTTCATGTTACATGTGTATCTACTCCATTTCTTGAGTAGGGTGACACATCTGCTAGTTGGAAGGCTGAAACCTCACCTCTCTATAAATACCTACCCCATCTTAATTTCCTCACATTCAGTTCCCATCTCATTCCCTTCCTTTCATTCAAAGGCCCAAAAGGTACCCACTGAAACAGCAAAAGAGAGTTAAAGACTTTCAATTCCTTGGCATCTCCATTTCAGCAGAAGAGAGCTATAGCTATACCTGATCTCAGAGCTCAAAATGGTGAAGCCTGATCAGCCCAAGATCCAATCAGAGCCCTCCAAATCAATGCCATCCCCACCACCGGCATCGTCGTCGTCATCATCATCATCATGCCGAAAGAAGAAGTACAAAGGAGTGAGGATGAGGAGCTGGGGCTCATGGGTGTCTGAGATAAGAGCTCCAAATCAAAAAACAAGAATTTGGTTAGGGTCTTATTCCACACCAGAAGCAGCTGCTAGAGCCTATGATGCTGCACTTCTCTGCCTTAAGGGCACTTCAGCGAACCTCAACTTCCCAGTCAGTTCTTCAATGCACATTCCTGATACTGTCATGTCCCCCAAGTCCATCCAAAGAGTGGCAGCAGCTGCTGCCAACAGCTATAACATTGGTGGTGGAGTTGATGCTTCCACCACCCCACCATCTCCTCTTCCTCCGTCGTCTTCGCCTTCATCATCATCAGTCTCATCCCCATTGCTGGCATCTTCACCGCCGTCAGATCAACCCGATGATGATGTCTCCTTATTGCCATCTTTTGGGACCTACACTGCTGCTTGTGAGGCTAATATTGAAGCCAAGGCAGCCATGATTAATTCGCCTTGGTTCGACCTCGATGGCTTGCAGTCGCCAAGGTACACCGATCTACTGTTCAATGCTGCCTTGTTCAATCCACCTGCAGTCGATGATTTCTATGAAGAAGCCGACATTGGTCTGTGGAGCTTCTGCTGAAAATTCAATCCAAATGAGGCCAACCCTCAGTTTCCTTTCATCCACTTATTATTTTTCATTGATGATCTTCTGATATTACTTGAAGATATTAATTATTACTGACAATGACCAAAGTTATATTATAGTGTATGTGAGCCGAGTTAGGTAAAAAAGAAACTCACATGGAGATAATTTTGGGCTTTTCACGTGAGTTTCCACATATTAAGTTCATATTTGATTTTCCGCAAGGTGTGTAATATGCAATCAATGTTATTCATTATATTTCATTTAGTGAAATAAGAAAAGGGGAAAATTTTAATTAACTTCGTCATTGTCTCTTCATTTCAGATAGTATATATAGTTTCTCGTTCTTGAAGTTAATTTCCTAGTGCTTGTATATTTCAAGCTGATGCAAATGCCTCTGCCCTCGCAAATTTGTAAAAGTGCAGATTCTGGGAGCTTGGAAAGCAAGTGAATGGGGTTTCCTTTTACAAAGTGTATTTGCACAAGCTGTTTCTGAGGTGTTTGATCACGTGTGTTCTGGTATTGTGCCGATGTCATACTCTGTCCATGTGTAGGGAGCTCGGAGTTCGGATTTGTGCTGTATGGATCCAAATTCAAACATTTAATTTTGATTTGCATATGGTTTTTTTTAAGATAAACTATAATATAAAATTAAACTAAAATTTGTTTCAAAACAATACCTTTTGGTAGTGTCTAGGACCATCAAACTTGAAGTTTACGTTGATTTTGAAGAATCTCATACAATTCTATACAACGCTTTATTCAAATTCACACAAATCCAAAGGTAGATGCTAATGCCAAGCACCCAAACTTACGTTTGCGCATTTTGTAATTATTGCATAAAGTTTTAGCATTATAAGATGGACCTTTTACCCCGTGTTCAAAAAGGCAGAAGGGAAGGGCAGCTAGTGAGTCCATAGTGTCCATATATATGTTCCTTGATTTAAGAAAGTGTTTTTTCACTGTTTTGTTATTGTATAAAAATTAAAACATCCTTGGTGACCACGACTAGCTACTACGCTTTCCAAAAGGAAAAAGAAGAACTGAACCAAACTTTTCTTTTTCTGTGACAAAACGTCAAACACCTCATGGGCAAAAGCAAGCATGCAAAAATGTATAAAGAGAGAACACAAAAGAACAGGCAAGATTCGTGTGCACTTGTTCCTTTCACTTAGCTTACGTCTACAGTCTCGAGCATTCAGCCCTCCTCTCCTCAATAAAAGAAATGGTTGCCAACATTAATGTTAATGATAACGTCTGGTACCTGCAAGTGGCAGTAACGCTGCTTGACGATGGTAAAACACACATCTCAAATGAAACAAATGCCATAACGAGACGCACGATGGCGGCTTCTTTTGGAAAAATGGTTTCTCTTGTTTGGTTCATAGCTCCATGACATGGGTAGCCCATCATTTCATCCGTTTTTAAACCAAAAAAAAAAAAAAAGGCTTCCAACTCCAACTATTTTATGTTTGAAAAGGTGAGTTCGATTTCCCTTTATATATATATATATATATATATATATATAGATATATATATATATATATATATATTTGATTTTATTATATTTTATATAGTAAACATGTATGTATCTAACCCATGATAGCTAAATAAGTGATAGTAACTTGAATTCTTTTTTATGTAAGTAATAGAGCTGGCATGTTGCCCATTGTAACAATGGTCAGTTTGGATCAAAATTTTGCTTGAGAAAAAAGAGAGAAAATAGAAAGGAAATTTATTTTCTTATATTTTCTCTCTATATAAAATATCATTTAAAATAAAAAATTTATTCTAATTTGATTAAAATTTTTTAAAAATTAATGATATGTAAAATTAAAATTTTGTTAATTGATTTGGTATTTTTTTTTTTTATTTTCTTCTCACTTTCCTTGATAATCACACATGAAAAAATGGAATCTTTTCTTATTTCCTTTTTATTTATCTAATATTTTCCAAGTTTCAAATAGGCGTTAAGGAATGTGCAATTGTTATTATAGAGAAATTATGACCACATGGTATTTTAGATAATATTATAGACTAAGATTTTACATGATTTTTAATTAAAAAAATATTAATTTAAGTAAACTTCCCTAAAATCACTCATTCTGCGTTTGATAGCATGAAACTTAAACATTAAATTTGTTACTTTGGTAAGTAAAATTTCCTAAAATCACTCATCCCGCATTTGGGATCATAAAATTCAGGAGAAATTATTAAGTACATTGGCTGTACACACCTAATTTAGTTTTATTTCACCATATGTACAAAAAAATAATTATAATTGCTAATTTAGTTCAAATACAGGCACGTGGCGAAATCAAATTGAAACATTAGATTTGAATTTGTGAAATACAAAACTATATTAAATTTCTTTCAATCCACATAAATTTGATTTTAAACCCTGAAATTTATGCTTCTAAATTCTATCTTAGAATCATTCAAAATTTAAGAATATGATTAATTGTCTAAAGTGTAAAACGATTACACATTCTAAACTAATAATCTCTTCTTATTATAACTATCAAAAATATGTTTTCACTTATATCCTCCTTTTATATAGGCAAATATAGAGAAATGCACACCCAAAAATAAAAATAAAAATAAAAAAACAACAATGAATCCTCAAAAATACTTGAAAACAGCATCTTTTTCTTTAGGCCCATAAAAAAATTCTTCAAATCATGAAAACAAACGATATGTCCAAACCTGACAGTGTTTTCAAAAAACCCAAAATGCACATTAGAAAAAAGCACAACTAAAACAAAACCATCCTACCTAGGTCAATCGATTGATTCATGTGTTCTTTCTTTCTTCCTTTTGTTTTTTCTTTCCCTTTTTTGGGCTGCATCCATGCTAAAGTTTCTCCCCCGACCCACACGATTTGTATTATTAAAATATGACAAAGTACCAGCTTGAGTTCCTTCCAGACTTGGGAGCCCAGTCAAAGTATTAGCTGAACTGCTGGCCCTCAGCCAAATACGGCACATGATCTGTCATGTTGTGCTGCAGATGATGGCATGGGGTCCCTTCCCCTTCCCCCTCCTGATATAAACACTTCCTTTTACATTGTATTTGGTCCCTTGGGAATTCTCCATGGCCCATGCATACACACTCACAATTAAATTATTCCTCCTTATATCTATATAAAACTGCAGTTAGGAAGTTTGTCATTGCTCACAAGTTGCATTGGGACATTGTGCCCGAAACAGGATATGCTACCTTCTCATCTCATCTTTGGCCTACTTGCATGAGGCAAGAGCATGTTTTATATAATTGTTCCGAGACCTTTGAGGACATATCACATGCTCTTATTTATTTCTAACCATAGTCAATCCAAACTTTCAATATTCCCACTGCACTATCATTGCTAAAAACCAAAAATTTGTCTATAGGAATGTATGCTGATTGCTTTGGGGTTCCTAAATATCCAATGGTCCAAACCTAAAGTGTTGGTATTCTTTTTCACATTATTCATGTATAATATTTCTGCTAAAGTTATATTACATTCTTGTGTATGACTGCATGTGAGTTTGATCTTTCTAATATTTCTAAATTTTTAAATTTATCTTCTTGGCAAATACTCCAATATTAAAATAGTGTAGGATATATTAAGGTTGTAATATTATTATCACCATTCACACATCTTCTAAGGGTACATGCTTAGAATGCTTTAAATTCATCGGAGTGCTTCTCGATCTCTTTGAAAATTGAAGGGTGGATGTTATGCATATTTGCAACATCCAATCATATTAGTATCTAATTTGCGCATTTGTGTGATAATATTGTAACGACAAAATATGTGTCTTGAAAAATAAGACAAGAAATTTGGAACAAATGATAATTTTATATTGAACAAAAGAATGATGAGTACAATCATTGTGTATTTTACTATGAAGTAAATGTTTCTTGATTCAATCTCCTTGAAAGTGGATCCACTGATTTGGGGTATCATGAAGCGTGTTGCGAAAGACAATGGTGGATCTACTTGTAGTAATCCCAAAATAATAATAATAATAATAATAATAATAATAATAGTAATAATTAAATTAATTAATTTAATTAATTAAATAATATAATATAATAATATTATATATATATATAAAGGAAGGATCATGTGTACTAACCCCAACCTGCAAAATAAAATAAAAATGAATAAAAGAAAAGAGAAATAAATAAAGGAAAGGAAAAATAAAAGAAAAGAAGAAGATGGGTTGGATCAGCACCAAACCGTCGACGGTTTGAGGATCTCTCAGAAAAACTGTCGACAGTTTTCTCTTCAACGGGCATTTTAAGAACCAAACCATCGATGGTTTTCCTCGGGGACAAAATACCTATAAATAGATCCTAGTTCTTTTTTTTTAGAAAATTCTCTTCTCCTTCGCTTTCCCAGCTAAGGTTTTGGGTCTTTGGGTTTTTAGGGCATTGTAAGTGTTTCTAAGCCTATTCGGGGTTCGTGATTGCTCCCGGACATAGGTTCGTGTTATAGGTTGTTGGTTTATGTTCGTCGGCGGGTTTGGAGTTTAGGGTTTCGAGTTTTCTATTTATTTCAGGTGGTTTCTTTAGGAATCAGGTAAGGGGAATTAATTATAGCAGGTTTTACTAAGTTTGAACAGATTAAATTCGATTATACAAATTTATATACTTAGGTATGATTTTCTGAACAATTTAGCCATTTGGAAAATAATGATTTTTGATATATATTATATACAAAAAAAATTATGTGACATGAATATAACTTTTATAATTTAACTGGTTGCGAATACTGTCTGTTGTGAATACTAATTGGTGATAAAAACTGATTGTTTGTGAATATTGGCTAGTTGTGGATATAATTTATTTGTGAATATAGATTGGTAGCAAATACTGGCTACTAGTGATTACTGTGTGGTGAATAACTCGATGTGTGTGAATGGGTCATTTTGTGTGGTTATCCGTTTGTGATCGTTATATTGCCTAGATATAATCACGATATAACGTTGGCAGGCTTGAGGATTTTGTTATATTGTCATTATAGATTGGGGTAGAACATTGGCAGGCCTGAGGAGGTTGTACTACTAATATACTATGGATAGGTCATTGTGAAAGTGTGACAGTGATGGTTGGTGAGGAAGAACTTGTGTAGAATCTTGTGTGGATGTGAGTCATGTGTGGATGGTGTTTCCTTTGTGGATGTGAGTCCTGTGTGGACGGTATTTCTTGTGTGGATGTGTATGGTTATGAGTATACATGGATCTCAGTGAAATGGTTTATAATGGATGTGTGTGAACTTAATTACATAAATATTTATGACAAAGTAAAACTGTAATGACCCGAATAATAATAATGGTATTTAAATAGAGAGAAAGGGAAATGGAAATAGTAACAGAAGGAGGCAATCGACTTCGTCGATGATATCGTACTTTGAGAGTAATAACCGAGAAATTTAATTAAGGACTTGTCGACGAATACAGGAGATTCGTCGACGAGGATAACATAGGGTCTCGTCAATGAAGACAAGTTTCGTCGATGAGAAAATACTAAGAGAGGATTTTTGGAAGTCTGAAATTCGTCGACGAGGGTGTAAGTTCGTCGACGAACTTTCTACAGGACTCGTCGACGAGGTGGCGTGTCTCGTCGATGAATCCAACCCTATAAATAGTAAAAACCCGGATTTAAACGCAAAAAATTAGGAAAAAAAATCACACACACACACACTCTCTCCCTTCAGTTTCTTTCTCCTCTCTTTTCAATTTCGGCTTCGTTGCTCGCCGGATCGACAATCTGAGGCCACCACGATGCTCTTGGGGAAGTTCTCTTCAAATCTTCTAGAGCAAATCGTTGGTGGAAGCTAGTTGAAAATCATCCCTGAGTTGAGGTAAGGTTTTTTATGCCAAATTTGGTCTTACTATAGTTATAAGAAATGATATTCACGTGAAAATACCAAAGTTTAGTTCTGCAAGTTATGGTTTTCAGGGAGTTGAACGGGGAACCCTGCAAGTGCAGGACCGTAAATTTTAGGGGGCTTCTTTCAGTGTTAGGTAAGGGAATAAAGTAAAGTAGTTATTTTCCATGCAAATTATTATTATTTATCAGTAAATTTATTTTTAGGAAAGCATATATTATATCTGTATATTATGAAGAAAATGCACATTTGGGGAAAATACTGCTATTATGTTGAAATGTATATATATGTATGAGATGTCAGAAATTATGATTTTAGAATATAATGTATGGTTTTGTACAACAAATGTGTGGCATGAATATTACTTTACGTGAGATGTATTATGGTATGACAATGTTATGGATGAAGAATGTTTTTTAGAGATTATGAAAGAATACAATACATTATGATTTTAAAGTATATGATAAATGATTTATTTATTCCAAATGATATGTATGAGATATTTGGCGCAAGGCCATGATTGATAGCCGGCGCGAGGCCATGTTTTACGTATGATTTTAGCGCAAGCCCGTATTTATGAAATGTTCGACGTGAGGCCGTATTTATGAAATTATAGAAATGCTATCAATCTATTTATGTTAAATGTTATATTATCATGTACTATATGTTATCAGGACCCGGATGTTAGTTTAATTTTGTTTCAGGAGCACGATACCCTAGCTTATATATATATATATATATATATATATATATATATATATATATATATCAGATATCTATGTTTAGTGTAGAGTTGTAGACGTCCACCTGACAATCCGGACCAAGGTGTGGCGGGCCCATCGTACTTACAGACATTTTTGACTCAGCAGTGGTCGGCCAGCCATTGTCGGGTCTCGCCTTCAGGCTGCACAACCCGTCATGGGGGGTAATACATGACATCAACTAGCTATTCATCTTGGGTATGTTTTCAGTATTATTAGCTATACCAGACAGTTATGATTAGTATGATGTATTAGAAATATGAAAGTATACGTTTTTGCAATTATTAAATGATGAATGTTTTATGGTATGAAGTGTGTAATGTATATCTATAGTATCATTAAGTATTCATGTTGCCACACAGCTGTATTTTGTTTATTTTCCCTTACTAAGAAGTGTCTCACTCCCAAACATTAAATGATTTTCAGGGAACCCAGAAAGACCAGCGGATCGAGGCCGCCGTTGAGATAGAGTGGTACTACCCAATTAGGAGGGTAAGTTCTGATCTAGGGGCGGGAAATTCATATTTTAGGTCCCTAGACATGAGTATATTTTTGGAAATTTTTGGAGACTGTATATAAATACTGTGCTTTGTGGTATTATGTATTTTTTGGTAATGAGGTTAATGATTTACATTTACTGCTGCCTAGGTTATGCTGTGTATGATAGGTGTCCCCGCTACCCATGGGTTCGGGTTGACTATTTTATTTATTATATTTTATTATATATTAAGATAAGTAGGTCGTTACAGTTTGGTATTAGAGCCTAGGATACTAGGTTCTGTAGACTCTACAGTGCAGTAGTAATAATGCTAGAGTATAGGATAAGGGGATTTGAGGTCAGGTTTTGTAGTCTAGATGCAGGATTTTCGTGGTGGTTTGTGTGATTTTCCTGGGGTGACGATTTCAAGAAAGTCATGGTAAACTATCATCAGGTTGGGTATCTAGGTTGTAGGATTGAACTTTGAATTAAGATCAGGAGTGATGAATTAATTAGAAGAATATATTATATGAGTTGGATAATATGTATAGTGAAGGGGTTCTAAGTTAAGTTTTTTGTTTTTAGGATGGACCCTGGTGCCAGTAATGCCCATGTCAGTGGGAATGAGGGTGTTGGACCCTCAGGCGTTGCGGGTGGTGATTCGGATGCAGTCTTACGCAACGTGGCACAGCAAGTTATGGCCAAAATTGCCAGGAGTTCGAGGGAATAGGGGGGGTCCATCGGCAGGCCACGGTAGCTCGATCGAGAAATTCATTAAGATGAATCCTCCGGCTTTCTCAGGAGGAACAGATCCTATAGTCGCTAAAAACTGGGTGCAGGAGATAGAGAAAATATTTATGATTCTGCAGTGTTCAGAGGAGCAGCAGGTGCTATTTGCTAACTACAAATTGATTGGGGAGGCCGAGAGATGGTGGTTGGAGGTGAAACTCTTGGAGCAGCAGAGGACAGTACCTGTGAAAATGACATGGGAGCGGTTTAAGGAGACATTCTTCGATAGGTATTTTCCAGCCTCGTCCAAGGAAGCTAAGATAGAGGAGTTCTTGAATTTGAAGTAGGGACAGCAGACCGTACAACAGTATGCGGCGAGGTTTATCGAATTATCTCGCTTCGCCCCGTACATTATACCAGATGAAGTAAAGAAGGTACGACAGTTTGAGAGAGGCCTGAGGAGAGAAATTTATAACCAGGCGTCGATACTGAAGTTCCAATATTTTGTTGAGTTGGTAGATAGAGCCACTATAGTGGAGAATGGGGAGCGGTTAGAGGTTGAGGAGCAGAGGCAGAAGAAGAGATCCATACCTTCTGGTTCCCAGCAGGGAGTTGGTCGTGGTTCATGGAAGAGAGGTGGCTACTACAGAGATCGGAGGCAGGAGTTCAGGAATCGCGGTTTCCAGGGTGTGCAGCCATCTCTAGCTTGCTCGTCTTGCGAGAAGAGACACCTGGGGGAGTGTTGTGCCAAGCCAGGTGTCTGCTACCGGTGTGGGGAGCTAGGAAATATGATGAGGGACTATCAAGCTCAGATTGGTGCTGCTCCTACTCTTAGACCTGCTCGAAGAGGCTACCAGGCGCCACGTGGAGGCCAGCAATGGAATATGGCCCCAGCTAGAGTTTTTGCTCTGACGCTGGGTGATGTTGAGACAGCCGGTGACGTGGTAACAAGTACGATTAAAATGTTTTCATTTAAAGTTATTGCACTTTTTGACTCAGGGGCTACACACTCGTTTGTATCTTTGAGATGTGTTAAATTGTGTGACGCAAAAACACAACTACTAGATGTTGAATTATTAGTAGCTACACCAACCGGGTCAGTAGTGAGATGTAGAGGGTGCTTCGTGGTTTTCCAGTTGATGTTCAGGGGAGGATTCAATCTATTGAGTTGGTAGTGCTAGACATGCATGGGTTTGATATTATTTTCGGCATGGATTGGCTAGCAGCTAATTTTGCCAATATAGACTGCCATGCGAGAGAAGTAATTTTTAGATCGTCGGGAAGACCAGAATTTAGATTCACAGGGTCATGAGTGCAATCTCTACCTCAGATGGTTTTAGCTGTTCAGGTGAGGAGACTACTCTTGAGTGGTTGTTAGGGATTCGTGACCTTCGTGAAGGAAACAACAAGGAATGAAGTGAAGCTCACTAGTACGCCAGTAGTAAAGGAGTTTACTGATGTGTTCCCAGATGAATTACTGGATTTACCACCTGATCGAGAGGTAGATTTTCCCATTGATCTACTTCTAGGTACAACACCGATCTCTAAAGCACCGTGCCAAATGGTGCCAGCAGAGTTGGAAGAACTGAAATATCAATTGCAGGATTTGCTTGATAAGGGCTTCATATGACCTAGTGTATCCCTGAGGGGAGCTCCAGTGCTGTTTGTGAAAAATAAGGATGGGTCTATGAGGATGTGCATAGACTATAGGGAGATTAATAAAGTGACCATCAAGAACAAGTATCCTCTACCCTGTATCGATGACTTGTTTAACCAGCTCCAACGTCCACGGGTATATTCTTAGATTGACCTCAGGTCAGGCTACCATCAAGTAAAGGTGAGAACAGAAGATGTATCGAAGACAGCTTTCAGGATCAGGTATGGGCATTATGAGTTCCTTGTTATGCCATTTGGTCTGACGAATGCTCCTATGATATTTATGGATTTGATGAATAGAATGTTTCATCCATATTTAGATCAGTTTGTTGTTGTTTTTATTGATGATGTACTGGTCTATTCGAGGAGTTATGAGGAGCACGAGATACATTTGAGGTAGGTTTTGTAGATGCTCAGGGAGAAGAAGTTGTATGCTAAATTCAATAAATGCGACTTCTGGCTCGAGAGAGTTGTGTTTTTGGGGCATGTTATCTCAGGAGACAAAATTTCTGTGGATCCCAGCAAGATTGATACGATAGTGAATTGGGCTAGACTGAGGACCATACTGGAGATTAGGAGTTTCTTGGGGTTAGCTGGTTATTATCGTCGTTTCATTGAGGGATTCTCAGCTTTATCAGGACCTTTGACACAACTGACTAGGAACAATGCCAGATTTGAATGGGACGATAGTTGTGAGTAGAGTTTTGAGGAATTGAAGCAGAGGATAATCAAAGTGCCAATACTGACCATCCCGTCTGGGGGTAAGGGTTATACTATCTACAGTGATGCGTCTTTGAAGGGATTTTGTTATGTATTGATGCAGCATGGCAGGGTAGTGGCATATGTATCTAGACAGTTGAAAGAATACGGAAAGAACTACCCTACCCATGATCTTGAATTGGCTGCAGTGGTACATGCATTGAAAATTTGGAGGCGTTACTTGTACAGCGAGCAATGTGAGATTTTCTTCGACCACAAGAGCTTAAAGTATTTCTTCACCCAGAAGGAACTGAATATGAAACAGAGGAGATGGTTAGAGCTTATTAAGGATTTCAATTGCACTATCAGTTACCACCTCGAGAAAGCAAATGTGGTAGCTGATGCGTTGAGCAAGAAGTCTGCGAGACCAGTGATGGCAGCTATGGAGATCTAGTATCCGATCATGATGGATCTGGAGAGACTTGACATTGAATTGATTGAGAGTGATCCTTCTGTATGTATCGTCAGCCTAGTGATACAGCCTACTCTGCAGGAAAGAATTAAAGCCACCTAAAAAGAAGACCCAGAATTAGTAGAGGTGATGGACAGAGTGCAGAGTGGTCAAGGGGAGGAATTCAGTATTGTAGACAAGGGGAGGAATTCAGTATTGTAGACAACAGAGCTTTGTGGTTCCATTCCAAATTATGCGTTCCTACCGATACTAACATTAGGAAGACTATTTTAGAAGAGGCTCACAGATATTTGTATATAGTTCATCCTGGCAGTATGAAAATGTACAGGGATTTGCCGGAGTTTTATTGGTGGAGTGGTATGAAGAGAGAGATTGCCGAGTATGTAGCCCAGTGCTTGACGTGCCAACAGGTAAAAGCTGAGCACCAGAGGCCAGTGGGTTAGTTGCAGCCGTTATTTATCCTAGAGTGGAAGTGGGATCATATATCCATGGACTTCGTGTCAGGGCCACCGTCGACATCGCATGGCTAGAATGCGATTTGGGTGATAGTAGACCGGTTGGCTAAGACCGCCCATTTCCTCCCTGTCAAGATCAACTATTCCCTCAACCGTTTAGCGGAGATTTACATTCAGGAGGTAGTTCGTTCTCATGGAGTGCACGTATCTATTGTGTTAGATCAAGACTTGCGTTTTACCTCATGTTTCTAGAGAAGTTTACAGGAAGCTTTAGGGTCTCAGTTATCGTTTAGTACGACATTCCATCCTCAGTCAGATGGGTAGACTGAGAGGACGATATAGATACTAGAAGATATACTCCGAGCATGTATATTAGATTTTGGGGGTAGTTGGACTTAGTTCATGTCGCAGGTGGAATTTGGGTATAATAACAATTTTCAGGCCAGCATTGGTATCACACCATTTGAGGCACTGTACGGTAGGAGATGTCGATCTCCTTTACATTGGGATGAGATGGGTGAGCGGCGAGTTGTGGGCTAGAGCTGGTACAACAAGCATACAATAAAGTTTGGCTCATCAAGGATAGAATCAGTGCAGCTCAGAGCCGATAGAAGAGTTATGCCGAAAATCGCTATAGGAATTTGGAGTTTGATGTGGGTGATCATGTATTTTTGAAGATAGATCCAGTGAAAGGAGTAATGAGGTTTGATAGAGAGGGTAAAATTAGCCCTAGGTTTATCGGTCCGTTTGAGATTTTAGAGAAAGTGGGGCCGGTGGCCTATAGGCTAGCTTTGCCACCTACACTATCTAGGATGCACGACATATTCCACATCTCTATGTTGAGGAAATACATCCCAGATCCTTCTCATATTATTAGCTATGGTGAGTTAGAGCTCAGTGATTCGCTAGTCTATGAGGAGGTACCAGTGCAGATTCTGGACTGAAAGGAACAGGAACTACGTAATAAGAAGATTCATTTGGCAAAAGTTCTATGGAGGAATCATGTAATAGAAGAGGCTTCTTGCAAGCTCGAGAAACAGATCAGATATAAATATCCGCAATTATTCCAAGAAGTCCATATGTGATTAAGAAATGTAAGTAAATAGGTAGTATTTCTTTTGCAGGTACATGTAATGCTTTAGTTAGTAAGTGGTATTTTAGGGGAATTTTCTTTTGGTATATGTAATCTCCCAGGACTTGAAATGTAACCACGGTATTCTTCCGCCATAAGTGAGGGTAAGTAATAAAATAAGTAGATCATTTTGTCTTTAAAGGATGATGAGTTGTATGAATAGTAAATTTCAAAAACGAAATTTTATAAGGAGGGGAGAATGTAATGACCCGAATAATAATAATGGTATTTAAATAGAGAGAAAGGGAAATGGAAACTGTAACAGAAGGAGGCAGTCGATGACATTGTACTTTGAGAGTAATAACTGAGAAATTTAATTAGAGACTCGTCGACAAATACATGAGATTCGTCGACAAGGATAACATAGGGTCTCATCGACGAAGAAAAATTTTGTCAACGAGAAGATACCGAGAGAGGATTTTTGGAAGTCCGAAATTCGTTGACGAGGGTGTAAGTTTGTCAACGAACTTTTTACAGAACTCGTCGATGAGGTGACGTGTCTCGTCGACGAATCCGACCCTATAAATAGAAAAAACTCGAATTTAAACGCAAAAAATGAAGAAAAAAATCACTCACTTTCTCTCTCTCCCCCTTCAGTTTCTCTCTCCTCTCTCTTCGATTTTGGCTTTTGTCGCTCGCCGAATAGATGATCTGAGGCCACCACAATGCTCCTGGGGAAGTTCTCTCCGAATCTGCCAGAGCGGATTGTTGGTGGAAGCGAGTTGAAATTCATCCTTGAGTTGAGGTAAAACTTTTTATGCCAAATTTGGTCTTACTGTAGTTATAGGAAATGATATTCACATGGAAATACCGAAGTTCAGTTTTGCGAGTTATTATTTTCAGGGAGTTGAACAGGGAGCCCTGCAAGTGCACGACCGAAAATTTTAGGGGGTTTCTTTCAGTGTCAGGTAAGGGAATAAACTAAAACAATTATTTTTCATGTAAATTATTATTATTTATCAGTAAATTTATTTTTATGAAAGCATGTATTATATTTGTATATTATGAAGGAAATGCACATTTGGGGAAAATACTGCTATTATGTTGAAATGTATATATATGTATGAGATGCTAGAAATTATAATTTTAGAATATAATGTATGCTTTTATACAGTAAATGTGTGGCATGAATATTACTTTACGTGAGAAGTATTATGGTATGACAATGTTATGGATGAAGAATGTTTTTTAGAGATTATGAAAGAATACAATACATTATGATTTTAAAGTACGTGATAAAAATGATTTATTTATTTATTTCAAATGATATATATGAGATATTTGGCGTAAGGCCGTGATTGATAGCCGGCGCGAGGCCATGTTTTACATATGATTTCAACGCGAAGCTGTATTTATGAAATGTTCGGTGCGAGGTCGTATTTATGAAATTATAGAAATGCTATCAATCTATTTATGTTAAATGTTATATTATCATGTACTATATGTTATCAGAACCTGAATGTTAGTTTAGTTCAGGTTCAGGAGTACGGTACTGTAGCTTATGGATCAGATATCTATGTTCAGATTGGTGCTAACCACCCCACGAGGGGGTGGGAGATGGATAGTTGATGTGGCTTTCAGTGTAGAGTTGTAGACATCCACCTGGAAATCCGGACCAAGGTGTGGCGGGCCCATCATACTTATAGACATTTTTGACTTGGTAGTGGTCGGCCAGCCATTGTCGGGTTTCGCTTTCGGGCTGCACAACCCATCATGGGGGGTAATACATGACATCAGCTAGCTATTCATCCTGGGTATGTTTTTAATATTATTAGCTATACCAGACAGTTATGATTAGTATGATGTATTAGAAATATGAAAGTATACGTTTTTGCAATTATTAAATGATGAATGTTTTCTGGTATGAAGTGTATACTGTATATCCATAATATCACTAAGTATTCATGTTGTCACACAACTATATTTAGTTTATTTTCCCTCACTGAGAAGTATCTCACCCCCGAACATTAAATGATTTTCAGGGAACCTAAAAAGACCAGCGGATCGAGGCCGCCATTGAGATAGAGTGATACTACCCCGTTAGGAGGGTAAGTTCTGATCTAGGGGCGGGAAATTCATATTGTAGGTCCTTATACATGAGTATATTTTTGGAAATTTTTGGAGACTGTATATAAATATTGTGCTTTGGGATTACAGTGAACTATGGTATTATGTATTTTGTGGTAAAAAGGTTGATGATTTACATTTACTGCTACTTAGGTTCCGTTGTGTATGACAGGTGTCTCCGCTACCCATGGGTTCGGGTTGACTATTTTATTTATTATGTTTTATTATATATTAAGATAATCAGGTCGTTACAAAAACTCTCTGCCCGAGCGCTTGCTGAGAAAGGCGAGTTCCCTGGTAATTTTTCGTATGGTACTAGAGTAGAGGGAAGCTACTTGTATGGGTTGGTAATCTTCCCTATTCTCGGAGACTTTACCTATATACATAACCCGAGGGCTTACTGAGTAAGGTGAGTGCCCTGGTATTGGTATTAGAGCGGAGGGAAGCTACTTGTATGAGCGGGTAATCTTCCCTGTTCTCAGGAACTATCACTAAAAATAATTATGTATGTGTGAGTGTAATTTGTATGTGCTTCCTCTACTGATGTTGAATAACAAATGATTATATTTTTTATTTATTAAACTCTCTGCTACACACTAATATGGTTTATTCTTCCTTACTAAGATATGTCTCACCCTAGCGAATGATTACATTTTCAGGTCCTTCAGGTGATCGAGCTTAAAGCTCCGGGCAGGGTAGTATGTTTGGTAAATTTTGGGGTGATTGTAAGAACAATTTATATATAGTTTACGTTTTTTAAATATTGGGATGTAATATAAACAGATGGATGTTGTTGTTTTATGTGGGATTTATAGATAAACTCTAGTATTTAATTGAGATTTTTATTTATTTCCGATGTGTGATTGTAGGTTATGGTAATGGAAATAGGTGAGTGAAACACGTAACTTTCGAGCCCCACTTGGCAGGTTTGGGGCGTTACAGATGGTATCAGAGCCTAACGGTTCTACAATCTTTAAGGATAATTAGTACCAAAGTATAGGTTCAAGTTAGGATAAGGATAAGAGTGGGTAGGTTAGGTGGAATAGTGGTCTGGAAACTTGGAGGCGGAGATCCTTTGATGGTCTTCTGTTTTTTTTTCCAGGAATGACGATTTATTGAAAACTACAGTAAATCCATTGATGGTTTCGTTTCTGAGTTGAGAGATTGGAACTTGGGCACATAAGTCAGAACATTAGGTCGGTTGAGTATGTTTATCGTGTCGATGTTATGGTTTTGTGGTAAAACGGTATGAATGAATTGTAGATTAGAACTTCAATGCTATAGTAGCTTTTTGTTTCGAGCTTATTTCTATTATGATAAATGAGGAGATTCTAAGTTTGTTTCTATCCTATCTTCAGGATGGATCCTCCAAGGAAGGACGTTGACATCGGAGGAGATAAACACTTGGATACCTCCAGTGAAGATGACGTTGATGCCTTAGCGGTGTTGCGTAACATAGCACGTTAGGCTAAGAAGGAAGCTCGCAGAGAGCAGGATCAGTCACTGGCTGATAGGGGCTGCACTTTTTAACAGTTCACTAGGATGAGTTCGTTGGCTTTTAAAGGAGGTGCAAACCCGATCCTAGATGAGGACTGCATTCAGGAGATGGAAGAACTCCTGGCTGTTCTGCACTGTATAGAGGAGCAAAGGGTACAATACGCCACCTTTAAGCTGGTGGGGGAAGCAAAGAGGTGGTGGAGGTCGGCAAAGCTGGTGGAGGAACAACATCCAGGGTATGCATCTATTACCTAGGGCTGTTTCAGGGAGGTCTTCTTTGGCAGGTACTTCCCTGTGCCCACTTGAGAGGCGAAAGCAAAGGAGTTCCCACATTTGACCCAGGGGTCGATGACTGTGCAACGGTATGCAGCCAAGTTTGTGGAATCATCACCCTTTGCTCCACACATGGTTTCAGATGAGCCACTGAAGGCCTGAATGTTTAAAAGAGGACTGAGGCAGGGAATACATGCTCAGGTGGTGGCGTTATTGACTCAGAGTTTCTCTGAGCTAGTGGATAGGGCCATGGCAGTTGAGGCCAGCATACAATAGAGTGAGGCAGAAGTGAATCAAAAGAAGAGATCTATAACTTCCATATAGAGACCCTAATATTATAATATATAAATAATAGAGAGGAGGGAAAATTAAAAGGGGATTAAGCAGGGTTTGTCGACGAACGCCCTGGTTTCGTCGACAAGCTCCCATGTAGTGTTCGTGGACGAGTTTCAATGTTTCATCGGCAAAGAGATACCAAGAAGGAGTATTTCATATTCATTGGTTCATCGACGAGCTCATCATGTTCATCAACTAACTCCCTTCTTCAGTTCTTCGATGAGTACACGTGGCTTGTCGACGAAGCCACGTGGACAAGTGTCTATACATTGTCAGAAATTGCATTTTAGTTATATAAATTCTTCTTTTCTCAATTTCTCTCTAAAATCTGGTTCTCTCACCTTCTCTCTAAGATTACGGCCTTGTTCTTCCCTGGTTTGACGATTGGAAGCTACCATGATGATCCCCGGGAGATTCTCTACAACTTAGCTAGAGCAAAATTTTGGTTTGAGAAGTTTAGGCATCATCCCAAAATCAGGGTAAGTAGGTTATTTTAGGGATTATAAGGCTAGTAGAGGTTTCTGAACCCTGATTTTGTGTTGGATGGAAATATACTGGAATCTGAGTTGATTGAATTTGGGTGTTGTGATTTCAGGGTTGGGTATCCAAACACCACAGACATGGGTTGAGAATCCGAGTGGGGGTTTTCTCAAGAACTCAGGTAAGATAAATAATTAATAGTTTAGAATTTTATGGATCAAAGATAAAGGTGAGCCTGGGGAAAAGGCAAATATGGTTATTATTCTGAGTTTGGGTTAATTGAATTAGTAAATGTATATTATTTCAAGATTTAAAAGTTGGTACGCTGTGGGTGTAGGAAAAAAAATTGGGGTCAGATCTCCTAGCCAATTAGGTAAGGGAAATATGTTATGCTAGCTAAACTAGAAATTTTACCAGTAAAGCATAGTATTTGAATATGAGTTACAAAGTATGGTTTTGAACTAATTAGAGCAAGAAAATTATACAATATTACTGATTATATTTATTGAGTTTTATTTAATTTGTGTGGCTTAAGAAATACTGAAATATTACAAAATTATGATTAAATAGCTTATACAAAATAATGATATACAATTTTATTTACAGAGCTACGACTATATAGAGTCTTACAGAATTATAGATTACATGGTTATACAGAACTATGATTTTACAGTATTTTACAAAACCGTGATTATATAGTATTTTAGGGAAACATGATTATATAGTATTTTATAGAACCATGAATATATAGTGTGACACAGAACCATGATATACATATTATAGAACCATGACATATAGAAATACAGTTGATATAGAATCATGGTAAAACAGATAGATATTATATAAAAATAGTAATATATAGTATTAGACCCTGATGGAATAGAGCAGTTTATAGAGCACGATACCGTAGCTATACAGTATAGACAGTGCAACCATACGTCTTAGATAGAGTATGGCATTGCCACATGTGCCACAGGTAGAGTAGAGGGCTTCTTGGCATCCGAACTATGTGGAGTGGACCTTTCGTGCTATAGATACAGATAAATACAGTTAGGCTAGCACTGGTAGGCCAACCAGTGTTCAGTCCCGCCTACAAGCCACACGACCCTTTCATGAAGGGTTAAACCATAACATACAGTCATCCAGGGAAGTTTTCAGAATTATGTACTTATATAGTATACACAGAAAATAGAGATTACCTATTATAGTTAGAAGTATGATTGAATAGATAACTTAGAAATTCTGTATTTTAAATGGCATAGATGTGGGCTATAGTATAGACACTTTTACATGATATCTCATTTATAGTTTTAAATAAAGGTTATGTTTTATGTACATACTCATATGCCACACATTGGCCATAACATATTTCTCCTTACTGAGAGGTGTCTCACCCTAGCATTATAAACATTTCAAGTAACCTAGAGAGACGTGCAGGGTCGGCTTAGAGATATAGGAGGTGGATGAGTCGACATAGTTTTGGGGTGAGTTTCGGGCTGAGTAGTACAGCCCTTAGTGTTTTGGGATTTTTTGGAAATTATGTACATGTGTGTATCAATTTATAGGTGGATCAGTAGTACTCTGGTATTGTGTATTTTGGGATATGGTTTGGATATTTATGTTTTTCCGCTGCATAGGTAAAATACATGGAATGCACAGGTTACAACGGCACCCACTTTGGGTTGTGATGATGACAGATATTTACATACAGGGTATTAGAGTTATGGTACATAGCTAGATAGTAAAAAAAAATGGTTAGAAAATTTGGGTTGTTACAATTTGGTATCAGAGCCTAAATTGTTAGGTTTTGTAGACTATAGTGTACATCGGAAACAATACCGAAGTATTCCTAGGAATAGACTAGGAATTTGGTGAGTCAATGTTGGGGGAATTAAGATGAGTATTTAGGGTTTTGTTCCGTGATTGGGGAGCAGAATTTTCGTTGTGGTTTTTGTGTTTTCCCTGGGGTGACGATTGCAGGAAAGTCATAGTAAACTATTGTCAGGTTGTGTTTCTCAATTACTAGACTAAATCTTAAATTGAGAATAAGGACATTTGATTAATTGATGATATAAGATTTCCGTTAGATAAATATATTATATTATGCATATAGGGTCCTCAGACTATATTTAATTTCTTTTCAAGATGGACCCAGGGGGTAGTAGTGCCGACGCCAGTGGTAATGATGGTGCATGCCCCTCTGGTGCAGGTGATGGTGATTCAAACATAGTTCTGCATAGTGTGGCTCAGTAGGTTATAACTGAGATTGCGGGGAGCTCTAAAGAGCAGGGAGGCCTATTGACAGACCAAAGTTGTACCATTGAGAAGTTTACCAAGATGAATCCTCCAGCGTTTTCAGGAAAAGCCAATCCTACAGTGGTTGAAAATTGGATATAGGAGATCAAGAAAATATTAATGGTGCTCCACTGTATGGATGAACAGAGGGTTCTCTATGCTACATATAAATTGACAGGTGAGGCCGAGAGATGGTGGATGACTACGAGATTATTAAAGGAGCAGAGACGTGTACCAGTGGCTATGACCTGATGCCGATTTAAAGAAATCTTCTTTGATTGTTATTTTCCTGCCACCATCAGAGAGGCTAAGGTAATATAATTTCTAAAATTGACTCAGGGAAATCTCACAGTCCAGCCGTATGCGGCAAAGTTCATTGAGCTTTCACGCTTTGCCCCTTACGTTGTCCCAGATGAGGTGAATAAGGCGAGGATGTTTGAGAAGGGCTTAAGGTAGGATATCTATAAGCATGTGGCAGTCCTAAAAGTGCAGGATTTCTCTAAATTGGTGGATAGAGCCACAGTGGCGAAGGAGAGTAGCCAAAAGGATGTGGGGACCCCAAGTTAGAGAAAGAGGCTCACACCTCCGGGTTTCCAAGTAGGGTCCAGCCAAGACCCTTGGAGGAGAGATAGATATGGCAGAACTCAGAGACAAAAGAGAGGAGATCATGGGTACCAGGGCGAGCAGACATACCCTATTTGCCCTATATACGGTAGGAGGCATACGGGGGCATGTCGGTTGGGAAACAATGGTTGCTTTAAATGTGGTTGACTCAGACATATAGCACGGGAGTGTCATTGGCCACCGAACAGTGCACTAGCCCCCATAAAAATCCGAAGATATAATCTGGCACCTAGGGGTGGCGGCTAGCAGAGGAATACGGCACCGACGAGGGTTTAGGCATTGATGCCGAAAGATGCTGAGACTGCTAGAGACGTCATGACAGGTATTCTTACTGTTTTACCATATAAAGATGTTGTTTCGTTTGACACAGGTACCACCCATTCTTTTGTGTCATCAGGATATGCTAAATTATCTGGGGTCGAGGTATAGATGTTAGATGTGGATTTGTCAGTAGCCACACTGACTGGATCAACAGTGAGGTGTAGGAGGGTACTTAAAAACTTTCCAGTGGGTATTTAGGAGAAAGTATTACCATCCAACCTCATTGTATTAGATATGTAGGGATTTGATATGATATTGGGTATGGATTGGTTGGTAGCTAATTATGCCAGCATTGATTGTCATAAAAAAAAGAAGTGATCTTCAGACCCCCAGGAGAGCAGGAATTCATATTCATAGGATCACGTGTGTGCGCCTCGCCACAGCTAGTGTTAGCCATTCAGGCGAGGAGGCTACTTTAGGGAGGTTGGCAGGGGTATGTTGCATATATAAAGGAAATGCCAAAGGAAGAATTGAAACAAGCTGATATTTTGATAGTCAAAGAATTTCCAGATGTTTTTTTAGGGGAATTACCTGGGTTACCACCAGATCGAGAGATAGAATTTGTCGTGGATTTACTATCAGAGTCAGCACCAATATCTAAAGCGCCCTACAGAATGGATCCAACTAAATTGAAAGAATTGAAAGACTAGTTACAAGAGTTGTTGGATAAAGGGTTTATTAGACCTAGCATGTTGATTATAGAGAAATAAACAAAGTGACAGTTAATAATAAATATCCTCTTCCCAGAATTGATGATTTATTTGATCGGCTCTAGGGGACCCAGGTCTATTTCAAGATTAACCTTTGGTTGGGATATCACCAGGTAAAAGCTAAAGCAGAGGACGTTTTGAAGACTACTTTCCGAACCAAGTATGGGCACTATGAGTTCTTGGTAATTCCATTTAGATTGACTAATGCACCGACAGTGTTTATGGATATAATGAATCAGGTATTCCATTAGTACTTGGATCAGTTTGTTGTGGTATTTATTGATGATATACTGGTATACTCGAAGAGTTTTGGGGAGCACGAGGATCATTTGAGGTTGGTATTGTAGATATTAAGGGAAAAGAAGATATACGTTAAATTCAAGAAATGTAAATTCTGACTGAAGCAGGTCACTTTCCTTGGGCATGTGATCTCCGAGAATGGCATATCCATAGACCCGAGCAAGATAGAAGCAGTGGTGAATTGGGTGAGACCGGGGAACGTTAAGGAGGTCAAAAGCTTTTTAGGTCTGGTAGGGTACTACCGGCGTTTTGTGGATAGTTTTTCCAAATTATCAAGTCTGCTGACAGCTCACCAGGAAAAATATGAAATTTGAATAGACCAACGAGTGTGAACAAAGTCTCCAAGAAATAAAACAACGACTTATCTCTGCATCGGTGTTATTTATCCCATCAAGAGAGGATGGATTTGTTATATATAGTGACGCATCATTGAGGGGACTCGGGTGTGTGTTGATGCAGCACGGGAGAGTTATTGTTTACGCTTCCTGGAAGTTTAAAACAGTATGAAAAGAACTATCTGGTACATGATTTTGAATTAGCTGCAATGGTATATGCTCTAAAGATTTGGAGGCATTATCTTTATGGTGGGAGACGTGAAATCTTCACTAACCATAAAAGTTTAAAGTATTTCATTACCCAGAATGAACTAAATATGAGGCAGAGAAGATGGTTAGAGCTCATTAAAGATTATGATTGCATTATCAGCTACCACCTAGGCAAAGCAAACATGGTGGCTGATGCTCTGAGTCAGAAATCAATAGGTGCAACATTGTTAATAATGGAGATTCAACATTTGATTAAGATGGACCTTGAGAGACTAGGTTTGGAATTAGTAGAAAATGATCATCAGACATTTATTGCCAACCTAGTATTACAACCTACTTTACAAGAGAAGATTAAAGCTGCTCAAAAGAATGACGCAGAATTGGTAGAATTAATCGATAAAGTGCAGGATGGACAAGGTGAGGAGTTTAGTATATCAGATGGTGGAACTCTGAGGTTCCGTACCAGGCTATGCGTACCTACAAATGTTGAGATTAGGAGGGATATTCTAGAGGAGGCACACAGATCCCTTTACATGGTGCATCTAGGAAGTACTAAAATGTATTGAGACCTCTGAGAAACTTTCTAGTGGAGCGGTATGAAGAGGGAAATAGCTGAATTTGTGGAGCAGTTTTTGATGTGCCAGCAGGTAAAAGCTAAGTACCAGAGACCAGTGGGATAGTTGCGGCCACTCCACGTCCTTGAGTTGGAGTAGGATCATATCTCCATGGATTTTGTCATAGTATTACCGCTGGAGCTACATAGACAGAACATCATTTAGGTGATTATAGACCGGCTGATGAAGACTGCCGACTTCCTTCTTATTAAAGTCAGTTACTCTATGAACATATTGACAGAATCATACATTCAGGAGATAGTTCGACCCTATGGAGTTCCAGTATCCATAGTTTCAGACCGAGACCCACGTTTCATGTCATGATTTTGGGGTCTCAGTTATCATTTAGCACAACGTTTCATCCTCAGACTGATGGGAAGATAGAGAGGACGATCCATATACTTAAGGATATGCTACAAGCTTGTGTGCTTGATTTTGGGGGTAGTTGGATCTAGTATATGCCGCTAGTTGAGTTTGCGTATAATAATAGCTACCAGACCAGTATCGGGATGGCACCATACGAGGCATTATATGGTAGGAGGTGTTGTTCTCCACTATACTGGGATGAAATAGGTGAAAGGCAAGTTCTAGGACCAGAGTTGGTGCAACAGACATATGATAAAGTCCGACTTATTAAAGACAGAATCTGTGCAGCTCAAAGTCGGTAGAAAAGCTACGCAGATACTCGTCGCTGAAAATTGGAGTTTGATGTGGGAGATCAGGTATTTTTGAGAGTAGCACCACTGAGAGGAGCTATAAGATTTGAAAAGAAGAGTAAGCTGAGCCCTAGGTTTATTGGCCCATTCGAGATACTTGAGAGAGTGGGTTCAATTGCCTATAGGCTAGCTTTACCACCAGCTCTATCCAGGATACAGGACGTATTTCATGTTTCCATGTTGAGGAAATACATCCCAGACCCCTCCCACGTGATCATCTATGAGGAGATAGAGCTTAAAGATACTTTAGCATATGAAGAAATACCAGTGCAAATTTTGGATAGAAAAGAACATGTTGATTTAGGTGTAATCCCAAGAGGGCGGTGAATTGGGTATTTTAAAATTCTTTAAAACTTATTTACCACTTAGTCCCTATTTCTATATTTAACAAATTACTTATCAAGTTCGTGTGAGGTTATTCAACAAACACATGCAAGCTAGATATTGAAATGAGATGCGAAAAATAAAAAGATAAGGGGGGAGAGAAGGCAAACAAAAATTTTACAAGGTTCAGCCAACCCAGTCTGTGTCCTCGCCTTGAGCAACCCACTTAAGGATTCCACTCAAATCCCTGCTCCTTAAATTGGGACGGAGCTTCCCTTACATCCGCTGCTTACAAGAGGCACAACTTCCTCCTCACCCGGTTTACAACTCAAACCATGATTACAATTATAAAATCAAATCTGCAAAACAACTCAAGATTTGCTTCTAACAAAGCTAGTGAGTACAATTGAAATCCAAACACATATCCATATAATGAAACATGAAACTCAAAATTTATGTAACAATGCAGTCGTTAATGAATGAATTTGCTTCACCAAATTTCTCTTTTATCGAATCTCCCAAAATATTTGTATGAGTAATAGCTTTGAAGACAAGATGCACAAATATCAAATATGATCTTGTTAAAAAGTTTGTCTTGAATATTATAAAGATCTAAATCAATAAGCTTTCTCCCAACTTTTCAACCACAATATGATCTTCGTAATATGCAAATTAATATATATATGATGTGATTACCAAAGATCAAAACCTAATATAAGATTTTCCAGAAAATATCCCTCAATAATATATATAGTTATGAACTTCTAAGGATATTTAATCAAATGGTTTTGAAGAATAAAAAATATCAAGTCTTTAACTAAATACACACGTGAATCAGAACTATTTAACCAATGGCAAAACCTTTCTCAAGTAGTGATCTTTTCAAAACAATCTCTATATGTGTATGAACACTCAAGATCAATCTCTTTAATAATATTTAATAATAATTGATGAGATAAGAAACTCTTGAAAATAACAAATGGATTTACCAAACCTTAATACCAAATAGAAATCAGGATGTGTATATGAAATCCCTTCGTTTTTCTGAGTTGATTTGCCCAAGCTTGATGAGTATAAGTTGGAGTGCAGGCAATCATATAGAAATATGTTCAAGTCTCTCAATTCTATTCCAAAGGATGGGGTACTAGGTTTTAGATGTTGAATATATAGGTACCTTACCCTTAGAATCAATCTTAACCGTTGGATCAAAAAATAGTTCGTGTGTTCTCTCATTAAAAATCAAATTTTTAAACTTTCCCTTAGGTTCAGACGACTGAGGGTTAGGGCCCAGACGATTGAAGTTCCTTAAAACTTTGAAAAAATTAACCTAGACACAGGGTCATACGACTGAAGTTAGGGTTCAGTCTTCTGAAGTGTCGAGTTCAGACGATTGAAGTCTGAGTTCAGTCTTCTGAGGTGCTTCTGCTAGGTTCTATGTTTCACCATTAATTCTTCAGGCGACAGAACTTAATCTTCGGTCTTTTGAAGAAATTGTTTAGACGACTGAACTTGAAATTTGGTCTTCTGAACTGAACCTTTCCTGAATTTTTTCTTTTGAGTTTCAAAAATATGTTTCAAAAATATGTTTTGCTCTCTTTCTTTGCCCTTTCATAAAAATATTTTTTGGGGTTTTAAAAATATATCTAAGTCCATAAATATCCTCTAATGATGTTCATGAGATGCATGAATCCTAAGGTCATTCTAGGGTATATGATGAGCCTCAAATTAAATCATATGAAGTATGGGAATACATAAGTTCTAAGTACCCATTCCTATGATGATCTTGAACTTGCCGCTTGCATCTTCATTCTTCTACTCTTTCAGTTCCATGGATTGTGCCAAGATATGTATGCACTAATCTTTATGGTTTCCATGACTTGTCATCCTTCTGTGCATATTATATATTGTTCTTGTTCACAATCTCAATGCACAGATGAAATAGCAAATGATTTGTCATTATCAAAACAGGATTGGGCTCATAGAGTCAATAGAACAGGAGTTGCGCACCAAGAGAATTCCATTAGTAAAAGTTCTGCGGAGGAATCATGCAATGGAGGAGGCCTCATGAGAGTTAGAGGAGGAGATACGATAGAAACACCCATATCTGTTCAGTGGGGATTAGTATTAGACAGAACAAAACAATAATAGTTCAGATAAAGTAAGATTTATTTTGATATCATTTATATAGTACAGGGTAATTGATGTGCAATTTGTATATTAGGCTATATGATAATTAGTGTTTTTTTTTTTGGGAGAATTTTATTTTATGAGTATATTAGTAATCTCTGAGAACCCTAATTGTAACCACGGTATTCCTCCGCCATAAGTAAGGGTAATTAATAAAATAAGTAGCAAGTTTTCCCTCAGAGGATGGAATATAGTACAGATAGCAAATTTCGAGGACGAAATTTATAAGGAGGGGAGAATGTAGAGACCCAAAAAATATAATAATTAAGTAATAGAGAGGAAGGAAAATTAAAAGGGGATTAAGCAAGGTTCATCGATGAACGCCCTAGTTTCGTCGATGAGCTCCCATGTAGTGTTCATGGACGAGTTTTAGTGTTTCGTCGATGAAGAGATACCGAGAGGGGGTATTTTAGACCCTTTGGTTCGTCAATAAGCTCATCACCTTCATCGACGAACTCCCTTCTTCAGTTCATCGACGAGTACACATGGCTCATTGACGAAGGCACGTGGACAACTGTCTATATATAGTCAAAAATTGCATTTTAGCAAGAGAAATTCTTCTTTTCTCAGTTTCTCTCTCAAAAATCCGGTTCTCTCACCTTCTCTCTAAGATTTTGGCTTAATTTTTCCCTGGTTTGATGATCGGAAGCTACCATGATGATCTCGAGGAAATTCTCTACAGCTTAGCTGAAATAGAATTTTGGTTCGAGAAGTTTAGGCATCGTCCCAAAATCAGGGTAAGTAGGTTATTTTAGGGATTATGAGATTAGTAGGGTTTTTTGAACTCAGATTTTATGTTGGATGGAAATATACTAGAATATGAGTTGATTGAATTAGGGTGTTGTGATTTTAGGGTTGGGTGTCTAAACACCATAGGCATGGGTTGAGAATCCCAGCAGGAGTTTTCTTAAGAACTCAAGTAATATTGATAAATAATTAATAGTTTAGAATTTTATGGATCAAAGATAAAGGTGGGCCTGGGGAAAAGGCAAATATGGTTATTATTCTGAGCTCGGGTTAATTAAATTAGGAAATGTATATTATTTCAAAATTTAAAAGTTGGTGCACTGCGGGCGTAAGAATAAAATTAGAGTTAGATCTCCTAGCTAGATAGGTAAGGAAAATATGTTATGCCAGTTAAAGTAGAAATTTTACCAGTAAAGCATAGTATTTGAATATGAGTTACAGAGTATGGTTTTGAACTAATTAGAGCAAGGAAATTATATAGTATTACATATTATGTTTATTGAGTTTTATTTAATTTGTGTGGCATGAGAAATACTGAAATATTACAGAATTATGATTATATAGCTTATACAGAATAAAAATATACAGTTTTATTTATAGAGCTACAACTATACAGAGTCTTACAGAATTACAAATTACTTGGTTATACAAAACTACAATTTTATAGTATTTTACAGAACCATGATTATACAATATTTTACAGAACCATGATTATACAGTATTTTACATAACCATGAATATATAGTGTTACACAGAACCATTATATACAGATTATAGAACCATGACATATAGAAATATAATTGATATAGAATCATGGTAAAACAGATAGATATTATATAGAAATAGTAATTTATAGTATCAGACTCTAATGGAATAGAGCAGTTTACAGAGCACGGTACCGTAGCTACACAGTATAGATAGTGCAACCATATGTCTTAAATAGAGTATGGTATTGGCAATTGTGCCACACGCAGAGTAAAGGGCTCCCTGGCATCTGGACCAGGTGGAGCAGGCCTTTCGTGCTATAAATAGAGATAAATATAGTTAGGCTAGTACTGGTAGGCCAACCAGTGTTCAGTTCCGCCTACGGACCGCACAACCCTATCTTGAGGGGTTAAATCATGACATACAACCATCTAGGGAAGTTTTCAGAATAATGTACATATATAGTATGCACAGAAAAAAGAGATTACCTATTATAGTTAGAAGTATAATTGAATAGATAACTCAAAAATTCTGTATTTTAAATGACATGGATGTGAGCTATAGTACAGACACTTTTACATGATATCTCATTTATAGTTTTAAATAAAGGTTTTGTTTTATGTACAGACTCATGTGCCTATCCTTACTGAAAGGTGTCTCACCCTAGCATTATGAACATTTCAGGTAACCCAAAAAGACGTGCAGGGCTAGCTCAAAGATAGAGGAGGTGGCTGAGTCGGCATAGTTTTGGGGTGAGTCTTGGACTGAGTAGTAGAACCCTTAGTATTTTGGGACTTTTAGAAATGATGTACATGTGTGTATCAATTTATAGGTGGATCAGTAGTACTCTGGTATTGTGTATTTTGGGATACGGTTTGGATATTTATGTTTTTTCGTTGCATAGGTAAAATACATGGAATGCACAGGTTACCACGACACCCACTCTAGGCCGTGATGATTATAGATATTTACATACAGGGTATCAGAGCTATGATATATGGCTAGACAGTAAAAAAAATTGTTAGAAATTTGGGTCACTACATTCCAGCTCACTAATCGATGTTTGACAAGATTTCTAGAAGGGAGATTGAGATGCTAAGGGTCAGAGGTCAGATAGGGCTGATTGAGACTACCAAAAGAATTCATCCTGCCCCCTTTGTGCCAGATGTAATCAGAGGTATTGGGGGAAACGCCGGGGTGGGAATACCGTGTGCTATATGTGTGGTAGATATAGCCATATAGCTCGTGATTGTCGTGCTCCACTGAGTAATATACCTGCTCCTGATCAGAATAGGAGGGACAACCCAATACCTCGTGGTGGTGATGGCCTGGCACGTGTCTATATGCTTACCCCAACTAAGGGGAACAATGCTAGAGGCGCAGGTAATATGTTTACATTTGGATACGCAATAGTTTTGTTTGATTTTAAGTAATTCGATGGTTCACATGTTAGAATAGATTGAACTAAGTGAATGTGGTTATTTAGATTTTTAGTTTTGAAAAATGATGGATTAACGAATTTCTAGGGCGAAATTTTGTAAGGGGGGGGGGGAGAATGTAGTAACTCAAACTCAAAAAATAAAATAAAAATGAATAAAAGAAAAGGCAAATAAATAAGGGAAAGGAAAAATAAGAAAAAAGAAGAAGATGGTTTGGTTCAGCACCAAACCATCGACGGTTTTTCTAGTGCAGGAAAACTGTCCTCAGAGACAAAGTACGAATAAATAGATCCTAGTTCATTTTTTTTAGAAAATTCTTCTCCTTTGCTCTCTTATCTAGGGTTTCGGCTCTTTTGGGGTTTTAGGGCATTACAAGTGTTTCTAAGCCTATTCGGGGGTTTGTGATCGCTCTCGAACATAGGTCCATATTGTAGCTCATTGATTTCCGTTCATCGGTAGGTTTAGAGCCTAGGGTTTCGAGTTTTTCATTTATTTCAGGAAGTTTCTTTAGGAATCAATTAGGGAGAATTAATTATAGCAGCTTTTACTAAGTTTGAACCAGTTAAATTCGATTATTCAAGTTTATATACTTAGGTATGATTTTATGAACAGTTTAGGAATTTGGAAAATAATGATTTTTGATATATATTATATATGGGAAAAGTTGTGTGGCATGAATATAACTTTCATAATTCGATTATACAAGTTTATATACTTAGGTATGATTTTATGAACAGTTTAGGAATTTGGAAAATAATGATTTTTGATATATATTATATATGGGAACAGTATTTATAGTTGCGAATACTGCCTGTTGTGAATACTAATTAGTGATAAAAACTGACTGCTTGTGAGTATTGGCTAGTTGCAAATACAGTTTATTTGTGAATATAGATTGGTAGCGAATATTGGCTACTTGTGATTACTGTGTGGTGAATAATTTGAAGTGTGTGAATGGGTCATTTTGTATGGTTATCCGTTTGTATCACAATATAACGTTGGTAGGCTTGAGGAGTTCATTATATTGCCTAAATATAATCACGATATAATGTTGGCAGGCCTGAGGAGTTTGTTATATTGTCATTATATATTGGGGTAGAACATTGGCAGGCCTGAGGTGGTTGTTCTAGCGATATACTATGGATAGGTCATTGTGAAAGTGTGACAGTGATGGTTGGCAGGGAAGAACTTGTGCAGAATCCTGTGTGGATGTGAGTCCTATGTGGACGGTATTTCCTATGTGGATGTGAGTCCTGTGTGGATGGTATTTGCTGTGTGGATGTGTGTGGTTATGAGTATGCATGGATCTCAATGAATTGGTTTATAATGGATGTGTGTGAACTTAATTACATAAATACTTATGGCAAAGTAAAACTCTCCGCTCGAGGGCTTGCTAAGAAAGGTGAGTACCTTAGTAATTTTTAGTCTTATACCAAAGTAGAGGGAAGCTACTTGTATGGGTGGGCAATCTTCCTTATTCTCGGAGACTTTGCCTATATGCATAACTCGAGAGCTTACTGAGTAAGGTGAGTGCCCTAGTATTGGTATTACTGCAGAGGGAAGCTACTTGTATGAGCGGGTAATCTTCCCTATTCTCGGAAACTATCACTAAAAATAATTATGTACATGAGTGTAATCTGTATGTGCTTCCTCTTCTGATGTTGAATAGCAAATGATTATATTTTGTATTTATTAAACTTTTTGCCACACATTGTTATGGTTTATTTTTCCTTACTGATATGTGTCTTTTCCTAACGAATGATTACATTTTCAAGTCCTTCAGATGATCGAGGTTAGAGCTCCGGGTAGGGTAGTATGTTTGGTAAATTTTGGGGTGATTGTAAGAATAGTTTATGTATAGTTTATGTTATAACTGGATGTAATATAAATAGATGGATGTTGTTGTTTTATTTGGGATTTATAGATAAACTCTGGTATTTAATTGAGATTGTTATTTATTTCCATTGCGTGATTGTATGTTATGGTATCGGAAACAAGTGAATGAAACAAGTAACCCTCGGGCCCCACTTGGCGGGTTTGGGGCATCACATCACGAATCTTCCCGATTTCAATTGATATCAGAAAGAACCCCCCTTGTGCAAGTCCCCCCTTAGGCCATGAACAGTCACTCTCTTTCATCAATCTCTCTCTCTCTCTCTCTCTCTCTCTCTCTCTCTCTCTCTCTCTCTCTATCCCTCTCTCTCTATCTCTCTCTCTCTCTTCATTTCTTGGTCAAATTGAAAAATGAACATCATATCCAAGTCCTAAATCCACTCCTCAATGTTTTAACCGGAGTGATTTCATCGTTTGAATGTTGTAGGCACCGCTCCAAGTGTAACGACGCTAATTTTCTACTACACTTTTTTTTACATATCATTAATACTCTAATGCCATATTACACAGTCAAAGTCAACCCGAACCCATCGGTACCGGGGATTTACTGGTTTATACATACATGTCACCTAAGCAGCAGAACTATAGTACACTTAACATATATACAATACCAGAGTTTCATTGTTTCTACATATACACATATTTTCCCCAAAAATCCATCATGTCCCCGATACAAATACTTACTCTGCAACTGGGGTTAAACCAACGAACTCCTCTATCATGGAGCTCACTCCACACATCTGTCGAGATGTCCTAAAATATTTAAAATGCTAGGGTGAGACACCTCTCAGTAAAGGAAATAGACTAATATTAGTGTGTGACAATGTGAGTTTTATCATACTATGAACATATACTGCAAATTATATAACTGTAATACATCTTAAGCTATAACTGCCAATACATGAAAAAATTTACTTTTAAACAGATTCATACTATATCATAATGGATTTTTATATCTTTAAAAATCACTTGTTAAATCTGTATTTTATTGAAATTATACCCTAGATGTGTATCTGTGTATTATGACTCCACCCCTTATGATTCGGATTGTGCGGCTCGTAGGCTGGACTTAACACTGGCTGGCCTACCAGGTTAAGTCCAATATAACATAAATACGCACAATTGTCCACCCAACCTGGCCTGCCCATCCTACTACACCATCAAACCTCTAACGAGTCAGTAATATAGTGGGTATACTACACCGCCTACACTTCCGGGCTAATCGGCCACCGACCCACACTTCCTGAATAGTGTGGTTGCATTGTCGGCTATACCCAATTTGGTTTGTCCAGCCTACTCACCGACAACCTCTGGGGGTTGACACGCAATGGGTACCCTACTACACCGATCTGATTATCTAGCTATGGTATCGTGCTCTTAACATACGTAACGATTAGGGTTCTGTTACTATATATATTGCATTTCACATAATATATATATATATATATATATATATTTGTACGTAAATATCATTTTCAAATTTCTAAAATAAGATTTGGCTTTTACGTATTTCTTAATAAAAACTGTCATTTCATATTTTTTGAATAAATCATCATAATAAAACTAATCTCGGCATCTGCGTCGGTTGTTATATCTCGGCATCTGTGCTGACTATCATATCATAATATACTGAAAATATCTTTGACATCTGTACTATTTATGATCTTCTAAAAATTACTGTGAAGTCATACTTATTCTATGAAATAATAACATTTCTAACATACTGTTATTAAATTTATACTTATGCCACACGAGTGAGTTCTACTCTGTATTATACTATAACATGCTATAAAATATTTTTCTCTGTTCAACACCAGTATTCCCAAAATACATTAATTTATAAATAAATTTCTAAAAATACTTTACTTAATCTATTCCCTTGCTTATTTCCTGAATAGCTTGTTGAAAGCTCTAAATCACGCCTGTGGCGTTCCAAATTCCAAACTCTGAAATTACATTCACCCCAGTTCAATCAACTCAAACCCCAGTACATTAACATCTAACTCATTTTCTAGGTTATGAAATTTCCAATAAGCACCTAAACCCTAAAATTACTTACTTACCTTGATTTTTGGGATGGTGCCCAAGATACTCAAATCAACATTCTACTCCGGTTAAGTTGTAGAGAATCTCCTTGAGATTATCATGGCAACTTTTGATTGTTGAAATGGGGAAGAACAGAGCCGAATTTGAAGAGAGGAGGAGGGAGCATCGAAATTTAGAGAGAGAAACAGAAAAATCCTGAAACCCTCACTGAGAATGTGATTTTTGGGTATTTATGGATGGATGGCCACGTGGCTTCATCGATGAGACACACGTACTCGTCGACAAACCGCAGAAGGGTGTTCGTCGATGAAGATAATGAGTTCGTCAATGAACCCTTAATGGCCTGAGTTTTATGCTCTCGGTATCTTCTCATTGACGAGACACGTGTACTTCGTCGACGAGATCTATAAGGGCGTTCGTCGACGAGGACCTTGGGTTTATTGACGAATTCCTACTAATGCCCCTTTTTAAAATTTCTTTATTATTATATTGTTATTACTTTTTAGGATCTCTACATTCTCCCATCCTTTTAAAAAATTTCGTCCTCGAAATTTGTCATCTATATTATACACCATCCTCTGAAGAAAAATTCAGTACTTATTTTATTAATTACCCTCACTTATGGCGGAGGAATACCATGGTTACATTTACGATTCTTGGAGATTACAATAAGCAACCAAAAATTCTCCAAAAACCAACCCGAAATAGAAAATTTATTACATATTACTGATTAACTTGCACAAAAAATAAAATTTTATTGACATGATTTCGTACCTAAACAGATGTGGGTATTTCTATCGTATCTCCTCCTCTAGCTCCCACGAAACTTCCTCTATTGCATGATTCCTCCACAGTACTTTCACTAGTGGAATTTTCTTGGTGCATAACTCTTGTTCTTTCCTATCTAGAATTTGCATTGGTACTTCTTCGTATGCTAAAGTATCTCGAAGCTCCAACTCCTCATTGCTGATCACGTGAGAGGGATCTAAGATGTATTTCCTCAACATAGAAACATGAAATACATCATGAACCCTTGATAGTGCTGGTCGTAGAGTTAACCTATAGGCAATTAGACCCCTCTCTCAAGTATTTCAAATGGGCCAATGTACCTAGGGTTCAGCTTACCCTACCTCCCAAACCTTATAACTCCTCTTAGTGGCGCTACTCTAAAAAACACATAGTATTCCACATCAAACTCCAATTTCTGGCAGCGAGTATCTGCATAACTTTTCTACCGAATTTGGGCTGCACTGATTCTATCTCTGATAAGTCGTACTTTATCATATACCTGCTGCACTAACTCTGGCCCAAAAACTCACCTTTCATGCACTTCATCTCAGTATAGCGGAGAACGACATCTCCTACCATACAATGCCTCATAAGGTGTCATTTCGATGCTGACCTGGTAGTTGTTATTATACGCAAACTCAACCAGCAACATATATTGGGTCCAATTACCCCTAAAATCTAGCACGCACGCTCGAAGCATATCTTTTGGTATCTAGATTATCCTCTCCGTCAATCCATCCATTTGAGGATGAAATGTTGTGTTGAATAATATCTAAGACCCCAAAGCCTCCTGCAAACTTTTCCAAAATCTTGACATGAATTATGGGTCTCGATCTGATACTATAGATACTGGCACACCATGAGGTCAAACTATCTCTTGAATATATAATTTTGCCAGCCTACTTATGGAGTAGTTGACTTTAATAAGGAGAAAATGAGCAATTTTCATCAGCCGGTCAACAATCACCCAAATGGCGTTTTGCCTATGCAACGTCAATGGTAATTTTATAACAAATTCCATAGAGCTATGATCCCACTTCCACACAAGAATGTGGAGTGGCTGCAACTGTCCTGCTAGTTTCTGGTGCTCAGCCTTTACTTGCCTACACGTCAAACACTATTTCACAAACTCAACTATCTCCCTTTTCGTACCACTCCACTAAAATGACTCCAGAGGTCTTGGTACATCTTAGTGTTTCCAGGATGTACAGCGTAAAGTGATATGTGCGCCTCCTCTGTGATAGTCCTCTTAATTTTAGCATCTACTGGTACACACAGTGTAGAGACCCAGAAAATAATAGCAATTAAATAATAGAGAGAAAGAGGGATAAATGGGATAAAAAAGAAATTAAAAAAGGGGCAAAGTAGGGTTCGTCGATGAACGCCCTAGTTTTATCGACGAATGCCCTTGTATGATTCGTGGATGAGCCTCAGTGTCTTGTCGACGAAGAGATATTGAGAGGGGAAAATTTCAGACATTGCTTCATCAATGAACTCATAACCTTCATCAACGAACTCCCTTCTTTGGTTCGTTGACGAGTCCACGTGTCTCATCGATGAAGCCACGTGGCCAGCCACCTATATATACGTAAAAATAAGATTTTTGGTGAAGAAATCTTTCTCTCTTTATTTCTCTCTCTAAATTTTGGATCCTCTGCCTTCTCTTTACGATTTTGGCCCCGATTTTTCCCCGTTTCGATGATCAGAAGTTACCATGATGATCCCATGGAAATTCTCTACAACTTAGCTGGAGCAGAATTTTGGTTTAAGTAGTTCAAGCACCATCGTAAGTAGGTTATTTTAGGGTTTATATGGTTAGTAGGCTTTTCTGAACCCAGATATTGTGTTAGATGAAAATATACTGAGGTTTGAGTTGATTAAATTAGAGTATTGTGATTTTAGGGTTTGGGTTTCCAAACACCACAAACATGGGTTGAGGATCCCAGTGGGTGTTTTCTCAGAAACTCAGGTAACTCTGATAAATAACTAGCAGTTTAGAATTTTATGGATAAAGATATATGTGAGTATGGGGAAAAAGGTGAGTATAGTTATTATTCTGAGTTTGGGTTGATTGAATTAGGAAATGTACATTATTTTAGAGTTTTGAGTTTGGTACGCCACAGCGTGAGGATAAAGTTGAGGTCAAGCCTTCCATTTAGTTAGGTAAGGGAAATATGTTATGCCTGTTAAATTAGAATTTTTTTATCAGTAAAGTGTAATATATGTTTATGGGTTTTCAGAGAAAGAAATTATACAATATTATAGATTATAGTTAATGAACTTTATTTAGTGGTGTGGCATGAGAAATATTAGTATAGTATAAAATTTTACTCAGATTTTACAGAATTATGATTTATATAGTTTATTCAGATATTACAGTTTATTTAGATATTACAATTTAGTCAGATACATAGTTTTATTCAGATATTACAGTTTATTTCGATATACAGTTTTATTAAGAGATTACAATTATTCAGATATACAGTTTTATTCAGATATTACAGTTATTCAGATATACAGTTTTTATAGTACCATGATATACAAATTACAGAACCATGATATACAGATATTACAAAACCTTAACATACAGTTATTACAGTTTATATAGATCAGCTTATTACAGCGTTATGGTTAATACATTTTTACAGAATCATGGTTATTACAGTTGTACATAATCATCGTAAATCAATAAGATATATAACAGTATTATATAGTATCAGACGTTGATGGATCATATCATATTATAGAGTATGGTACCGTAGCTATTACAGTATAGAGTGCAACCACTGCGTAGTCGATCGTGCCTTGGGAAAGCTTGTAGACACCCTGGTAATACAAGTTGAGGCAGCCGATCTGATGATAGAGGTTTCAGTTGACTTATCCTGGTAGGCCAACCAGTGTTAAGTCCCGCCTACAGGCCGCACAACCTTGTCATGAGGGGTTAAATCATGACATACAATCATCCAGGGAAGTTTCCACATATATATATATATATATATATATATATATGTATGTATGTATAGATTTACATAAAACAACAGATATATCCATAGATACTAAAAGTATGATTAAATAGGAAGTTCAAAAATAGTTGTATTTTAAGCCACATAGGTGTGAGTTACTGTATTATACTTTGCATGCTATTTCAGCTTCAGTAAATTAAAAGTATATTGTTCATGTAAACTCAGTTGCCACACAATGGTAATAGAATATTTCGTCTTACTGAGAGTTGTCTCATCCCAGTAATTCAATATATTTCAGGTAATCCAGTTAGACGAGCAAATCATGCTCGAAGATAGAGGGGGTCTTATACTGCCCTATCTGTAGGGTAAGTATACTGCCCTATCTGTAGGGTAAGTATATGCCGGGACATGTGTTTATGTGTAAATACTAGTTGATCTAGTGGTGAATACTAGAGTGATATATATATGTTTTGGATAAATACTGAATTCTGGTACTGTATTTATGGTTAAATGATTTTATGTTTTCCACTGCATATGTGTATTGTCTTATGAACAAGGATTCCTTGGTGCCCACTTTTGGATTGAGATGCTATAATAGATATTACAGGGGTATCAGAGTGATATAGTTTAGAGTTGTAAAAAAAAAAATTAGTATGAATTTTCGGGTCGTTACACACAGTCTGGTACAAAATGTAGTAACCCAAAAGAAAAAAATTAACAAGTAAAATGAATAGTATGATAAGGAAAAAAATATATTGAAATAAGAGATATATATATATATATTATTAGATTAAAGGTTCTTCAGAAGCTTCATCCAAATTCAATTTGGAATTTGTCTTCAAGTTTGCGCCACTCATCTCTCAAGCAGCGTCTCACTCTCACGCCTCTCTCCTCTGTCCTCCTCTCTCACCTCATTTTCTTGGCCAATATTCGGCTGATCGAAAAACCAAAGATACCGTTGGGTTCCTATCTCCGCCATTGACATTCCTACCAGAGTGGATTTGTCATAGGAGCGGTGTAGGTACCACTCCTAGGGAAAGGTATACTCCCTCTCTTTCCGTAATTTCTCCTTAGATCTTCAGCTAAATTGATGATCGAACACCACCACGGGGTCCTAGTCACAATTGTTGTCATTATGGTCGGAGCAATTTTTTCAATTTGGGGGTCTTAGGCACCACTCCAAAGTGAGAGTGGGATTTAGGAAATTAAAACTTGGTTATTTTTGGGAGTTTAAATGTTATTTGAAATTTATGGGCCTAGGAAATGTTAAAATAGTATTTTATTTAGGATTGATTTTGTTAAATAAGAGTTATTGAATCAAGGTTCGAGTGAGCGCCGCAAGCATTGTTTTGGGGTCCCTACTGGCGTAGTTCAAGAAACCAAGTAAAGGGAATATATTAAACCAGGATTTTTGAGGAAATAACCAGTGAAAAATGGAAATATTATGTATATATGTATATGATTTTCATGTGGATTCTGAAAAGCCAACCATTTGAATTGTAAATTTCTGAGCCTAGGGCTGTGCTACTAGATGTTATTTGTGAAAATGGAAAGTTAAAAACAACAGATTTTCTGGATAATTGTGTAAGAAATTAAATGTGTATTTTCAGTATATGAATGATGAATGTGGGTTGGCTTATTTTATAGTAAATGTATGAAATATGTTGTTAAATTGTGTGGCACGAGTAAAATGAAGTTTTTTTGTTAAATTATGATATCTGTATGAGATGCAGGAAATACTAGAAAGACATTGAGAATTTAAATGTGATTTGATTTATTTTGCATGTGTTTGATAATGTTAAATTACAATGTATGGTTTGAGAACTCCAATGGACCAGAAAAGGGCACAATACTGTTGCGGATATGTACGGTAGTGCTGGTGCACCCACATGTCTTGGATAGAGTCTGGAGACGGGATGGTCGATTGTGTTGGGAAGGGTAGGGTCCCCTTGAAGTCTAGACCAATATGGGAACAACCAATCAGACCTATAAACTGTAGAATGTGGTTGATTTAACTTTGGAGGGCCAAACAGGGTTAAGTCCAGCCTTCGGGCTGCACAACCCGTCATGGGGCGGAAGCATGACTATGATTTTTCACTGGTATAGAGAGTTCTAAACATATAATTTTTATTTTAACCATTGATAATATGAGAACAATAGATATGGAATAACAGATATAAGAACAATAGATATAAGAACAGCAAACGGGAATGATATGAAAAAAATATATGAGAAAGCAGACATGAATATACGAATGAGAAATATAGAATATGAATGTGAATGTAATGAATAACATAGAGATAACAGCATACAGAGTAATGTAGTAAAGTATTATCAGTATTAAATATAGTAGTATTATATGTATTTGGGGCGAGGTATACTCTTTGCCCGAGGGCTTATTGAGAAAGGCGAGTGCCCTGATAGGTATCAGATGTAGCCATATTAGGCTGCACAACGTGTTAGGGTAGAGGGAAGCTATTTGTATGGGTGGGTAATCTTCCCTATTCTAGGAAACTTCTGCTAGTAAACCTTTGCATGAATGTGTGAGTACGAGATAAACTAACCACCTGAGGGTTTACTGAGTAAGGTAAGTGCCCTTATATGCTTCAGTTGTGACCGTAGGTTGCTTAAGGTATCAGAGCAAAGGGATGCTACTTGTATGGGAAGGTAATCATCCCTATCCTTGGGAACTCTTGTTGGTAAAATATCTTGCATGTGTTTGAGTAGGAACAAATAATTTTCATAATTGTGGTTTCATTTGAAAATAATGAATATATATGTTGTACTTAAACCTCATGATTGTCACACACTGATGTAATGTATTCCATCCTTACTGAGGTGTGTCTCACTCGATAGTTGAATTTTATCTTTTTCAGAACCTTTACGTTATCGAGCTTAGTGAGATCGGGGATGGTATAGCATTTTTGAAAAAAAAAAAGAGGGTATAAACTTTGGTTTTAATTTTTGGGATTGTAATATATTTATGTTTTTAGAGTTGTGAATATTTGTGAATACTGGATGTTGGTATATACTTTTGGGATTATATAAGTAGAAACTCTAGTATATTATTGAGGAGTTGTTATTATTTTCGCTGCGTAACTACTATAGAGCCAGGTACAGGGAATTAAACACGTGGCACTCAAGCCCCCTTGGCGGGTTCGGGGCGTCACAAGGTGGTTTCGGAGTTATATTTCAAATAACACTCCTGACCCTAGTTTCGGGTTCGGGGCATTACATGAAACCTCAAAACTCTATCATCTAAAATATTAAACTCCTCCCCTATTCACTCTGCACTTTATCTATCAAATCTTTCAATTCTGGATTATTCCTTTGAGCAGCTTTAGTCCTCTCCTGCAGGGTAGGCTGTAGTACTAAGTTAGTAAAAAATGTCTGGTGCTCACCCTCTACTAACTCCACATTGGGCCTTTACAAATCCATGTGAATCAGATGCTGAATCATTCCTGCTGATAGTGCTACTCCCATTGATTTCTGACTCAAAGCATCAGCCACCACGTTTGCTTTTCCCGAGTGGTAACTGATGGTGCAATCGTAATCTTTTATAAGTTCTAGCCATATCCTCTGCCTCATATTTAATTCTTTTTGTGTGAAGAAATACTTTGGGCTTTTATGGCCAGTAAAAATTTCACACCTACCTCCATATACATAATGTCTCCAAATTTTTAGCACGTAGACCACCACACCTAATTCCAGATCATAGGTAGGGTAGTTCTTTTCATACTCCTTCAGTTGCTGAAAAGCGTATGTAATAACCCTCCCGTGCTGTGTCAACACACATCCGAGTCCTTTTTGGTATGCATCACTATATATAACAAATCCATCTTCTCCTGATGGAATAGATAACACCGGTGTAGAGACAAACTGTTGTTTCAACTCTTAGAAGCTTTGCTCACTCTCGTCAGTCTACTCAAACTTCATTTTTTTCTTGGTGAGTTATGTCAATGGACCTAATATTTTAGAAAAACCATCCACAAAACGCCGGTAATACCCCTCCAGACCTAGGAAACTCATGATCTCTTGAACATTTATCGGTCTTACCCAATTCACCACTGCTTCTATTTTGCTTGAATCTACTAATATGCCATTCCAAGAAATCACATGACCGAGGAAAGTGACCTGCCTCAGCCATAATTCACATTTCTTGAACTTAGCATATAACTTCTTTTCTCTCAGTACCTGCAGTACCAGTCTCAAATGATCTTCATGCTCTTCAAAACTCTTCGAGTAGACCAGTATATCATCAATAAAGACAACAGCAAACTAATCTAAGTACTGATGGAACACCTGATTCATTAGGTCCATAAACGTTGTTGGTGCATTAGTTAATTTGAACGGCATTACCAAGAACTCGTAGTGCCCATACCTAGTTCGGAAAGCTATCTTTGAAACGTCCTCTACTTTAACTTTCACCTGGTGATATCCCAACCAAAGGTCAATCTTGGAGTAGACCTGGGTCCTTTGGAGTTGATAAAATTAATCATCAATTATAGGAAGAGGATACTTATTCTTGATCATCACTTTATTTATCTCCCTATAATCGATGCACATTCTCAGTGTTCCATCTTTATTCTTTAGAAATAGTGCTGGCACACCCCAAGGCGACACACTAGGTCTGATGAACTCTTTATCTAACAACTCCTGCAATTGGTCTTTCAGCTCATTTAACTCAGCTGGAGCCATCCTGGGTGCCTTAGATATCAGTGTTGTTCCTAGAAGTAAATCCACAGCAAACTCAATCTCTTGATTTGGTGGTAAACCAGGTAACTCCTCTAGAAATACATATGAAAATTCCTTGACTACTAGAATGTCAGCAAGTTTCAATTCCTCATTTGGCATCTCTTTTATATAAGCAACATATCCCTGGAAACCACCTTGAAGCAGCCTCCTCACCTAAATAGTCGACACTAACCATGGCGTGGCGTGCGCACGTGATCCCACAAATCTGAATTTCTGCTTTCCCGGTGGTCTGAAGATCACCTTTTTTATGGCAATTAATACTAGCGTCGTTAGCTACTAGCCAGTCCATACCCAACATTATATCAAACCCCTGTATGTCTAATATTACGAGATTATCTGGTAATATTTTATCCTGAATGCTCACTGGATAATTTTTAAGCACTCTTCTACACCTTACTACTGATCCAGTCAGCGTGGCTACTGACAACTCAACGTCTAACATCTGTGTCTCAACCCCAGATAGTTTAAAATTTCCCAATGACATGAAAGAGTGGGTGACACCTAAGTCAAAAAAAAAAAAGCTTTATATGTTAAAGCAATAATCATACCTATCACGATGTCACATGTAGCCTCCGCATCTCCTGATGTCAACGTATAGACCCTCTATGGGGTTGTATTCCTATGTTGGCCACCACCCCTAGGTGCCTGTATATTCCATCCAAATGGTCTGGGAGCAGGAACAGTACTATGCTGCATACAATAGTCTCATGCTACATGACCCAGTCCACCACATCGGTAGCAGACATTCCTCCCTGCTCGACATTCTCCTCTATGTCTCTTTCCACATGTAGGAAAAACTGGATATGCTTGCTCACCCTAAACCTCCTGTCTCCCTGTATTCTGCCTTGGAGCTCTATCGTATCTGTCTCCCCTCCAAAGGCCTCGATTAGACCCTATTTGGAATCTTGGAGGCATGGGCCTCTTCCTCTGACTCGACGTCTCCACATCTCTCTAACTGCTCTCCTCTGCTACTATGGCCCTATCCACTAATTAAGATAAATCCTGCACCTTTAGGACTGCCACCTATCTATGTATGTCATTCCTCAAACCCCTTTCAAACATTCTCGCCTTTTTCACCTCATCTAGAATGATGTAGGGGGCAAAGCGTGACAACTTTATAAACCTTGCTGCATATTGTTGAATTGACAATTGCCCCTACCTCAGATTGAGAAATTCTTCTACCTTAGCTTCTTTAATAGTGGGAGGAAAATAATGATCAAAGAACATCTCCTTGAATCGGTTCCATATCATGGCCACTAGTACGAGTCTCTGTTCCTCAAGAAACTTCACGGCTGTTCGCCATCTCTCAGTCGCACTTGTCAACTTATACGTAGCATAGTGGACCCTCTGGTCATTAGTGTAGTGAAGTACCGTCAGTATTTTCTCGATCTCCTACATCTAGTTTTCAGCAACTATAGGATCAGCTCCCCCTAAGAACGCCGAAGGATTCATTTTTGCAAACTTCTCTACAGTGCAGCGCTAGTTTGCTGGTGGTCCTCCCTGCTCACTAGAGCTCTATGAAATCTCAGCTATAACCTGCTGAGCTACACTACATAGAACTACGTCTGAATCACCGCCACCAGCACCAGAGGGGCCTGCACCATCATCACCACTGGCGTGCGCATTGCCACCCCCAGGGTCCATCCTAAAAAGAAGATAAACATAGCCTGAGGACCTTGTCTACATAACATAACTAACATATTTATCTAACGGAAATCTTATATCATCAATTTAATCTACGTCCTTATTCTCAATTTAAGATTCACTCCATCAATTAGGAAACACAATCCGATAATAGTTTACTATGGTTTTCCTAAAATCGTCACCTTAGGAAGAACACAGAAACCACTACGGAAATCCTGTTTCCCAATTACGGAACAAAATCCTAAATACTCATCTTAATTTCCCCAACATTGGCTCTTTAAATTCTTGAACTATTCCTATACTCTGGTATTGTTTCTACCACACACTAAAGTCTACAAAACCTAACAACCTAGGCTCTAATACCAAATTGTAACGACCCTAATTTTATGCTATACTTTTTTTTACACATCATTAATACTCTCATACCATATTACACAGCAAAAGTCAACCCGAACTCATAGGTATTGGGGATTTACCTGTTTATACATACATGTCACCTAAGGAGCGGAACTATAATACACTTAACATATATACAATACCAGAGTTTCACTGTTTCTACATATACACATATTTTCCCCAAAAATCCATCATGTCCCTCATACAAATACTTACCCTACAACTGGGGTAAAACCAACGAACTCCTTTATCAAGGAGCTCGCTTCACACATCTGTCGAGATGTCCTGAAATATTTATAATGCTAGGGTGAGACACCTTTCAGTAAAGGAAATAGACTAATTAATGTGTGGCAATATGAGTTTTATCATACTATAAACATATACTACAAATTATATAACTGTAATACATCTTAAGCTGTAACTGGTAATACATGAAGATCTCTACTTTTAAACATATTCATACTATATCATAATGGATTTTCTTATCTTTAAAAATCACCTGTTAGATATGTATTTCACTGAAATTATACCCTAGATGTATATCTTTGTATCAAGACTCCACCCCTCATTGTAAAGACCAGAAAATTAAAATGATTAAAATAATTAGGAAAAATAATAAATGAATTGATAAAAGGAATAGTATGAAAATAATAATAATAAGATAAAATAAAATAAAATAAATTATTAATTAATTAATTAATTATATATTTATTTATTTAATTGAATTAATAAATTAACTAAACGCAATTTAATTGAATTAATTAAATTAAATATATGATATTTATATGTTTATATATAAATATATATTTATAAAAAGGTTATGATATTATAATGTTATAATATAGTACATTATATTATATATATATATATATATATATATATATATATATATATATAAAGATCACTAAAGAAGAAGAAGAAGAAGAAGAAGAAGTACAGAACTTGGAATATTTTATTTCCTGCGGCCGCTCCGTCTCCGTCTCTCTCTCTCTCATTCAATTTCTTGATGAGTTTGCAGCGGATCGGGAAACGAAAGGTGTCGTTGGATTCTTGGTTTTGTTGCTGACATTTCTACTAAAGAAAATTTGTTATGGGAACGGCTTAGGCACCGCTCCTGGGGAAAGGTAATTTTTTCCTATATTCCTAATTTCTTTGTAAATATGCGGTTAAATCGACGATCGGAAACCACCATGGGGTCCTAGTCGTTGTCGTCATTTTGGCGTAGGTAATTTTCCAATTCAGGTTTTCTACGCCCTACTCAAAAGCGAGAGTGAGATTTGGGAAATTTGGAAAATTAGTTAAATTTGCGGGTATAACTGTGAATTTGAAAATTATGACCCTAGAAAATATTTAAATAGTATTTTATTCAGGAATAATTTAAACGGAATTAGGGTTTTTGATTCAGGGTCCGGGTGAGCACCGCAGGTATTTTTCGGAGTCCCTGTTGGCGTAGTTCAAGAAATTAGGTAAAGGAAAATTATATATTAAATCAGATTTTATGAAATTAAAGGCAATAATTTATTTTATATTATATGTATGTTTTGGTGTGAATTAATAAAATTTTGGCCATGAAATTTATGTTTTCTGAGCCTAGAATTGTCAAATAGTTATGTATATGTGAAAGTGAACGAATGAAAGTGAAAAGAATTTTCTGATGAATTAAATAAGAAATGAAATGTATTTTGAGCATATAAATGTTAAATGTGGGTTAGCTTATTTTATGAGAAATATGTATGAATTTTACTACTAAATTGTGTGGCATGAGAATCTGTGCAAATTATATGTTAAATGTATGAGATGCATGCTAAGTAAGTAAAGCAATGAGAATAAAATATAATATGGACAATGTTGCCTGTGTATGTTAAATGTAACCATGTAAAGGTACGATAGCTGAAAAGCCGGGTTAGCAGATTCTAGCGCATTTCTATGTGGACTAACTGTAGCAAATTCTAGCGCATTTCTATGTGGACTAACGGATGACGGCTAAATAGCGGCTGTAGTACAAAGGAATGAAATGAAAATGTTATGAAATGAAATGACAAGGAATGACAATGCAATGAAATGAAATGTGAAATGTGAATGATACAAATGAGAAAGAGTCACTTAAAGTGAAACACAATGATATGTTAAGTTATGAACATGAAAGGATGTGAATGATTGAATAAGGATAGAAAGAATGGTGTATTATGATATTAAAAATATGTACGTATGTAGAACATGTTATGATTGGATGAGTCGTACCTTTCGCCTGAGGGCTTGCTGAGTAAGGCGAGTGCACTAGTAGCTACAGATGTGACAGTAGCCGCATAATGTACTAGGGCAGAGGGAACCTATTTGTATGGGTAGGTCGATTTTCCCATCCTTAGGGCCTTTGCCGGTAAACTATTGTTGAACTGTGTGGGTACGAGATTAATCTTACACTTGAGGGTTTACTGAGTAAGGTGAGTGCTCTGGTATGTTTTAATTGTAACCTTAGGGCTACCTAAGTATCAAAGTAGAGGGGTGCTACTTGTATGGGCGGGTAATCACCCTTATCCTTGGGTAATCTCTTGGGTTAAATATTTGTGTGTGATTGTTTAGGTTCAGAAAACGTTTTCAATGTTATGTTAATGATTTTCAAATATTATAAAATGATATGTATAATCTCATGATGGCCACACGCTAAGTTTAATATATTATTTCTTCCCTTACTGAGATGTGTCTCACCTGAATATAAATGTATTTCTTTTTCAAGACATCCTCGAGATCGAGCTTTGAGACCTCGAGCCTTTTATAGCATTATTGGGAAATAGAAAAATGAAAGGGTATATTTCTATGTTAATTTTGGGATGCAAATATTTATGTTTCACATCCTTATATTTTAAGTCTGTGGAGAAAAGAAAGTTTGTGAACATACTGAAATGTTTTGGAGATATATGTAATTATGGAAATGCAAGTGTTGAAGGATATTATGGATTATAGATAGATTTTAGAAAACTATGGCATTATAATTGGGAGATTATATTTATGTTTTCCGCTGCGTATATGTTAGTTATGGATTATCAGGGATTTTATCAGGTATAACGCGCTGGACTCGGGTTTAAGGGTTTGAGGTGTTACAGATAGTATCAGAGCAGTGTCCAGTTAGAAGTGTGATTAATTTCACATCGTCTGGATATAGAAATGTTAGAGTATTAGGTTTGAGATGATTTATACCAGAGTATAGGAAACAGTTAGGATTAGGGTGCTAGATGGATAGGTCGAGTTAGGTATTGAGGAGTAGGTTTGGTGTAAGCAAGTATAGGATTTTGTCTTATAGCTTGAAGGCAAAAATCTCTTGGGGGACGTCTGTGATTTTCTAATTTAGTCAACAGTTTTAGAAAATCATAGTAAATCCATCGACAGTGATGTTTCCTAGTCGTGAGATTGGTCCTTATATGGAGAACTTGGATGTGTATTGGATTTAAGTATATAATTATGTTGTTAAGATTATGGTGTGTGATATAGTAAATCGTAGAATTATGGAAATGAAAGGTTAGGAATGAATTTCGAGGACGAAATTTCTTAAGGAAAGTAGAATGTAAAGACCCGAAAATTAAAATGATTAAAATAATTAGAAAAAATAATAAATGAACTGATAAAAGGAATAGTATGAAAATAATAATAATAATAAAAAAATAAAATTAATTAGTTATTAATTAATTAATAAATTAACTAAACGTTATTTAATTGAATTAAGTAAATTAAATATATGATATTTATATGTTTATATATATGTATATATGTATATATGTATATATATATATATATATATATATATATATATATATATATATATAAATATAACTAAAGAAGAAGAAGAAGAAGAAGAAGAAGTACAGAACCTGGAATATTTTATTTCCTGTGACCGCTCCATCTCCGTCTCTCTCTCTCTCGCTCTCAATTTCTCGATGAGTTTGCGACGGATCGAGAAATGGAAGATGTCGTTGGATTCCTGGTTTCACTGCCGACATTTCTATTAGAGCAAATTTGTCGTGGGAACGGCTTAGGCATTGCTCCTAGGGAAAGGTAATTCTTCCCTATATTCCTAATTTCTTTGTAAATATATGGTTAAATTGATGATCGGACACCACCACAGGGTCCTAGTCATCGTCATCGTCATTTTGGCGTAAGTAATTTTCCAATTGGTGTTTTTTAGGCCCCACTCCAAAGCGAGAGTGGGATTTGAGAAATTTGGAAAATGAGTTAAATTTGTGGGTATAACTGTGAATTTTGAAAATTATGACCCTAGAAAATATTTAAATAGTATCTTATTTAGGAATAATTTAAATGGAATTAGGGTTTTTGATTCAAGGTTAGGGTGAGTGCCGTAGGTATTTTTCAGAGTCCCTATTGGCGTAGTTCAAGAAATCAAGTAAGTGAAAATTATATATTAAATCAGATTTTATGAAATTAAAGGAAATAATTTATGTTATATTATATGTATGTTTTGGTGTGAATTAATAAAATGCCAGCCATGAAATTTATATTTTCTGACCCTAGAATTGTCGATATAGTTATGTATATGTGAAAGTGAACGAAAGAAAGTGAAAATAATTTTCTGATGAATTAAATAAGAAATGAAATGTATTTTGAGCATATAAATGTTAAATGTGGGTTGACTTATTTTATGAGAAATATGTATGAATTTTACTACTAAATTGTGTGGCATGATAATCTGTGCAAATTATATGTTAAATGTATGAGATGCAGGCTAAGTAAGTAAGGCAATGAGAATAAAATATGATATGGACAATATTGCCTGTGTATGTTAAATGTAACTATGTAAAGGTACGACAGTTGAAAGTCGGGTTAGCAGATTTTAGCGCATTTCTATGTGGACTAATTGTAGCGATTCTAGTGCATTTCTATGTGGATTAACTGATGACGGCTAAAGAGCGGTTGTAGTACAAAGGAATGAAATGAAAATATTATGAAATGAAATGACAAGGAATGACAATGCAATGAAATGAAATGTGAAATGTGAATGATACAAATGAGAAAGAGTCACTTAAAGTGAAACACAATGAAATGTTAAGTTATGAACATGAAAGGATGTGAATGATTGAATAACGATAGAAAGAATGGTATATTATGATATTAGAAATATGTACGTACGTAGAACATGTTATGATTGGGCGAGGCGTACCTTTCGCCTGAGGGCTTGCTGAGTAAACCAAGTGCACTAGTAGCTACAGATGTGGCAGTAGCCGCATAACGTACTAGGGCAGAGGGAACCTACTTGTATGGGCGGGTAGATTTTCCCATCCTTAGGACCTTTGCCAGTAAACTATTGTTGAACTGTATGGGTACGAGATTAATCTTACACTCTTGGGCTTACTGAGTAAGGTGAGTGCTCTAGTATGCTTTAATTATGTCCTTAGGGCTACCTAAGTATCAGAGTAGATGAGTGCTACTTGTATGGGCGGGTAATCACTCCTATCTTTGGGTAATCTCGTGGGTTAGATATTTGCGTGTGATTGTTTAGGTTCAAAAAATGATTTCAATGTTATGTAATTGATTTGCAAATATTATAAAATGATATGTATAATCTCATGATGGCCACATGCTGAGTTTAATATATTATTTCTTCCCTTACTGAGATGTGTCTCACCCGAATAAAAATGTATTTCTTTTTCAGGACGTCCTTGAGATCGAGTTTTGAGAGCTCGAGGTTTTTATAGCATTATTGGGAAATAAAAAAATAAATGGGTATATTTCTATGTTAATTTTGGGGTGCATATATTTATGTTTTACGTCCTTATATTTTAAGTCTGTGGAGAAAAGAAAGTTTGTGAACATATTGAAATGTTTTGGAGATATATGTAATTATAGAAATGCAAGTGTTGAAGGATATTATGGATTATAGATAGATTTTAGAAAACTATGGTATTATAATTGGGAGATTATATTTATGTTTTCTGCTGTGTATATGTTAATTATGGATTATCAGGAATTTTATCAAGTATAACGAGCCGGACCAGGGTTTAAGGGTTCGGGGCATTACAGATGGTATCAGAGCAGTGTCCAGCTAGAAGTGTGATTAATTTCACATCGCCTGGATATAGAAATGTTAGAGTATTAGGTTAGAGATGATTTATACCAGAGTATAGGAAACAGCTAGGATTAGGATGCTAGATGGATAGGTCGAGTTAGGTATTGAGGAGTAGGTTTGGTGTAGGCAAGTATAGGATTTTGTCTTATAGCTTGGAGGCAGAAATCCCTTGGCGGACTTTTGTGATTTTCTGATTCAGTCGACTATTTCAGAAAACCACGGTAAATCCATCGACAGTGATGTTTCCTAGTCGTGAGATTGGTCCTTATATGGAGAACTTGGATGTGTATTGGATTTAAGTATATAATTGTGTTGTTGAGATTATGGTGTGGGATATAGTAAATCGTAGAATTATGGAAATGAAAGGTTAGGAATGAATTTCGAGGATGAAATTTCTTAAGGAAGGGAGAATGTAAAGACTCAAAAATTAAAATGATTAAAATAATTAGGAAAAATAATAAATGAACTGATAAAAGGAATAGTATGAAAATAATAATAATAAAAAAATAAAATAAAATAAAATTAATTAATTATTTTTTTATTTATTTATTTGAATTAATAAATTAACTAAACGTTATTTAATTGAATTAATTAAATTAAATATGTGATATTTATATGTTTATATATATGTATATATATATATATATATATATATATAAAGATAACTAAAGAAGGAGAAGAAGAAGAAGAAGAAGAAGTACAGAACCTGGAATATTTTATTTCCTGTGGCCGCTCCGTCTCCGTCTCTCTCTCTCTCTCTCTCTCTCTCTCTCTCTCTCGATGAGTTTGCGGCGGATCGGGAAACGGAAGGTGTTGTTGGATTCCTAGTTTTGCTGCCGACATTTCTAGTGGAGCAGATTTGTCGTTGAAACGGCTTAGGCATTGCTCCTGGGGAAAGGTAATTCTTCCCTATATTCCTAATTTCTTTGTAAATATGTGGTTAAATCGACAATCAGACACCAACACGGTGTCCTAGTAATCGTCGTCGTCATTTTGGCGTAGGTAATTTTCCAATTGGGGTTTTTTAGGCCCCACTCCAAAGCGAGAGTGAGATTTGGGAAATTTGGCAAATTAGTTAAATTTTTGGGTATAAATTTGAATTTGAAAATTATGACCTTAGAAAATATTTAAATAATATTTTATTTAAAAATAATTTAAATGGAATTAGGGTTTTTGATTTAGGGTCTGGGTGAGCGTCGCAGGTATTTTTCGGAGTCTCTGTTGGCGTAGTTCAAGAAATCAGGTAAGGGAAAATTATATAGTAAATCAAATTTTATGAAATCAAAGGCAATAATTTATGTTATATTATATGTATGTTTTGGTGTGAATTAATAAAATGCCAGCCATGAAATTTATGTTTTCTGAGCCTAGAATTGTCGATATAGTTATGTATATGTGAAAGTGAACGAATGAAAGAGAAAAGAATTTTCTGATGAATTAAATGAGAAATGAAATGTATTTTGAGCATATAAATGTTAAATGTGGGTTGACTTATTTTATGAGAAATATGTATGAATTTTACTACTAAATTGTGCGGCATGAGAATCTATGCAAATTATATGTTAAATGTATGAGATGTAGGCTAAGTAAAGCAATGAGAATAAAATATGATATGGACAATGTTGCCTGTGTATGTTAAATGTAACCATGTAAAGGTACGACAGCTGAAAAGCCGGGTTAGCAGATTCTAGCGCATTTCTATGTGGACTAACAGATGACGGCTAAATAGCCGCTGTAGTACAAAGGAATGAAATGAAAATGTTATGGAATGAAATGACAAGGAATGACAATGCAATGAAATGAAATGTGAAATGTGAATGATACAAATGAGAAAGAGTCACTTAAAGTGAAACACAATGATATGTTAAGTTATGAACATGAAAGGACGTGAATGATTGAATAAGGATAGAAAGAATGGTGTATTATGATATTAGAAATATGTACGTACGTAGAACATGTTATGATTGGACGAGGCATACCTTTCGCCTGAGGGCTTGTTGTGTAAGGCGAGTGCATTAGTAGCTACAGATGTGGCAATAGCCGCATAACGTACTAGGGCAGAAGGAACCTACTTGTATGGGCGGGTAGATTTCCTGATCCTTAGGACCTTTGCCGGTAAACTATTGTTGAACTGTGTGGGTACGAGATTAATCTTACACTTGAGGGCTTACTGAGTAAGGTGAGTGCTCTGGCATGTTTTAATTGTGACCTTAAGGTTACCTAAGTATCCGAGCAGAAGGGTGCTACTTGTATTGGCTGGTTATCACCCCTATTCTTGGGTAATCTCGTGGGTTAAATATCTGCGTGTGATTGTTTAGGTTCAGAAAACGATTTCAATGTTATGTTAATGATTTGAAAATATTATAAAATGATATGTATAATCTCATGATGGCCACACGCTGAGTTTAATATATTATTTCGTCCCTTACTGAGACGTGTCTCACCCGAATATAAATGTATTTCTTTTTCAGGATATCCTCGAGATCGAGCTTTGAGACCTCGAGGTTTTTAAGCATTATTGGGAAATAGAAAAAATAAAAGGGTATATTTCTATGTTAATTTTGGGATGCAAATATTTATGTTTTACGTCCTTATATTTTAATTCTATGGAGAAAAGAAAGTTAGTGAACATACTGAAATATTTTGGAGATATATGTAATTATGGAAATCCAAGTGTTGAAGGATATTATGGATTATAGATAGATTTTAGAAAACTTCGGTATTATAATTGGGAGATTATATTTATGTTTTCCGTTGCGTATATGTTAATTATGGTTTATTAGGGATTTATTAGGTATAACGCGCTAGGCCCGAGTTTAAGGGTTCGGGGCGTTACACTCATGATCCGAGTTGTGCGACCCGTAGGCTGGACTTAATGCTAGTTGGCCTACGAGGTTAAGTCAAACATGAAATAAATACGCATGATTACCCACCTAACCTGGCTTGCCCATCCTACTACGCCATCAAACCTCTAACAGGTCAATAACACAGTGGGTATTTTACTACATTGCCTACACTTCTGGGCTAATCGGCCACTGACCCACACTTACTGAATAGTGCGGTAGCACTATCGGCTATACCCAATCTGGTCTGCCCAGCCTACCCACCGACAACCTCTGGGGGTCGGCACGCAGTTGGTATCCTACTACACCGATCTGATTAGCTAACTACGGTACCATGCACTTAACATACATAACCATCGGGGTTCTCTTACTATATATATTACATTTCATATAATATATATATATATATATATATATTATGTGAAATGTAATAACATTTTCACATTTCTGAAATAAGATTTAGCTTTTACATATTTCTTAATAAAAGCTGTCATTTCATATTTTTTGAATAAATCATCACAATAAAATTGATCTCGGCATCTGCACTGGCTGTCATATCTCGACATCTGCGCCAGCTAATATATCTCGACATCTACGCTGGCTATCATATCGTAATATACTAGAAATATCTTTAGCATCTGTACTGTTTATTATCTTCTAAAAATTACCGTAAAGTCGTACTTATTCTATGAAATAATAACATTTCTAGCATACTGTTATTAAATTTATACTCATGCCACATGAGTGAGTTCTACTCTGTATTATACTAGAACATGCTATAAAATCTTTTTCTCTGTTCAACACCAGTATTCCCAAAATACATTAATTTATAAATAAATTTCTGAAAATACCTGACTTAATCTATTCCCTTACCTATTTCCTGAGTAGCTTGTTAAAAGCTCTAAATCACGCTTGCGGCGTTCCAAATTCCAAACCCTAAAATTACATTCACCCTAGTTCAATCAACTCAAACCCTATTACATTAACATCTAATACATTTTCTAGGTTCTGAAATTTCCAAATAAGCACCAAAACCCTAAAATTACTTACCCTGATTTTTGGGATGGTGCCCAAGATACTCAAATCAACATTCTGCTCCGACTAAGTTGAAGAGAATCTCCCCGAGGTCATCGTGGCAGCTTTTGATCATTGAAATGGGGAAGAACGGAGCCGAATATGAAGAGAGAAGGAGGGAGCACCAAAATCTAGAGAGTGAAATAGAAAAATCATGAAACCCTCACTAAAAATATGATTTTTTTGTAATTATAGACGGATGGCCACGTGGCTTCGTAGATGAGACACGCGTACTTTCGACGGATCGTAGAAGAGTGTTCGTCGACGAAGATAATGAGTTCATCGACAAATTGTAACGCTCTGCTTAATTACCTTGTTTTTTTTTATACAATAACATTCTACATGCTCTGATACCATATAGGGTGTAAACCCAATCATTAACCTAAGCAGCAAGAAGCATAAATCAAATAAACATATCCATACATAATTATATACAATACCACACAATACCAGAGTACTAACATGTTTCCCAAATTACACACATATATCTGTTCCCAAAAATACCCTCAACTATGTTGGGATATACAAAAATCCTCCACAATACTCACTTCACTAACGGGGAACTACTAAAGCCCCTCTATCTACGAGCCTGGTTTGCTCACCTACCTAGATCACCTGAAAAATGATTCAACACTAGGATGAGCCAACGCTCAGTAAGACGAAATATGTTATTACTAGTGTGTGGCAAATGAGCTATAATATAAAGAAAATCCATTTTCATATAAACATGTATAACTGAATATATAAATACAGTATAAGTAATAAAATTCACCCCCTTTCCATGTTGCTTAACATAACAGTATCATAGGTTACTATTCAAAATACTTCTATTATACATAAGTATGTTCCCTGTTCTTGAAAATCTGTACATACGTAATAGTAACTGAAAACTTTCCTTGTGGATAACTGTGTGTCATGATTTAACCCCTCATGACAGGGTTGTGCGGCTCGTAGGCGGGATTTACCTTAACTAGCCAACCAGGAATAAATCACTATACTCCATCGGTCTGATCTGCCCACCTCAACCCATATCTGATGGGGAGCTTGTCCACGTCAAGGGCCTAGGTGATCGATCTACTACCACGTATTATCAAAATAGGTGGTTGCACTCATAACGTAACATAATATCTGTAGCAACGGTACCGTGCTCTGTAACTACATAGTCCAACAGGTTCTGATACTATATAATATATCTCTATATTCAACTATCTGATTTACCATGATTCTAAAATAACCGTAATAACCATGATACTGCATAAACTGTATTGTAATTCATACATCATAATGTTGAGAACTGTATAATCATAACATTGAAAATGCATAATCATAATACTGGAATTCGTATAATCATGGTACTGAGATTCGTATAATCATGGTACTGACATTTGTAAAATAATGGTACTGAAATTCATAAAATCATGGTACTGAAATTCATAAAATATATCTCCGTACTATATTCATATTCTCAAGCCACACCATACTTTAATACATAATTTTCACAATTTAATAAACTGTATAATATTTTAAAAATACCTAATATAGCATCTTTCCCTTACCTGACTACTGGAAAGCCCCTATGGTATACTAGCCTAACACCCGCAAGGCCTCCTACATAACACCCTGAAAATAACATTTTTGAGAATAGAATATCAGTATTTTTTCGCCTACATCATTTCCTATAACTATCAGAAGGCCAAAAATGAGCTAAAAGGCTTTACGCTGAATTTGGGATGAAATCCAACCTCATTTCACCAATGATCCGCTCCGGCAGACTGGCAGAGAACTTTACTAGGAGCGTCATAGTGGCTTCGGATCGTCGATCCGGTGACTAATAGGGCCATAATCAAAGAGAGAAGGGAGAGGATCCGTAGGAGAGAGAGAGAGAGAGAGAGAGAGAGAGAGAGAGAGAGAGAGCGCTGAAAATGATAAAAATCCTCGTTTTCCACTATTTATAAGGTCAGATTCGTCAACGAGACACGTCACCTCGTCGATGAGTCCTTCATTAAATTCGTCGACGAAACCCTGCATTCATTGATGAAATTCAGAGCAGCCCATCCTTCGCTCGGTAGTTTCTTCGTCGACGAAAGCCTGTATTCGTCAACGAATTTCCTTATGCACTCATCGATGAACCTCTGTATTTGTCGACGAATTCTGGCAATTTCTTGAAATTATTATATTCTCCAAAATGCGATGTCGTCGACGAAGCTTACGGCCTCCTTCTGTTCATGTTTCCATATTCTCTCCCTCTTAATATTAAAATACTATTATTCTTCGGGTCACTACATTCTCCCCTCCTTATAAAATTTCGTCCTCGAAGTTTACTATCTGTATCTTTATCCACACCCTCCCTCATTTAGTAAAAGAAAAGCGTCTACTTATTTTATTACCTGCCCTTACTTATGGCAGAGGAATACCGTGGTTACGTGGGTAGTTCTGGGAGATTACAACCATAAAAGAAAATTTCCCCCAAAACCAAAATACTACCTAATCTGTACTCTACATTACCATTACACTAAACTCAACAAAATAAAATTACTATCTAAGCATATACATCAATACTATAATTCATCAAATAAATATGGATATTTCCGTCTAATTTCATCTTCAAGCTCCTATGAGGCTTCTTCAATCGCATGGTTTCTCCATAGAACTTTTACTAATGGTATCTTCGTGCTGTGTAATTCTTGTTCTTTCCTATCTAAGATTTGTACTGGAGCTTCTTCATATACTAAAGCCTCACTGACTTCCAGTTCTGCATGGCTGATGATATGGGAAGGATCTGGGACGTATTTCCTTAGTATAGAAACATGAAATACATCATGAACTCGATACAACGATGGAGCTAAAGCTAGGCGATAAGCCACTGACCCAATCTTCTCAAGTATCTCAAATAGGCTAATAAACCTAGGGCTCAACTTACCCTTTTTCCCAAATCTCAAGATCCCCTTTAGTGGAGTTATTCTCAGAAATACATGATCACTCACTTCAAATTCCAATCCTCGGCAGCGAGTATCCGCGTAGTTTTTCTGCCGACTCTGCGCTGCACTAATCCTATCTCGAATAAGTCAGACTTTATCACATGCTTGCTGAATTATCTTTGGGCGCAAAACTCACCTTTCACCTACCTCATCCCAGAAAAGAGGAGATCGGCATCTCCTACCATATAATGCCTCGTAGGGTGTCATGTCGATGCTAGTCTGATAACAGTTATTATAAGCAAATTCAACTAGCGGCAAAAACTGAATCCAGCTACCTCCAAAGTCTAGCACATAGGCACGAAGCATATCTTCTAATATATGGATTGTTCTCTCAGTCTGACCATCGGTCTGAGGGTGGAAAGTTATGCTGAATGCTAGCTGAGTCCCCAATGCCTCCTGCAAACTCCTCCAGAACCATGATGTAAAACGTGGATCATGATCCGAGACTATGGATACTGGCACTCCATGGGATTGAACAATCTCCTGTATGTAAATCTCTACAAACCTATTCATAGGGCAGCTAATCTTAATAGGCAGAAAGTGTGTTGTCTTTGTCAATCTATCAACTATTACCTATATAGCATTCTGAACAATAGAACGTTGGCGGCAGTCCAGTAACAAAATCCATGGATACGTGGTCCCACTTCCACTCAGAAATGAAAAGTGGCTGCAACTGGCTAGCCGCCTCTGGTGCTCAGCCTTAACCTGCTGGCACGTCAAACACTACTGCACAAATTCTGTTGTCTCCCTCTTCATGCCACTCCACTAGAAATAATCTCGCAAATCCTTATACATTTCGTACTTCCGAGATGAACAGTGTATAAAGATCTGTGTGCCTCCTCTAGAATCGTCCTCCTGATACTGTCATCTGTAGGCACACACAATCTGATGCAGAATCTCAAAGCCCCATCATCAGAAATACTGAATTCTTCCCCCTGACCATCATGTACTCTGGCTATCACCTCCACTAACTCTGGATCATCTCTCTGAGCAGCTTTAATCTTTTCATTCAATGTGGGTTGAAAAATCAAACTGGCAATAAGCGCCTGAGGATTATCTTCCACTAACTCCACACCGAGTCTTTCTAAGTCCATCTGAATCAAATGCTGAACTATCGCTGCTAGCTGTGCTATGTCTCCTAATTTATGGCTCAGAGCATCAGCCACCATATTTTCTTTACCTGGGTGGTAACTGATGGTGCAATTGTAATCCTTAATGAGTTCCAACCACCTCATCTACCGTATATTCAATTCTTTCTGTGTAAAGAAATACTTGAGACTCTTATGATCAGAAAATATCTCACACCTCTTACCATATAAATAATGTCTCAAGATCTTCAGTGCATGTACAACCATAGCCAATTCTAGATCATGAGTAGGGTAGTTCTTTTCATATTCTTTCAACTGTCTGGACGCATACGCCACCACCTTACCATGCTGTATCAGCACACAACCGAGCCCTTTTAAAGACGCGTCACTGTAAATTACATAACCATCACCTCCTAATGGAATTGTCAAAACTGGTGTAGTGACGAGCCGCTGCTTTAATTCCTGGAAGCTCTGCTCATATTCTTCATCCCACAAAAATCTGGCATTTTTCCCAGTCAATTGTGTGAGAGGGCCTAACAAAGCTGAGAACCCCTCAACAAAACGACGGTAATAACCTGCTAGTCCTAAGAAACTCCTAACTTCCTGCACATTTCTCGACCTAGCCCAATCTACCACCGCTTCAATCTTGATGGGATCCACTAAAATACCGTCCCCTAAGATCACGTGGCCTAAAAATGCCACCTTCTCAATCCAGAACTCACACTTGCTAAATTTGGCATTAAGCTTCTCCTTCCTGAGAGTTTGCAACACCTATCTCAAATGCACCTCATGCTCCTCAAAACTCCTTGAGTACACCAGTATATCATCAATGAAAACTACTACAAATTGATCAAGATACTGGTGAAAAAATCTGTTCATCAAGTCCATGAACACGGCTGGGGCATTCGTCAGACCAAACAGCATAACGAGAAATTCATAGTGCCCGTACCTGGTCTTGAAGGCTATCTTCGCGATGTCCTACGCTTTTACTCTCACTTGATGATGCTCGGATTTAAGGTCAATCTTTGAATATACCCGTGTACCCTGGAGCTGATCAAACAAATTGTCTATAAGGGGTAGAGGATATTTATTTTTAATGGTAACTTTATTGATTTCCCTGTAATCAATACACATCTTCATTGACCCATATTTTTTCTTTACGAACAACACTGCTCCCCATGGTGATACACTGGGTCGTATAAACCCCTTGTTCACCAAATCCTACAACTGATTTTTAAATTCTCCCAACTCTACTGGAGCCATACAATATAGAACCTTAGAGATCGGCATGGTCCCTAGAGGTAAATCTATAGGAAAATCTACCTCGCGCACAGGAGGCAACCCTGGTAGCTCCTTTGGAAAAACATCTAGAAATTCTTGTACTACTGAAGTGCTATCAATCTTTGATTCATTTTCAAATGCTTCTTTCACAAATTCTATAAACCCCTGATCTCCATCCAAAAGTAATCTACTCATCTGCACGGCTGACACTAACTGCGTTGGAGCACGTACTCGTGAACCAATGAATCTGAATTCCTGCTCTCCAGGAGGTTTGAAAATTACTTCTTTCTGAAAACAATCGATGCTGGCATGATTGACAACCAACCAATCCATACCTAGTCTTATATCAAACCCACACATATCAAATACAATAAGATCTTCTGGTAGTACTTTCCCTTGAATTTCTATCGGATAGCCACTAAGTACCCTCTTACATCTAGACACTAACCTTGATGGTGTAGCTACCAACAACGCTATTTTTAATGACTGGGTCTCACTCTCAGTTAATTTAACATAAGATGTAAAAATGAAAGAATGAGTAGCACCTGAGTCAAAAAGAACAATGACTGGGTATGATAGAACAGTAAATGTACCTATCACCACATCCGTAGTAGCCTCTGCATCACCTGGCATCAGAGCGTATACTTGTGCTGGGGCCACATTCCTTTGCTGGCCACCATGATGTGCCTGGTATCCTTCCTGAGCTACCTAATGTCCTCCCTGATAGGGTCTGGGAGCTGGGACCTGGTCATTTTGAACTAGGCATTCACGTGTCACATGACCGGGTCTCCCACAACGACAACATACACCTTTGCCTACCCGGAACTCTCCCAAATGATGTCTCCCGCATGTCTGACACACCAGGTACGTCTGTTCACCCTAGTTCCCACGAGGTCCTACCATCTGCCTCCAGTCTCCCCTATCGCGACCTCCTCTCCATGGACCCCTACTGGTGCCAGCCTGAAAACCCTGAGGGGTAGGCCTCTTCCTCTGAATCTGAGCTACTACACCCCTCTGAATGTCACTCTTAATAATCGCAGCTCTGTCTACAACCTCTATTAATGTATAAGCCCTGAAACCAATTACCTGCTCAAACAGATTCAGCCTCAGTCCCTTTTCAAACTTTCTTGCCTTTTTCTCTTCATCAGGTGCTAGATGTGGAGCAAAACACAACAACTTGACAAATCGAGCCGTGTACTGGGATACAGTCATCTGCCCCTATACCAAATGCAGAAACTCTATTGCCTTCACACTCCAAATGATAGCAGGGAAAAACCGTTTAAAGAACAGATCCTTGAATCGGTCCCACGTCACTGGAACTGGAACCGGCCTCTGCTCCTCTATCAGACGCGCTGCTCTCCACTAGTGCTTCGCCTCCCCTATCAACTTAAATGCTGCAAATGCTACCTTCTGCTCATCCATACATGGAAGCACTGCCAACGTCTCTTCGATATCTTGGACCCAATTCTCAACTACAATCGGGTCATCTCTTCCAGCAAAGGATGAAGGCTTCATCCACGTAAATTGCTCAATCGAACAGTCACGCTCCCCGGAGCTCCTGGCCATCTCAATCATCACCTTCTGAGTGACGCTACATAGTACAACATCTGTATCTCCTCCACCTATGCTGGAAGGTCCTGGCCTATCCTCCCCAGCATTCGTGCCACTATATCTTGGATCCATCCTGAAAACAAGAAACATACTTGAGCAACTTATCTCCTATACAGACCTATCCTATACCATCTCAAGATTAATTACTTCCCTGACCTTACCCAATATCCAATTCTGTCATCTAAACACACAACTCAACAATAGTTTACTATGGTTTTCCTGAATTCATCACCCCAGGAAAACACAGAAACCACCACGGAAATCTTGTACCCAGACGGAGAACAAACCTCAAATCCTTTTCCTATAATCTGGTATTGCTTCTGCTGCATTCTAAAGTCTACAAATTGAGTAACCTGGCTCTCATACCAAACTGTAACACCCTGCTTAATTACCATGTTTTTTTTTTTTTTTCATACTATAACATTGTACATGCTCTAATACCATATAGGGGGTAAACCCAATCATTAACCTAAGCAGAAAGAAGCAGAAATCAAATAAACATATCCATACATAATTCTATACAATACCACACAATACCAGAGTACTAACATGTTTCCCAAAATATACACATATTTTTGTTCCCCAAAATACCCTCAACTATGCTAGGTTATACAAAAATCCTCCACAATACTCACTTCACTAATAGGGCACTACTGAAGCCCCTCTCTTTGCGAGCCTGGTCTGCTCGTCTACCTGGATCACCTGAAAAATGATTCAACACTGGGATGAGCCAACGCTTAGTAAAATGAAATATACTATTACTAGTGTGTGGAAAATGAGCTACAATATAAAGAAAATCAGTTTTCATATAAACATGTATAACTGAATATGTAAATATAGTATAAGTAATAAAATTCAACCCCTTTCCAAGTTGCTTAACATAACAGTATCATAGGTTACTATTCAAAATACTTCTATTATACATAAGTATGTTCCCTGTTTCTGAAAATCTGTACATACATAATAGTAACTGAAAACTTTCCCTGTGGATAACTGTGTGTCATGATTTAACCCCTCATGACAGGGTTGTGTGGCCCGTAGGCGGGATTTACCTTAACTAGCCAACCAGGAATAAATCACTATACTCCATCAGTCTGATTTGCCCACCTTAACCCATATCTAATGGGGAGCCTGTCCACATCAAGGGCCTAGGTGATTGACCTACTACCACGTATTATCAAAATAGGTGGTTGCACTCATAACGTAACATAATATATGTAGCAACGGTATCGTGCTCTATAACTGCATAGTCCAACAGGGTCTGATACTATATAATATATCTCTATATTCAACTATCTGATTTACCATGATTTTGAAATAATCATAATAACCATGATACTGCATAAACTGTATTGTAATTCATATGTCATAATACTGAGAACTGTATAATAATAACATTAAAAATGCATAATCATAATACTGTAATTCGTATAATCATGGTACTAACATTCGTAAAATAATGGTACTAAAATTCATAAAATCATGGTACTGAAATTTATAAAACATATATCTCCGTACTATATTCATATTCTCAAGCCACACCATACTTTAATACATAATTTTCACAATTTAATAAACGGTATAATATTTTAAAAATACCTAGCATAGCATATTTCCCTTACCTGACTACTGAAAAGCCCCTATGGTATACTAGCCTAACACCCTAAAAAGAACATTTGTCATAACAGAATATCAGTATTTCTTCGCCTACATCATTTCCTATAACTATCAGAAGGCCAAAAATAAGCTAAAAGGCTTTACCCTGAATTTGGGATGAAATCCAACTTCGTTTCACCAACGATCCGCTCCAGCAGACTAACAGAGAACTTTTCTAGGAGTGTTGTGGTGGCTTCGGATTGTCGATCCGGCGACTAATGGGGCTAGAATCGAAGAGAGAAGGGAGAGGATCCGTAGGAGAGATAGAGAGAGGAGAGAGGGAGAGCACTGAAAATGATAAAATTCTTGGTTTTCCACTATTTATAGGGCCAAATTCATCGACGAGACACGTCACCTCGTTGATGAGTCCTTCATTAAATTCATTAATGAAACCCTGTATTCGTCGATGAAATTCAAAGCAGCCCATCCTTCGCTCGGTAGTTTCTTGCTGATGAAATTTTGCCTTCGTCAACAAGGTCCTGAAGACCTTCGTCGATGAAACCCCATATTCGTCGATGAATTTCCTTATGTACTCATCGACAAACCCCTATATTCGTCGACAAATTCTAGAAATTTCTTGAAATTATTATATTCTCCAAAATGCGATGTCCGTGTTCGTCGACGAAGTTTATGGCCTCCTTCTAGTCATGTTTCCATTTTCTCTCCCTTTTATTATTAAAATACTATTATTCTTTGGGTCACTACACGAACCCTTAATGGCCTGAATTTCATGCTCTCGTTATCTTCTCGTCGATGAGACACGTGTACCTCATCAACGAGATCTATAAGGGCATTCGTCGATGAGGACCCTAGGTTCGTCGACGAATTCCTGCTGATGCCCTTTTTTAAAATTCCTTTATTATTCTATTGTTATTATTTTTCCAGGCCTCTACGCCAAGGCTAAGGTAAGGGGAATTGATTATGTCAATATTTATTTTAAATATATTTCTGATTTAAATTAATTATGTTAATTTAAATATTTCCATATGCTTGAGTTTTTGAGCATTGTGGAATTAAATTAAACTGCGAGGATTTGATCATATTTGGGTATTTAAATATATTGGGGATTAAATTTAAAAATGGGGAGTTGATCAACCCGGGTTATAATTAAATTTACCTATTATATAATTTGAAAATTTCGTAAGCAATTTTGTGAAATTTATTGAATAAATTATGTGGCATGAGAATATTTCCTCTTTATTTCATAATTAAGCTTATTGGGATTTTTATGGTGTTATACATTGAATGTTATGGTATTATACTAATTTTTGAAAATGTTGAGAATAATGTGGAATTGTGAAAATGACGATTTAACTACCGAGTTATGAAAATGACAGTTTAATATCGAGCTATGGATATGACGGTTTGTACCGAGTTGCAAATTTGACGGTTTGATGCGATCACTTGAATGGTTGGAAATTGTGGAAATATTGATGTTTGTTAAAGTAATTTCGGAGGAATCAAGGAAAAGGGGGACAACAGTTAGAAAGCTTATCCTCAAAACCTAGGTATTAAGGGGAGAGAGCTAAGAGGATCTTATACTGGTTTTGGAACTACTCACAGAGGCAATGTGGGACTGGACATACACCAACACTCCCCCTCGAGCCCATGGAAGGAAATGAGGTGAGGAGAACCCATGGGGGAAATGAGGCAAGAAGGAGTTGTTGGAATTGGTGTGATCCCAAGAGGGGGGGTGAATTGGGTTTTAAAAACTTTTTGGCTAATTTAAACAATTCGTCGATTCATTACAGTATCATATCCCATTCAACATGTATATGTGTATGTAAAGCGAGTTTAACAATAAAAGCAAACATACACATGTGCAGTATCTAATTTAAATAAAATGTGTGCATGAGAATAATTTCGACATTAAATAAACATTCATACACATGCTGAAATTAAAGTGCTGGAATTTAAATAAAATAGAAAGAGCGACACCAGATTTGTTATCGAGGTTCGGCCAAACCAGCCTACATCCCCACCTTGGGCTTACCCCCAAGGATTCCACTATACCTGCTCACTTAACCGGGCGGAGCAAAAGCCTTTTACATCCTCTCCTTACGGGGCGAGGAAAACTCCAGCTCAATTACTAGGCTAAGCCAAACTAGTCTCACTTGCGGGGCTGAGACTCCCCAGTTCAATTCCAGGCTGAACCAAACCGGTCTCACTTGTGGGGCTGAGACTTCCCAGTTCAATTAACGGGCTGAACCAAACCATTACATGAAAATCATTTTGTACATAAAATATGCTTCTAAACTAAGCAGGGATGTACAACATTAAAATCTAATATGCATTCTCATATGATTTTGAAATGAAGCTCATGTAGAGTATGAGTTTTCTCTCAAAATATTTTTCAAATAAAACTTGAGAGTTTGGAAAAAGATTTTATTTTCTAGAATGATTGACCTTTATAAAATAAAAGGAGAAGCCTATCAAGCAAGTATATATTAATTTGATATATGCTCAAGACTCCCTCTTGTATAACCCAAATAAATTCTCCAATAAATGTATTTCAAGATAAGAGTAGGAGAATATTAGGGTTTTCTTCAAAATGATTGACCTTAGTAAAATTAATCCCAAGAAGGCATTCAAGCAAAATATATGAGCGAGAATATTAGCCCAAACCTTCAAGATATTTTTCACAATAAATTTCTCCAAAAAATATTTTTCCAATTAAAAGAATATGGGAGAAATTTATCTTTGAAAAACATGAAAAATAGAAAGGCCTTCAAGCAATATACATATGAAGAATGTTATATGCTCAAGCCTCTTCAAATATAACCCCAAAAATATTTTCCCCAAAAATGGTTTTCAAAAGAAGAGAATGGGAGACATTTTAATCTTTGAAAATATATCACAAATGAAAGAAGAAGGCCATCAAGCAATATATATGTATATGATATATGCTCAAGCCTCTTCACATAAAACCCCCAAGAATATTTTCTCCCAAAATAATTTTCAAATAAAAGAAGAGTAGGAGAAAAATAAGAATTTAAAGTACAAATGGGTTATAGAAGTGTGGGAGAATCAAAGAATGATAAACTAATTTAACAAAGGGATTCTCCAACAATTTTCAAGTGTTTTGGGGTTGTATTTATAGGCAAAAACCCCTTGTGACCGTTATATAGCCATTGGGACCTTAAAATATATTTTTATTTTGAAAACTAGCCATTTTTCAGTCGTTGGGACACTTTCCCAAGAAGGTCGGTCGACCAGGCTCAAGGTACGATCGACTGAGGCTTGAAATTAACAAGTTTCGGTCGACCGTAGTGAAGGTTCGGTCGACCGGCCTCTGCTTTTCTACATAGATACTATTTAGTGTTTTAGCCATAACTTTTCCTATACAACTCCAAATTGGATGTTCTTGATATCAATAGAAAGATAAAATAAAATTCCACAACTTTTATGTTGAACACATTTTAAGATAATGACTTTTGGTTTGAGAAAAATGTCCATCAATGAGACGGAAGAAACATGAAGGGACTTTTTCTCTTACAGACACGTTTCAGTGTTTTGTCCATAAATTTTTATGTGTAACTCCAATTTAGACGTTCTTGGTATCAAACTCAAGCTATGGGAAAATTTCACAATTTTCATGTTGAACATAGTTTGATATGAGATCGAATTGAGTGAGAAAATTGCTCATTTCTAAAATTCAGTTGACTGGCCGGTTGACCAACCCCTTTCAAAAATTTAGTTTTTGCCTTCTTTTAACTTTAAAACCATTTAAAAACCTTTGTATAAGTTAGGCATTTTATGAAAAGAGTTTTCCATGTTATTTGGAGGTCCTGTGGTCAATCTAAGGTCAGGTAGAGCTTTAATTTTAAATCATGTAAGATGCATGCACATTCAACCCTAATTACTATTACAACCTAGAAAATAAATAAGTTTTCGTGTCTTCTGCTCCTCAATGCTCTATGGAATATGCCGATTGGTGTTCTTCTCAGTGCTCTTTACGACTTCCATTTTGCATTCATCACTTGTCCTTACAGAAATATAAACCTGTTCACACTCAGTTACACAAGTGGGATACTGTGGTTTGTCATTATCAAAACAGGGATTGGACTCAAAAAGTCAACAGGAGTCCAACCCATGAAGGAGCCAAGCAGCCCAAGGCCCAACTCTGATACCAAGTTAGAGAGCTCATCCTCAAAGCCTAGGTATTAAGGAGAGAGAGCTAAGAGGATCTTATATTGGTTTTGGAACGTCTACTCACAGAGGCGATATGGGACTGTACATACACCAACAATGGCGATATGTAACGCCCCAATCCTCAGGACTTTAATTCAAGAGCTTGCTGAATTGGGGGACAGCGATACGTAATGTCTCAATCTCAGCAAGTGCTTTGATATGTACTAGATGTTACCACTAAAAGATAGGAAAAGGGGGACGACGATACGTAACACCCCAATCCTCAGGATTTTAGCCTGAGGTCTTACTGAATTGGGGGACGGCGATACATAACGCTTCAATCTCATCGAATGATTGATATGCACATATCACAAAAATTGTTATAATGATGTACGGATCATGTGATTTGGAGATTTATATAAATGGAGCCAAGTATGAACCGGTTTTACAAATGGAAAGGAAAATATGTATGTTGACTCTATGAGTCTAATCCTATTTTGATAATGACACATCACTTGGTATTTGATCTGTGCATTGAGCTTTTTAGTAGGAACATTATTTAGCATGCATGGAAGATGAGGAACTCATGGAAGCCACGAGGATTAAAGCAGATACAACTTGGCAAAATCCATGGAACTAAAAGAGTAGAAGAATGAAGATGCAAGCGTCAAGTTTAAGATCGTCATGGGAATGTGTATTTAGAATTGAATATATTTGCATATTTTACATGATATAGCTAGAAGCTCAAAATATACCCTACACTGACCTTAGGACACATGCATCTCATGAAAATCTTCTAGGGTTAAACATAGACTTAGAGATCTTATTTTAAATCTCGAAAAATGTTTTATAAGAAATCAAAGTAAGAGAGCACAATTGACTTTGAAAACTAAACTAAAAATTCTAAAGTTGGTCTGCCCAAACGACGGAGGTGTACCCTTAGAAATCTGAAGATGCAACCTCAGATGACTGAAGTTTTACTTCAAACGTATGAATAATTTCCTCAGAAAACTGAAGAATTAGTTCAATTATCTGAAGATTTATTTGTTGAAACACAGAATAGGTAGAACACCATTAGAAGACTAAACCTTCAGTTCAGTCGTCTGAGCTGGGATTTCAAAAGACTGAACCTATAGTTCAATCGTCTGACCCTGTATCTAGACTATATTTTTCAGTGCTTTAAGAAACATCATAAGACTGAACCCTAAAACTCAGTCGACTGACCCTGTGGAAACTTTAAAATTTTGAACTTCAGCGAGAAAATGCATGGATTGTTTACTTAATCTAATTGATCCAACGGTCAAGACTTAATCTAAGGCCGAGATTACTTATAAAAACAACCTCTAAACCCTAGAGCCTCACTTTTCGATTGATCTTGAGAGCGTTAAAAGAAAATACACTTCTTTCCTGCACTCCAACTTATAGACATCAAGTTTTGGGCAAATCATCTCAGCTTTTCAAAGGGATTTCATTTACGCATCTTGAAAGCAAGCTTTGGTGATTGAGATTTGATAAACAAGGGATTGGTTTGTGTTTTCAATATATAGATATCTTGAAGATTTTTCATATCTCATACTTATACATCTATTATTCTTCTTGGAAGAAAAATCCTTGTGTTGTTACATAAAAATTTATTTGTGAAAGGATTTTCTAAACATTGAATATTTGCTGATCTTCAAGTTCCTATTTTCATTCAAAGACTCGATATTTTCTTATTGCAAAATCTACTTGATTGAAAAGTCTAAAGGTTCTAAATATATATTCGTGAGAAATATCTTGTGAAAAGTTTTGCTTAAATATTTGCAATATTTCAAGTCATATTTTTATTCAAAGATTTAATCTTACAAATTACTTGATAACTAGAACCTAGATTTGAATGTTATTAAAGATTATTTTTGCAAGGATCGTATCTTGATATTCTTGCATCAAGTGGATTGTTTTAAAACCCCAAAATCTCCAAAGTGTTTATTATAAGAAAATATTTTTTCGAAGATATTAACTTGAAGGTAAATTTTGTGAAGCATATCATTCATATAACGATCTCATCATTACATTCATACCGAGTTTCAAGTTTTATCATATGAATATGTGTTAGGATTTCTATTGTACTTACTAGCTTTGTGTAGAAGCATTTGAGAGTATTTGCAGAAATTGTAACTTCTATATTGTAATCACGGTTCGGGCTATGAACCGGGTTTGAGGAGAAAGTTGTATCTCTTGTAAGCAGTAGAGTAGGAAGAAGTTGTACCTCTTGTAAGTAGCGAATTGTAAGGGAAGCTCCATCCCGGTTAAAGGAGCAGGGATTTAGTGGAATCCTTGAGTGGGTTGCTCAAGGTAAGGATGTAGGCCGGCTTGACTGAACCTCTTAAAATCATATTTGCATCTCTCTTACCCTTAACTCCTTTTTAATTTCCGCATTCTATTTAAATTACTTGTGCATTGTGTATGTGTTGAACACGTGTTACATCTGTGAGTAATGGGGTAAAAGTGTATGCTTGACAAAGACACATATTAGATTGATTAATTGTGAAACACTAACCTTGTTGTTAGGTAACCTGAAAGTTTGTAATTAAAGGTTTTTCGAAATTAGATCTTAACAATCATAATCTTTTAAAAATACCTAATTCACCCCCCTCTTAGAATAACACCGTAATTCACAATGTATTTTTTAATTATATAGGTGTGAGTACAGTTTATAAATGCTATCTCATTTAAAGTTAATTAATGGATGTATTTTTCTTACACTAAAACTCATATAGCCACACACTAATGATAATCTATTCTATCTTACTAATAGGTGTCTCACCCCAATAAATATTTCAACTTTTCAGGACCTACAAGAAGACAAGCCTAGCGAGCTTTAGGGTGGGACTTAGATAGTATAGTTTAAAGTAAGTGATTGTGAAAAACCAATGAAATATATTTTATGTTTTATGAGATGTAATATTAATACTGGGGAAAAGCCTATGTAAAACGTGTGGAAGTTTTAGTACTCTGGTATGGTATTTGAGATTTAGATTATTTTTCGCTGTTGGTTTTAAATTAATTTATGAAAAGGTGTACCCTGGACCCCACTGGGTTTCGGGTCATGATAGTTGTGGTATGAGAGATTATATTTATATTATTATTATTATTTTTCAGGATGTTACACTACTAAAGGATCAATTTGATTATCTACAATTGTTAGATTTGCTTGATCTTATATTAATTTGACTTGACGAAGTGGATGATAGATCTTTCAAATGATCACTTTGACGATTTATGAAAGGTGAATTTGTTTAATCTTTAATTTGTTTGATAAGATATGCCATTTAAAAGTTCAAGATTATTCTCGTATGAGTTCATGTTGGATCTTTCAGATGATCAATTTAACACTCTATAGAAGGTGAGTTTATTTAGCTTTTAATCTTTCACAAAATTTAGCAATTCGAGGGCACGATAGTAAATATTCTAAAGAATCAATTTGGCGATCTATTGTATAGTTGGGTTTACTTGATTTTGAATCAATTTAACAAGATATGTGGATTTGATGAAGTTGACAATTCACTGGAACATGGATTTGTATCCATTCTTCGTAAACGTGAGTCTAATCTTGAGCAATGGATGCTTGGAAGAAAAATTGACCGCCCAATATTGACCATAATTTAGTATTCTTTCAGTGCCAAGGTTGCCAAAGAATGGTGAACCATATAGAGGAAAGAGTCACATGGCAAATCTGGGGAGAAGACCACAACACTTCAAGCAGATGAAAGTGCATCATATGTTTCATGTCAACTACCTCAAGTCGTTCAACACCGACGTCGATGATCTGAGTAGAATTCAATCAAATAGAGTAGAGTTAAAGACAGTGCAACCTGACAAACATGCAGTTGAAAAGATCCTTGCAGAAAGAAAATTCATATCCTCAAAGAAGAAGCGGCAGAAGTTCCTAGTGAAGTGGAAATGCCTGATAACAAAGAAATTAACTGGATTTTTGCAGAAGATATGCGACCATTCGTGGACAAAATTGAAGAGTACCTACCACAAAAGTCCACAAGGATGTCAACCGCATAAGTGGGGGAGTGTCACAAGCTAAGCTTGTTCAGGGTATTATGCTTGCCTGTGACCGCTTGTCTCGTGTGCTTGGATCCTTGACCTTTTGTTTGTCTTTTTTTTCTTTTTTTTTTTTGCGGGGTTCCCCTTCTGAGAAGCTGAACAATGATTTTTATAGGCCAAGAATAGGGTTGAGTTAAATTCCAAAGGCTTCCATGTCTTACCATGTGTCCTTGTGTATGGAGCCTGGACTAATAAGCTAGCTAACCTATAGAGACCTGGGAAATAATAATAATTAAATAATAAAGAGAAAGGAAAATTTAAAGGAGGTAAAGCAGGGTTCGTCGACGATCGCCCTGGCTTCATCGACGAACTCCTATGCTCGGTTCGTGCACGAGTTTCAGGCTTCGTCAATGAAGAGAAACTGAGAGGGGGTAATTCAAACTCATTGGTTCGTCAATGAGGCGACGTGGCCAGCCACCTATAGATATGCAAAAATCACATTTTCAGCAAGGAATTTTGTCCCCTTCCGTTTCTCTCTCTAGAAAACGGCCTCCCCTCCTTCTCTCTAAGATTTTGGCTTCGTTTCTCCCTGATTTGACGATCAAAAGCTACCACGATGATCCTAGGGAGATTCTCCACAACTTAACCAGAGCAGAATCTTGGTTTGAGTAGTTTGGGCATCATCTCAAAATCAAGGTAAGTAGGTTGTTTAAAGGTTTTAAAGATATCAGACTTTTTTGAACCCAGATTTAGTATTAGATGTTGATATACTAGTGTTTGGGATGATTAAACAGGGGTGTTGTGATTTCAGGATTTGGTTTTCCAAACTCTACATGCATGGGTTAAGGATCCCAGTGGATGTTATTTTAGGAACCCAGGTAAAATGATAAATAATTTATAGTTTAGAAATTATGGATATGCGGATTTGGGGAAAATATGAATGTGATAATTATTCTGGTAAATTCAATTGATTGACTGGGAATTGTACGTGTGTTATTTCAAGGTGTCGAAATTATGAACGCAACATACGTGAGATCGTAAAATAATAATTAGTGCTCAGATATTTAGGTAAGGGGAAAACATGTTATGCCAGCTTTATTAGAAACTTTACCAGTAAAGTATAGTATTCGATCATGAGCTTTTAGAGTATGATTTTTGAATATATCAGAGTATGAAAATTATACAGTTTTATAGAGTATATTTATAGAATTTTATTTAGTTGTGTGGCATGAGAAATACTGAAATATTATAGAATATTCACAAAGAGTCACAAAATTATGTTTATATAGTCTCTACAGAAATATGTTATATAGACTTACAGAAATATGTTATACAGATTTACAGAAACATGATTATATAGTTTTTACAGAGTTATAAGATACAACTTATACGGTTTTATTTACAGAGTTATAGCTATACAGAATATTACAAAATTACAGTTTACATGGTTATACAGAATTATGATATATAGTATTTTAGATCCATGTTAATACAGTAAGTTACAAAACCATGTTTACATAATATTTACAATGATTATGTAGTGTTTTATAGAACCATGATATACAGAACGAAGAACCATGATATATAGAGCATAAAACCATGACATATAGAAATACATATTATACAGTGATACAGTTATTACAGTGTCATGTTTAATACAGAGAAATATAGGATTATGGTTATACAGTTAATACAGAATCATGGTAAAATGGTTAGATTTATATAGAAATTGTATTATACAGTGTCAGACCCTGATGGAACAGAGTAGTTTACGGATCATGGTACCGTAACTATACAATATAGACAATGCAACCATACGTCTCAGATAGAGTATGGTATTACCGATTGTGCCCACAGGTAGAGTAGAGGGCTCCCTGGCATCCGAACCAGGTGGAGCGGGGCCTTTCGTGCTATAGGCATATCCAGATATATGCATACAGTTATGCTAGCATTGGAGGGTCAACTAGTGTTTAGTCTCGCCTACGAGTCGCATAACCTAGTCATGAAGGGGTAAGTCATAACATACAGCCATCTAAGGAAGTTTTCAGAGTTATGTATATATATAGTACACATTGAAAATAGAGATTACCTAGTACAGTTAGAAGTATGTTTGAATAGATAACTCATAAATTTTCATATTTTAAATGACACAAGCATAAATTATTATACAGATGTTTTTACATGATATATTGTTTACAATCTTAATTAAAGGATATGTTGTAAATAAATTCATATGCCACACACTGGTAATAATATGTTTCTCCTTACTAAGAGATGTCTCACCCCAGCATTATGACCATTTCAGGTAACCTAGAGAGGCGTGCAGGGCCGCCTCAGAGATAGAGGAGGCGGCTGAGTCGGCATAGTTTTTGGGGTGAGTCATGGGCTGGATAGTAGAGCTCACAACAATTTGGGATTTTTGGAAAATGTTATGTATATGTGTGTGTGTGTGTGTATACAGGTGGGTCGAATGTACTCTGGTATTGTGTTTTTGGAACCAAGTTGGATATATATGTTTTCTGCCGCATAAGTGATACATGTTATGCATAGGTTACCATGACCCTCACTAATGAGTCTGTGATGATATGACCACAGGTACAGGATAATAGAACATGTTATAGTTTCAAAAAAAAAATGGTGTAAAATTTTGGATCGTTACATAACCATATTTTAATTGGTTAAGTCTACGCAATTATCTTCATGAGACCCCAATTAATAAATTTTTTACTTAGGCCCATCAAAATGATTGGTCAAAATAATTATTATTTTATTTAACTAATTAAATTAATTTTAGGCGTTAAAATTAAATTTTAAATGCCTACAAATGCCCCCACTCTTGAACTTGACTTTACTAACTCATCATGCGGTAAAGTTGAGTCTTGAAATAGTTATTATTTGTTTTTTCATTAATAAAAAAAAAAACTCACTTCAGGGGTTTTTTAAAACTCTTGTTAGGCCTTTAATGGATTTTTAACTTCTTCATAGGCCAATCAACCGCATGAGCCTCAGGAACATTTTTTTTTTTTTTTTCATGATGTCTATATTTTTAAAGCCCACATCGATCATTTAGGAAATTCAAATGACACGGGCTTTTACAGTCTGAACTAACATGGGCTTTTAGGGTTTCAACGCTTCCCACCCTTGTGTGCTCCGCCGTCAAGATTATCCACCTCTCATCTACAATGTTGTGCATCTCATATGGTTGGAGTCTTCAATGTGTTGTGTTTTCCACTGTCCATTATTCCATACTGCTGTAATCATCAAGATTTCGTTCGCAGGTTTGTCGTCGCTCCTTTTCCTTTCCTTTATTTTCACAAACATATAGCGATCTAATCACCAAATGGTGGCTCCGGCTATGAATCCAAAATTGGAAGAAGAAATCATGGGAACATTGTTCAACTTTCGAAATTTCTTTCAAAAAAATTATTATTATTTTTGTCATTGCAACCACACTTTTTTTTTTTTGTCTCAAGAAATCTAATGATGACTTGTAAGTATTAAAATATTGAAGCCAAAAACATCATCCATATATCAAAATCCAAAGACTTGTTATCATTGTTGACATCTTTGGCACCGATTGGAATTGAAGAAATCAAGCTTTGACCGCCACTAGCAACAAAACTTGCTGCAATATTTCTATAGGGACAGTGGGGAGTTTTGCGGACAAATGCCACAACTGCAATAATAGGCTTAAGTGTTGATTTGAATGCGCAATGGAAACACATACAACTTGAATTTGCAACAAGTAATGCAAGCAACCAACGATAAATATACAAAACAAACAATCACAATGAGAATAAAGGAAAGCAATAAACTCAATGATATAAGAAATTACGTGGTTCGGCAATATGCCTACATCCATGGGAGCAAACGACTGATTTTCACTATCAGATTGTCAATCATGCATCAAGGGTTACAAATAATCGTTTATATACCCTATGCGCACAAAAGACTTAAAATACATCTAAAACACTTCTGTAGCAAATCCCTGAGGAAAAACCTCCAAATCCCCAAATCTACTTAGCTCCAGATTCAAAAATCGGTGATATGTGTCGAACGAAACCGTTGACGGTTTTAGGCAAGTCGTCAACAGTTAAATACCGAGAGTTGCTTCTTCTACAAATTGAAATCATCGATGATTATCTCTCAAGACTAAACTGTCAGTCACAGTCGACCAAAAAGTCGACAGTTTCTTCCTGCATCTAACTTTCTTGTTTGTTGTTTCACTATACTTTTCCAGCGCGTGTGTTCCATTCAAATATGAGCCACATCTCCAACAATCTCTACCTTGGTGAATATTTACCACTTAGGAGAAATATGAAACATAACCCGCTACTCCACCTAGGACAATAGATTGGAAACGCCTCTCGTCTAGCACCTTAAGACGTTGATCAAGTCCAAACAACGCTTGAACTAGTCTGTTGTGACAGGCTTTGTCAACATATCAGCTGTATTATCAGACATGTGAACCTTCTCAAGCAGAAGTTCACCTAAAGCAATCAGTTCTCTGATCTTGTGAAACTGCACATCAATGTACTTTGTCGTCGCAGGATATACTCGATTGTTCGCCAAATAGATGGCACTTTGACTATCACACTGCAGCTAAACTCCACCTTATTGGACACCCAACTCCCTGACCAATCTTGTGAGCCACAACGCTTCCTTGGCAGCCTCAACTACTACCATGTACTCTAATTCATTAGTAGATAAAGCACAAGCGACTACACCATAGACCTCCAACAAATAGGTCCTCCAATAAGGGTGAATACGTACCCTATGATAGACCTCATGTCATGCAAGTCTCGTGTGTAGTCAGCATCCACATACCCTACCACTGATGGATCACTCTATTATCTGCTGAACACAATGCCATATCCAGTTGTACCCCTCAAGTACATGATAATCCACTTGACTACATCCCAATGTTTTCGACCCGAATTCGAAAAGAACTTGCTCACCATGTTAACTGCTTGTGCTAGATCTGGCCTTGTACACAACATAACATACATCAGACACCCCAATGCACTATTATAGGGGACCTTCGACATATCACGAACCTCATCGTTCGTCTTTGGGCATTGGGCAATAGACAACCTAAAATGACTCTCTAATGGTGCACTCACCGATTTAGCACTAGCCATGCTAAACCTCTTCAACACCTTCTTCATATAGCCACCCTGAGATAACCACAATCTCCCTAGAGCTCTGTCCCTGCAAATCTCCATGCTAAGAATCCTCTTAGCTACACTCAAGTCTTTCATGTTGAACTCTTTACTCAACATAGTCTTCAACCGATTCATCTCAGTCATATCTTTCGCAGCAATCAGCATGTCGTCAACATAAAGCAACAAAAATATAAGAGAACCATCCTTAAAACTACTCACATAAACGCAACAATTGTACTCACACCTCCTATAGCCGATACAGATCATATAGGCATCAAACCGTTTGTACCACTGCCTCGGAGACTGCTTTAGCTCGTAAAATGACTTCTTCAATTTACAAACCAAGTGCTCTTGTCCAGGTTAGCAAAACCCTACTAGTTGTGTCATATAAATCAGCTCCTCCAAATCACCATGGAAGAATGTCGTCTTTACATTCTTTGTTCCAGATGTATTTCGTATTGCGCCACCAATCCCAACACTACCTTAATGTAAGTGTGTCTGACCATAGAGGAGAAGATCTCATCATAATCAACACCCTTCATTTGTGAGTACCCTTTGCTACCAATCGAGCCTTGAACTTCTCTCTTTATTTTTCTAAAACTGCTTCTTTATTCCTATACACCCACTTGCATCGAATCGCCTTCTTCCCAACTGGAAGCTCCACCAAGTCCTATGTCTGGTTCTTATACAGTGATTCAATCTCCTCCACCATAGCGCCCATCCAACTACCTTTCTCCAAGCCGTGCACGACCTCCTAAAAGGTAGTAGGATCCCCGCTGTTGGTGATAAGCGCATAAGACACCAAATCATCAAATTTGTACCTAAGGTGGCTTGACGATGCGTCTGGGTCTATCTACAGCTATATTGGGATGCGGCCGCTGGTCATCCGAGCTAGAACTCCCTGTGTTCTAAACATCACCATCTCCACCCTGAGTTTCTGACTCCACCTACACCGCATGCTAATCTCTCAAGCTAGAACTCCTTGCATTTCTGCCCTAAGTCTCCGACTCCAACTGCACAACACCCTCGTTGCTGCTATAGTTTTCTAGCATCTGTTTCTTTTCTTCTTCCTGAGTATGCCTCAACATGGATTTCTCATTGAAAACCACGTCTCCACTAATCATCACCTTGTTTGCTATCAGATCCCACGACTTGAACCCTTTCACACCTTTCTGATATCCCAAAAGGATGCACCGTCTAGACTTCGCTTCAAGCTTTGATCTCTCCTCACTAGGAATGTGCGCATTGGTTGGACACCCAAATATTCTCAAATCGGAGTAGTTTACCTCATTGTTTGTCCACACCTCCTCAACAACTTTTCTATCTTATGATGCCCTTGGTGATCTATTAACCAAAAAATAAGTCATACTCACCACCTCGACCAAGAAATTCTTAGTGAGCCCAATATTCAACCTAAGACACTGAACCCTTTCAGCCAGGGTTCGATTCATCCTTTCCGCCACACCATTTTGGTTTGGTGTCCGGCATATTATAAAATGTCTCGTAATGTCATACGGGTCTCAAAACTCTTTGAAGCTCAAATTTGTGTACTCAATTTCATTGTCTATCTTGACGCACTTAATCTTTCTCCCGATCTAGTTTTCCACCTCAACTTTCCATAACTAAACTTGGAAAACGTCTCGGAATTGTGTCGGATGAAGTACACCTAGACCTTATGTGAGTGATCATCAATGAAATACATGTAGTACATATGTCCCCCTCCTAATGCTACTCTCACCGGCCCCCAAACATCCGAATGAACGCAGTCCAATATTCCCTCCATCTTGTGCGTGGCTATCATGAACTGAACCCTATTTTGCTTTCCAAGCACACAAGACTTGCAGAAATCCAGCTTACATGATTTGACCCTCTTCAAAAGATTTCTTTTGTGAAGTTCTTTCATTCCACACTCACCTGTATACCCTAACCGCATATGCCAAAAAAGGTACTGTCGGACTCAGACTCTATGGTTGCAGCTCCACCTACAGTCATACTACCCAGCAATGTATAGATATTCCCTGGTATTTTCAGCCCCTTCATCATAGTTAGAACTCCCTTGCTCACCTTCATTACCTCACCTTCAGACTTGTAACTAAACCCGTTACAATCTAAGGTGCCTAACAAAATCATATTCCTCCTCAACTCTGGTATATGCCTAAGATCACATAACATCCTCACTACATCATCATACATCTTGATTATGATATTCCTTATCCCAACAACTTTGCAGGCAGCATCGTTTCCCATTAGAACCGAACCAGAACTCACCAATTTGTAAGTGGTGAACTAGTCTTTGTTAGGCATCATATGATAAGAGTATGTCGAGTTCAAGATCCAAGAATCCGCGAACTCATCCAACCACGATGAAACCGAGAGCATATCACCATCACTGCTCCCAAAGTCTCCTTCTTCCACTACATTCGTCATGTTGGATGAACCTTATTTGTTTTCAGCATTCCCTTTCTTCCTCTCTAAACAATCAGGTTTTATGTGATCCTTTTTCCCTCACTTAAAATAATTTAATCGGTTCAAACTTAATAAAAACCTGACTTGACTTAATCCCCTTATCTATTCCTGAAAAATAGACCGCTAACATTCTGAAACCAAAAACCTTAGCTTTCCGATCCTGCCGCCAAAAGAGAACCAGCAAGCTGAGAGAGGAGAGGAGAGTGATTGGAGACCGAGCATAGGCTCGGTGTGAGCCTATGGAAAAGAGACGGTCATGAGAGAGTGAGAGTAAAGAGAGAGAGAGAGAGAGAGAGAGAAATATTTGAGTTATGTTTTAAAATGTGTTGCTTAGCCCTTAAGTAAGTAAACTCACAGGAAAACCATCGATGGCTTTCCCTACACTCACAAAACCATCGACGGTTTGGTAGTTGACCCACCCAGTTGACTAAAATCGGCGATGATTTTTCCCAAGCTCTATAAAATCGTCGACGATTTGGGTTCTGCCAAACCAATTTCCTTCTTTTTCCTTTATTTTCCTTTATTTTCCTTTATTTCTCCCTTCCTTATTTATTTTCTTTTATTTTTCAGGTTCGGGTTTCTACAATCTCCCCCCTTATAAAAATTTCGTCCTCAAAATTCGCTAACTATTATCGAACACATCTTTAACTCATGATCCATCTCTACAGAAGAGTCGGTAGCCACCCAACCTCTCTAGGTCCATGCTGATATGATGCGGTACAATAACCGCTGAAACTGACGCACCCACTGATTTTTGACTCAACACATCAGCTACCACCTTAACCTTTGCTGTGTGATAACTAATGGTATAGTCGTAGTCCTTAATCAACTCTAGTCATCTTCGCTACCTTATGTTTAATTCCTTTTGGATGAAAAAGTATTTAAGGTTCTTAGAATCAGTAAGATCTCACACTTTTCACTATATAGGTAGTGCTCCAGATCTTTAATGCATAAACTACTGATGCCAATTCCATGTCGTGCGTCGGATAATTATTCTCGTAACCCTTGAGTTGGCGAGAAGCATACGCAATGAATTTTCCCTATTACATCAATACACACCCCGTGTCCTTTTTAAGATGCATCATTGTAGATCACAAATCCACCATGTCCTGACAGAATGGTCAACACTGGGGCAGTGACTAGTCATTGCTTCAATTCCTGAAAATTCTGCTCGCACTCACTAGTCCACTCAAACTTCATGTTCTTTCTCATAAGCTGCATCAAAGGACTTGATATCCTCGAAAACCCCTCAACGAACCGGTGATAGTATCCTGCCAGACCTAAGAAACTTCTAACCTCGTGCATGTTCTTTGGTCTCACCCAATCAACTACCACCTCTACTTTGCTCGGGTCCACTAAAATTCCCTCCCAAGACACTACATGTCCCAAAAATGCAATTTGTTCCAACCAGAACTCGCATTTCTTAAATTTAGCAAATGATTTCTTTTCCCTAAGTACTTGAAGAACCAGTCTCAAATGAGCTTCATGCTCTGTAGGGCTCCTCGAATAAACTAGGATGTCATCAAAGAACACCACCACGAGCTGATTTAACTACTCATGGAACACCCTGTTCATCATGTCCATGAATGTCACAGGAGCATCAATCAAATCAAACAGCATAACCAAAAAATCGTAATGACCATACCTAGTAGGAAAAGCCATCCTTGGTACATCCTTTGATTTAACCTTCACCTGATGATACTCGGATCGCAGTCGATTTTAGAGAAAACCTATGAGCCCTTTAGCTGGTCAAACAGTTCGTCAATACTGGGTAATAGGTACTTGTTCTTTACTATCATCTTATTAATTTTCTTGTAGTCGATGCACATCCTCATCGACCCATCTTTCTTCTTTACAAACAACACCGACGCTCCCCAAGGTGATAAGCTCGGTCAGATAAACCCCTTGTCAATGAATTCTTGTAACAACTCCTTTAGCTCCTTTAATTCAGCCGAAGCCATTCTGTATGGAGCCTTAAAAATTGGGGCTGCCCTGGATTTAACTCAATGGAAAACTCCACTTCATGATCAAGAGGCACTCCCAGTAAGTCCTCAGGAAAAACATCCGAGAACTCCCTTATCACTGGGATATCCTCCAACTCAAGCCCCTCCTTCGGTGCTTCTTTTACAAATGCAAGGTACCCTTGGCCACCCTCCAGAAGTAACCCGTTTTCCTGAATTGTTGAAAGGATCTGTGGTGCAAAGCGCACAAGCAACCCGATGAATTTAACTCTTACTCCCCATGAGGTCTGAACACTACCTCCTTCTTATGGTAGTCAATGCTTGCATAGCTGGATGCTAGTCAATCCATCTCCAAGATGACATCGAACCCATGCATGTCAAAAACAATTAAGCTAGCAGGCATCATTCTCCCCTGAATCTCCATTGGGTAGTCTCTGATCACCTTACTACACATCACAACTAACCCTGCCGGCATGACCACACCTAACTCGACATCTAGCAGCTGAGTCTCTACCCCGCACAATTTAACCAATCCCCGAGATACAAAAGAGTGTGTCGCACTTGAATAAAATAACACAACAACACTATTCGAAAAAATGGAAATAGTACCTGTTACCATGTCACCGGCGTTCTCCGCCTCTCTCGGCGTAAGCGAGTACACCCGCGCTTGGGTGGTGCCTCTCTGGTGACCACCTCGGGATGCCTGGTAACCTCCCCGATACTAATGTTGTGAAGACGCGTAATTCAATGTCGTGCTGCAGTCCCTCGCCATATGCCCTGCCTTACCAAACCAGTAGTAGCCAGCTAGTCCACCCCTACACTCGCCCCAATGCCTCTCATGGCATCTGGGACAGGTAGAACGCGGTGAATTCCCCTGATAGGCTCGATATCCCATCTCTTGCCGCTGGCCCGTGAAATTACCAAGCCTCCTCTATGAACCCTTGCTGGTGCTAGTCTAAAATCCCTAAGGCGAGGGCCTTTTCTTCTGGTTTGCTACTCTCTTACGCTCCTGAATACTGGCCTTAACTGCCATGGCCTTGTCCACCAACTCAGAAAAACTCTAAGTCAACAACACCACCACTTGTGCGCATATTCCCTTCCTCAAACCCTTCTCAAACCTCTGGGCCTTCTTCAGCTCGTCCGGGATCATGTATGGAGTGAAGTGGGATAGTTCTATAAGCTTGGCCACATACTGCTATATGGTTAAGTGTCCCTAAGTCAGATTTAGGAACTCCTCTGCCTTAGCCTCTCAGGTGGCATTAGGGAAGTACCTGTTAAAGAAAAACACCCTAAAATGGCTTCAGGTTATAGCCGCCGGTCCTGGCCGCTGTTCCTCCACCAATTTTGCCGATCTCCACCACCTTTTTGCTTCCTTTACTAGTTTAAAAGTGGCATACTGCATCTTCTGCTCCTTCGTGCACTCCAGCACACCCAACAGTTCCTCAATCTCCCGAACCCAATCTTTAGTTGCAATCGGGTTTACTCCTCCTGCAAATGTCCGCGGATTCGTCCAAGTAAATTACTGAAAAATGCAACCCCGATCATCCATTGGCTGATCCTACTTTCTAGAGTCCCTCCGATTCTCCTTCCTAGTCTGCCACGCTTTACTTCATAGCACTGTCGAGGAATTGTCATCATCCTCACTAGAAGTATCCACGTGATTATCCCCTCCAACTACAATATCCTTTCCCCTGGAATACATCCTGAAGATAGGATAGAAATCGACTTAGAAATTCCACATTTATCATGGTTGATGCAAGTATGGAATGAAGAAATAATATAACATATGATTCATAGTTAAAAAGAATCATTTACACAATCCTACCACAAAACTGTTGATGATTTTTCTAGAGGGTCCCAAAACCATTAGCGGAAAACCTGAATTACAGAGACCTCTTTTGAAGAAAACCGGCGACGATTTTATATTCCTCCAGGAAACCATCGACGGTTTGCCTCCTACAAACCACACTACCCTCTTTTGCTTGTATAAACTTAGTCAAACCAAAGTATCAACCTCTAATCACAACACCGGGACGAATACATACTTACCCGACCTAAGGTTCCAACTTAAATTCCCAAGTTTCAGTCTCTCAACCCAGAAACGAAACCATCGATGGATTTACCATGGCTTTCCTGAAATCTTCATTCTAGGGAAAACACATAAGACCGTCAAAAGATCTACGCCTTTAAGCTTCCAGACCAAAATTCACCTAATCTACCCATTCCTATCCTTAACGTATCTCAATCTATACTCTGGTAATTATTAACCATCGAAGTCTGCAGAACCTAGCAAACCTAGGCTCTTATAGCACCTGTAACACCATGACCCACTACGTGGGGCTCAGAGTGCTACTTTAGTGACGTTTGTGTTCCTGATATCATATTCATTATATACATGCAACGTAAATAAATGATACATTCTCCAAAATACATTATCAGAGTTCTAAACTACCTTTATACACGAAGGCCTCCAAATATCCATATTACAGACCATAATACAATACAAAAACCAACTTAGTTCATATAACCATAATACACATCTGAGGACATTGAACATAATGGAAACACAATAGAGTTCTTGCAGACACTCCCAAAAACTAAAACTAACTATCATCCCACCCCGGAGCTTGCTAAGCTCGATCTCGAGCTGGTCCTGAAAAATGATTTGTATATTGGGGTGAGACACTTCTCAATAAGGCAAATTAAGTTAATATCAATGTATGGCCAACATAAGTTTTAGTGTATACAAAATATCATCAGTTGTTAATTAACCACAGTTATAAAATCATTCTCAGACCATACTCACACACACACACACACACACACAATTATTTATAAGCAAAAGTTCCTGAGGATAGGGGGATTACACGCCCATATATGTAGCTCCCCTCTGCTCTAATACTTTATCCAACCTAGTATGACAACAACTGATACCTATCAGGGTACTTGCCTTTCTTAGCAAGCTCTCGGGCGGAGCGTTTACTTTGTCATAAACATTCACGCATTTTAATTCATATACAAACACTCACACCTTTACAGTTTAAAAATATGCATTTGCTTCCTCAGTGTAAACCATTTCAATAAATAATAACACCATTTATGTAAATTAGCATATATGCGTAAAAGACACTCCTCAAACTAACACACCATTTACTTCCCCTATGGTACGGGTTGTGCGGCCCGAAGGCTGGACATATGCCCTAGGGGATCAACCTAGATACAGTCAAAGTAACCATCTGCAAGTGCGTCTGCAGGCATCCACAACCCAGTTGTAGGTCCAATTGCCTTACCACTTCCTGGTCCTGTCCCCAGGAAAGGTACTTCATCCTTACGCAGGCCAATCGGCTGAGACCACCCTACACCTCTCAATATAGTGTGGGCGCACATGGCCAAATAATAATTCCCTAATAACAGTACTGTGCTAACAATACAACTGGTGCTCAGAGTTCTTAAACCATATCATGCAATTTCAGTAATAAAAGTTGTAGTATAAATCTCATTTCATATAGAACCTACCCTTTAATAAAACCCGACCCCCAGCCGTCAAATAAAACCCGGCTCACAACCGTTAAATAAAATCTAGCCCTTAGCCGTCATATCAAATCCCAGTATTTTGCAAAGGCAGTTCCAATATTTTCACAAATAATTCAGTATTTCACAATCATTCCCAAATTCGGTTATACAATAAACCATATAGATTATTCACCTGCCACAAGATTTTAGTATTTGAATATAATCTAATAAACAACCGAGGAGTACCTTGTAGTATACTAGTTTGTAAAGTAAAACCAAACTTTTCACTGTTCAATTATTCAAAATATCGTATCATATATCCTATATTTGTAAAGTCCATTTTGAATAGTCGATTTTCGAAATAACCTTTGAAATCATAAGTATACATACATATATATAACAATTTAATCAGTTCAAACTTAATAAAAACCTGACTTGACTTAGTCCCCTTACTTGTTCCTGAAAAATAGACCGCTAACGTTCTAAAACCAAAATCACTAACTATAAGATCCCGCAGCCGAAAGTGAACCAACAAACCAAGAAAGGAGAGGAGAGTGATCGGAGATCGAGCATGGGCTCCGAGTGAGCCTACGGGAGAGAGAGGGTCACGAAAGAGTGAAAGTAGAGAGAGAGAGTCCAAAAACCCTAAAAGAGAGAGAGAAAAAAAAAATATTTGAGTTATGTTTTAAAATGTGTTGCTTAGCCCTTAAGTAAGCAAACTCGGAGGAAAACCATCAACGGTTTTCCCTGCACTCACAAAACCGTCAATGGTTTGGCAGTTGACCCACCCAATTGACTGAAACTAGCGACGATTTTTCCCAAGCTCTATAAAACCGTTGATGGTTTGGGTCCTACCAAACCAATTTTCTTTCTTTTTCCTTTCTTTTCCTTTATTTCTCTCTTCTTTATTTATTTACTTTTATTTTTTGGGTTCAAATTTCTACACCTAGGCCTTTTAATTAAGCCCAAAAAATCCAATGTGCCTAAGGTATATTGATTTCCCTATGGTCAGGCTATAGCCTTTGAGCTCATTCATATCATGTATGTTATACATTATTAAAGACCCAATTAAAAACAATAATGTATTTACAATAAAATACAAATGTCTTCTTCTTCTTTTTTTGCTCCTCAAATCATGGAATACGCCAAATGGTATGATCTTTATGTTCCCTCAAGCTTCCATCAATACTCTTTCATATGTGTGTTCTTAAATGATTAACCTGTTCAAGTATTTAGGCGCACACATTCGTAATATGCGGTTTGTCATTATCAAAACCAGGGATCGGACTCAAAAAGTCAACAATCTACCCCTTTTGATGATGACAAACGCATCAGAGCAAAATGAGATAAGTTAGAAAATGCTCTCCCTTAGAATATGCATTCTTTAACAAATAAACAGTACACAACTCAAGCATATCAAGAAAAGAAGACATTTCAAATCATATGCATTTAGGTTTGACATTAAGGCACAAGCACATAGCATGCAATGTAGCTCAGAATTTTATCATTTTGCTCTCCCTCTCCCCCTTTTGACATCAGCAAAAGGGTTAGGCTGATAAAAAAATATTTGATTATTTAGAAGAAGTCTTAGCTTAAAGAAAATGGCACTTCCCCTCTCTAAAAAATTTTTCATTTTCCTTAGAAATATTCTCCCCCTATTTAAAAACACTCCCCCATTTTGATGTAGTATTTGGGCATAAGAAAATAAAAGCATTTGGGCATAAAAATATAACTTTTTTTGAAAAATATTGCAATTGAATACACAAAACAATATACTGGTCATTTAATTTAAAAATTACATACCAAACCAGGTCAAACAAGAAGTGTTCACAAATCATTGCAGTTTAAACCGCAGTAATTACAATACATAAGACCCGCAAATAGAATGGAGTTGAGAACATGCGGCATATGATAGCAAAGAGTGGATTTGCGAATAAATTTAGTCTAACGGGTTCCATTTTCATATGTAATCATCGAACCAGTTATACAATTTCAAAAACATATATGTATATAATAATAATAAGGCAAGAGATAAAGAGTTTTAGCTTTGAAAAAAGTTCTTGTCATAAAGTATTAAAATAAATTTCCCCTATTGATATTATCAATGAAGTACTGGGGATGTGCTTGCTGAAAAAAAAAATCTTTTAAAAAAAAATGCAAGCAATATTTTTCTGGTATTTCATTTAAGCACACAAAATATAACCAAAAAAACACAACCACAATGATCCTAAAGATTTAACAATCACATGCAAGATCATATGGTAAAATCAAAGTCTATGTGGCAAGTATTATATTTTTCACTTAAGGTATTTAATAAAAGCATAATAATCAAGCAGATACCACAATACGTTTCAATGCACATCAAAGCTTAAGAATATTCGTGAGCACAAACAAGATAGAAAATTTATTTCAAGAGCTCCTCCTATCGATTTGAAATCTAGCTTAGATGAAGTAAACCGCTTATACTAGTTAGAGATTTATTTCATTATACCTAGTAGTATAAGCAACTATTTTGCATTCCCTAAACCAACTATACTGAATATTTGTCAACTATATTTATCCTTATCAGTATAGTTGTCCCTATAGACCTAAATGTATCAAAGAATGTATATTAAGGCGTGCTATAGAGTTCATGACCCAAGAATATTCCATGTCAAATCATAAAACTTCAAGCGCATGATATAATGTTCAGGGGTTTCAGAAGAGCCTCAATATTCAAAAGGCGAAGTGATGCATATAAGTTCTTTAATCTCTTTCTATAGGGATGGTGCTTAACTCTCTAAATACCTTATGATTATGTAAGGATGAAATTCAAAATTTTCAATTTTCACTCATCCTTTTAAAAAGATTTTAACATTAATTTTATCATAATCATCTATGTATAAGGTTTTATTTTGGGAAAATATTTGTCGAAATTTCAATAGCATGTTGTCTGTAAATCAGACATTTTCCCATAAACTTGTACTTGATAGCCGGTTGTTTTTAACAAAATATTCATATAAGGCATGCAACAACCTAAAATCCACTACTAGCATGCAATTCACATTACTGCATCCACCATGCAGGAGGCATTCTAGACTACGCATGCAATCAAGTAGCAATCAACAATTTATAAAATATTATCTATCCAACAAAGAATATAAACACTAAAGAGCAGTGGATAGATTTGAGTTCAGTGCAGTTCTTATGAAGGCATATAGACATAAATGTTATAAGATAGTGAGAGCATTTTAATTTATATGATCATGAAAAATATATGCTCCCCCTGGGTTATGCGCTAAATCATTTTATGCATTTTCATATTTTTCAAATTCTTTAGCCAAGTGTTCTAAGATTTTAAATGATTTAATCTTGGCAATAAATGTTTTAGACTTATCGGACCAAAAAGTCACAATTCGTTTGGGTGTGATAAGCCTTTGTCTGCCTCTTTTCTTATGAATCTCAAAACGTACAAGACCCAAGTTCAAATGATTTTTCATTTTTAAAGTTTGTGCATAGGGTTCTCAATCATTTGCATTTCCATATATGTTGAAACCTATAGCAATTATATTAGCCATTTAACTTAATTCACAAAGATGAAGTTCTAAATTATTTGATTTAACGTTTTGAGAGCTTATGAAGCGAGATAAGATAAATACTCTTAACAATTAAATTATCATTAAGTTCAAAAGAGCATTTAGAATGAGTGGACATTTTCCAAAATATTTTCGTGCTTAGTAATCATGTCTAGGTTTGAGCAAAGAGCGTCTAGGAGTGTATGAATTTTTTAATACAACTCTTTAGACAGCGGTATATATCCTCTAGATATAATTACTGTTTGGAGCAAGGATATGAACCAAGGAATAGACAAAATCTCTACCTGATGTGATCGTGGTATGGTAAAGATTTCCTATGGATTAGATAAACCAAAATTAAAGGATTTTTATTTTGAACCCAAAGGAAACAATCCCCTAGTGGATGCCTCTAATTTTGATTACAAGGAGGATGACTTTTTATTAGAACTAGATAGATATGGAATTTATTATCATTGGTGCTTATACCTAAAGTATGACCAAATTTTGATTAATGAGATTAGGGTTAAAGATATATAGAATAGGATGATCCCTAAAGCTCATCTCTCTGTAATAGACATTAGTTGCATAACTTATGATGTTTTAACTTTAAGCATGAGTTAAGCATTTAGAATCATTTACCAGACAAACATGCCCATGTCCAATTGGAAGTGGATGCAAATTGTAACTCCCTGAACCCGTAAACCCAGTCCGGTGCACTATACCTGATTGTCTGTGCTTTGTGGCGCCCCGAACCTGCCTTATGGGACCTAGGTGCCACTTCATTCATTTTCCTATATCTGTTATTCCATTAAAAATTACATAGCGGAAAACGTAACTACAATCCTCAATCAGAATAATACCAAAGTTTTCTACATCTATCTACATTCCAACATAAATCACACATCCACCTGTATCCACATATATACATAACTCCAAAAAAAACATAATCCACAACTTCCAGTATTCACAATAATCCATTTCTCAGAAGACTTAAAACATAAAACATAAAACATAAAGCATAAATTTATACAACCTAAAAGTATCATCAAGTTTATACATTTTTTTCCCTTTCTATAACCAAAAATGCTATCATAACCTTAAGCTCTTTAACCTCGATCTCGTCGAGGTCTTAAGAAAAGATGAATTTGTATTCGGGTGAGACACATCTTAGTAAGGGAAGAAACAATATATTAAATCAGCGTGTGGCCAACATGAGGTTTGTAAATAACAAATAAACTCATCATTTCCATTTAATCATAATTTCTAAAAACCTTTTCTAAGCCTGATCAAACACATGCAGGGTATTTTTCCAACGAGATTTCCTAAGGATTTGGGTGATTACCCGCCCATACAAGTAACACCCTTCTGCTCTGATACTTTAGGTAACCAATGGTCATAGTTGAAGCATATCAGGGCACTTACCATACTCAGAAAGCCCTCAGGCGAAGAAGTAATCTTGTACCCACACAGTTCATACAAAGGTTTACTAGCGAACGCTCCCGAGAATAGGGAAATTTACCCACCCATACAAGTAATTTCCCTCTGCCCTAATACTTTATGCAGCATACAACTACATCTGATAACTACTAGGGAACTCGCCTTTCACAGGAAGCCCTCGGGTAAAGAGTTTGCCCCGCCCCAAATAAGTACATATCATAATAACATGAATATTATTACTATAATAATTCCAAGTCAATGGAAAGTTAAAGAGAGATAATCTCCCTCTTCTCTTGGAAGGTGCTTTCCCACGGATGCTTGGCTTGATTGTGTGTTTGATGGTTGAATCTGAAAGGGATTGCTGTGTTTAATCCAATCGAGGGTTGCTGGAAGTGTATTCTTCCTGTTGGATAGTGAGTGGAAAATTTTGGAGTGTAGTGATTCAAATTTTGGGTTTCCCGCCTGATGTGGTTTTGAATTTGAACATTCCCTGGCCGATGGCTGGTGGTTCGAAGAGTTGGGTTAAGGTTGCAATGGAAAGCAAAGAAGGTAGGAAGGAAATGATTGAGAATGCTCTCAGGTTTATTGTTGCTAAAGTGGGCAGGAGAGGACAGTGGGTCACAAAAAAGGACTCTGAAATAATCGTAGAGTATGAAAAACTAAAGGAAAAGGCAGAGAAAAGGTTTCTGGAATCGCGTAAGCCTTTGCCGTCCACAACACTGTTTGATAGCCTACAGAACAAGCGAGATGAACATGCAAGCCCATTGGAATACTTGAGGAAGTCTGAAATGACTGGGGAAAAGATTCAACCTACCCCAATGGTTTTGAATGAAAGGATAATTGAATCACTTGGACTTGTGGGAAGTGAGGAGTCCTCGGAGAGATGCATGAATGAAAATGGAAACAGTGAGAACCAAACGTGGGGAGATAGGGTGGTGGAGGATTCTATCAGTGTGGAATCTAAAGCCCCGGCTGACCAAGATGATGGTTTGAAGGATAATAATAATGGAAAGAAGGTGAATGAAGATAGAACAAGAGTGAGGAACAACAAAAGGGTGCCCTAGTCAGAGCTATTTGCAAATAATAGGAACCCTAGTTGCTGTATTGCCATTCCTGCGTTTCAGTCAGATGGTAGTGGAGCAAAACTGAAGATGACTGATTTATCTCAACCGGAAGACTCATACCAGAAGTGTCTTGTGGGCTACATTGCTGGGAAACTCCCTGGTAGGGATACTTTGAGTACTTTGGTCAATTCGTGGAAAGTCATGGTTAAATATATTAAGCATGCGGATGGGTGGGTAGTATTCAAGTTTCAGAAGGAAGAAGAGCTAGAAGAGATTCTGCCGCAGGCACCTTATGTGATTCAGGGTAGGACGTTATATACGAAAAAGATGCCTAAGATGTTCCAATTTGGTTCTGAGCACAGGACCACTTTGCCTATTTAGGTTCCTTATAGAAACTGAAAAGCCAAAGGAAGTGGGAAGCAACATACCAGAGTCAGGATGCCAGAATGTTAATAATCTGAATAAGGAACAGGTTAAGGGAGATAAAGGAAAAGAGAAGGTGGGGACTTCTGAATGTTTGGCTGACACATTATCTGATCCCATTTGTGGGGCTGTGCCAGACCAGTTGGGTTGTAGAAAGATGAATCGGGTATGTGATTTATTCCCTGAAGTTGAATGTGTGAGCATTCAGTCTTCGCTGATGATGGAGAGGATTGAGGAGGCTTGTAATGCTACTTTGGGGGGGTCCTTAACGTTGGCCTTGATGCTTTGGTCCCTGATAATTCTAGAAATGCTAGGCTGCAGGGTGGTGGATCTGGTGGTACTCCTATAGATTCTCAAGGGGATTTCGATCTTGGGACTAGGGGCAATGGTATAGATGTGAATTACCATCCTGATCCATGTCGAATTGTGTCCCAGCACGAGGAATGTGCCGTAAAGGCTAGTGGAGGTTCCAAAGTTGGTTGTCCAAGTCAAACTAATAGAGCCAAAAATGAAGGAAGTACTGCTGTCAAGAACAAAAAAAGGGGGGCCTAGCCCCCACAATGCACAATGAAGACAGTTGCTTGGAATATTAAGGGCCTTAATATGCCCCTAAAACAAAAAGGGATGGAGGATCTCATTAGGAAAAATAAATTGGATATTATGGGGATTTTGGAAACAAAACTATCTATGGAAAAAATTGGAAAGAATGATGAACAAGAAATTCAGGGGGTGGGAACAAGTCAAATTTTGAGTTACATAGGGCTGGAAGAATCCTAATTATCTGGAATCTTCAGAAGGTGAAGATGCAGGTATGTCATAAAAGTGAGCAAGCCATACACTCCTTGGTTAAATGCCAAGTAACTTCGAATGAATGCCTTATGAGTTTCATCGATGGATTTAATACAATAGGGGCTAGAAGACCATTATGGATGGACATTACCCAAACTGGTTTTGCCTTTACTGGACCTTGGATGCTATTAGGAGATTTTAATTGTGTTTTGAATAATGAAAAGAAAAGAAATGGGGTACCAGTATCAGTATATGATATGAAAGACATTAGTGAATGTTTCAATGTGGCTGGCCTGACTGACATGAAATCCTCAGGTTGTTTTCTTACCTGGTCTAATGGGAGAGTGTGGTGTAAGCTTGACAAAGTAATGGTTAATCAGGCTTGGTATTTGAATGGCTGGAATACTCAGGTCCACTACCAGTTTCCTTGTAATAACCCCAAAAATGGATATAAAAGATTAGTGGATTGATTCCCAAATAAATAAATAAATAATTAATTAATTAATTAATTAATCGGATTAAAAAATAATAATAATAATTAAAATTTATTTTATTTTATTTTATTTTTATTTTTATTAATAAAATATATTATTATTAATATTAATTAAATATATTATTATTATTAGTTATCCTAAAGCTTCTCAGCTTCAGGATTCTTCTTCTTCTTCTTCTTCTTCTTCTTCTTCTTTCTTTTCTTTTCTTTTCTTTATTCTTCCTGCAACGCAGGACTCTCTCTCTCTCTCTCCTCTCTCTCTCTCTCTCTCTCTCTCTCTCTCTCTCTCTCTCTCCCTCTCTCTCTCTCTCTCTCTCTCTCTCTCTTTCATTCTCTCTCCCTCTCTCCTCAATTTTGTGACGAATTTTCGCTCGATCGAAAATCCGAAGATACCGTTGGACTCCATTCTCCGCTGTCGTCATTTCTACTGGAGCGGATTGGTGGTAGGAGCGGCGTAGGCGTATTCCCTGAGGTAATCTATTTTTTCCTTTTTCTTTAATTTCTTACAAAATATAAGCCCAATTGATGAACGGACACCACCACGAGAATTTAGGGATGATTCTCTACAAGTCTAGTGGGACGGAATTCTCATGGGGGTGTCGAGCCAAAACCCCAAATTTGGGGTACAGGGGTTATTAAGGGGCTTATTTTTAATTAATTAGCATTAATTTAGAAATGCTAAAATATTGAGCATCTGGGGCTGAAGTATGATTTCTGGAATTTAGGGCCTGGGTGAGCGCCGTGGGTGTAATTTTGGGACCCACAGGAAAAATTCAAAAAAATTAAGTGCGGGTGTTAAATAATAGTTTAAATATTAATTTGAGATATATAGAGCCTAGGGAAGGCTAAATGAGTATTATTTTGGAGAAATAGATTAATTAACCTGGGAAAAATGTAAATTGCAGGAATTAAATTTCGGCCGCCAAGGGCATGAGATTTTGGGTTCTAGTGAGACTCTCAGTAAGTCAGGTAAGGGGAATAAATTATAACAGTCTTTTTATGAAAGTTATGGGTTGAGAAATATGTGAAAATGGTGTATGTTAATTTACCTGAAATTTATTATGATATAAATATCAGATGAAATTTGTGTGGCATATGATTTATATTGAGAAATGTTTAAACTGAGTTAGATGATTTACCCTGTGAAATATGTGATACTGAAATGTGTTTTAATATGAGAATTGAAATGTGGGAAAATGAAGAAAGATGAAATATGGAAATGTGTTCAAGAAATATTGAGTAATTGTGAAATAAGATATGTATATGATAGTATGAGATGAGATGAATTATGAACTAAGAAAATATCATTTAAATGATGAAATGTGTGGAGAATACTGATATTGAAATGTGAATATGTGAAATGGAAAATATTGCAATATTAATTCTACAATATGAAAATGAGAAATGTGGAAATACGTGAAATATGAATGATAAAATGTCAATATTGCATAATAATTATGAGTATGTGGTGGTAAGCCCTGTTGGATGGTTATGATATTGAGCACGGTACCATTGCTAGTGGTGCTAGTGCAACCACACGGACTCTTGGAGCGTGTGGCGTGACAGTTGACTGTGCCATTGTATAGGGTTGTTGGGCCCCCTAAGTCCGAATTAGGGTTATAGGCCAACTAGTCATACTACAGACGCGATATGTGATATGATATTTGATCTAACCGAGTCGGCCAGCCGTGGTTAGATCAAGCCTTCGGGCCGCACAACCTTAACCATGGGGGGAAGCATGACGTGTATAGAAAGATCCTCAGGGTGGCCATGAGTTACAGACACGATGTTGGTATTTGATACCGAGGATAGTCATGAGCCAGAAAGTAAAGTGGAAACGGAAAGTGAAAGAATGATAAAATTGGTTACAATGAGAAATGAAAGAAAGAATGGAAATTAAGAAATAAAGAATGATAAATTTGAGAAATGGAGCCGTGTGAGTTAATAATGTAAATAATTAAAGTGAAACTCTCCGCCTAAGGGCTTACTGAGTAAGGTGAGTGCTCTGATAGGTATCAGATGTGGCCATACTCGGCGGCATAACGTGTTAGGGTAAAGGGAAGCTACCTGTATGGGCGGGTAATCTTCCTTATTCTCAGGAACTTCGTGGATAATTATGTGTTGGATATCATTGAATTTGATAAATGATTTTAAAGCTTATAAAAGCTTGTGTTGTATATCTATATGATTATGAGAATGTGTATATCAGTGTATTTTCTCAGATGAAATGATGATTTAAAAAGTAAAGTGTATTATAATTGTACTCATATGGCCACACACTGTAAATAATTTATTCCTTCTTACTGAGATGTGTCTCACCCAAATTATCTAAATTTTTCAGGGGACAGAGATAGGTCAGGTGGTAGAGCTCCGTGATCATAGGGAGCTTTGGACTAGGGAGGTGTGATTCCCTAGGGTTGTATTGTTTTTAGATATGAGATAGTATTGTGTATATGTGTATATGGATACTCTGGGTATTGTATTCTGACTGATATGTGTATATTATTTTCCGTTATTAGGTTATATAATAAAATAACTTTTTACCCGATACCTAATGCAGGTCGGGTCGTATGAATGATAGTAGGATTGTTGACGTGACCGATTTGTGAATGTTATGGATGACGTGTGATTATTTATTATTATTGAAAAAAAAATTTGTACAAAAATCAAGGCGTCACATTCCTAGTAGTCTGTCTGATCACTCAGTCTCTCTGGTGTCCTTGTTTACTGAACTAGAGTTAGGGAGACTTCCTTTCAAGTTCTTTAATATGTGGACAATCCACCCTTTATTCCAAGAGAGAGTTAAAGAAGTTTGGCAGGGAAGCTATGATGGGTGCAGACAGTTCTATTTGGTTAGGAAACTACAAGCTTTGAAGAAGCCATTAAGATCCCTAAATGCTTGCTACTTCTCCCATATCTCAGTGCAAGCTGAGAAGGCAAGTAATGAACTTCTAGAAATTCAGAGTAAGTTACATGATGATCTTACTTGCCTCCAATTGCAAAAGGAGTTGCATTATAAGAAAGGTGTAGCAGTAAGGTTGGAAAATGCTAACAAGATGTTCTTACCCCAAGTAGCTAAGTGTAAGTTCCTGAGGTACAGTGATAGGAACTCTTCTTTCTTCCATGCTCTACTGCGAAGGAACAAATGTAGGAATCATATATCTGCTGTTATGAAATAGAATGGTGAGCTTACAAAGTCATATGATCAAGTGGCATTTGAGTTTGTGACCTTCTACTCTCAGCTTCTGGGTATTGAAGAGAGTTGTTCAAAGTTAAATACCCAGGTGATAAATAGGGGAGCTGTGTTGAATGAAACAAGAAGGAATGACATGTTAAGACCTATATCAGAAGAGGAGATAAAAGAGGCTTTGTTCAGTATTGGGAATGATAAAGCTCCAGGTCCTGATGGTTACTCTGCAAGTTTCTATAAGAAGGCTTGGAATACCATTGGTCATGAATTTTTTTTAGCAGTAAAGGAGTTCTTTCAGAGTGGCAAACTCTTAAAACAGATAAATCATACTACTATTGTCTTAATCCCTAAGACTAGTCATGCCTGTACAGTAAGTGATTATCGTCCAATATCCTACTACAATGTTCTATATAAAGTTATTGCTAAATTGATATCTGGTAGAATTAAACCATTCCTCGAAGACCTGATAAACCCAGCCCAAGCTGCATTTGTCAAAGGGAGAAATATGGTGGAAAATATATATCTAGTGCAGGAACTGATAAGAGGTTACAAAAGGAAAAGAATATCCCCTCGATGCCTACTGAAAATTGATTTGAAAAAGGCTTATGACTCTGTTTCATGGGCTTTCTTGAAGGATATGTTGGTGAATTTAAAATTTCCTGCTCAAATGATCACTTGGATCATGGAGTGTGTCTTGACTGCTTCCTACTATGTATCACTAAATGGAAGGCTGAATGGATTTTTCAAGGGAAGGAAGGGGCTTAGATAGGGTGATCCTTTGTCACCCCTACTTTTTGTTATTTGTGTGGAGTACTTGTCGAGGCTACTCAAATCATTAGAGGGTAAATTTAGATTTAAATTTCATCCCAAATGTGATGAATTGAAGATTACACACTTGGCCTTTGCCGATGATCTCATGCTGTTCTCTAAGGGGGATGCTGTCTCAGTAAACTACCTAATGGATTGCTTGAAGGAATTCTCTCAGTGCTCTGGTCTCTCAGCAAATTGTTTGAAATCAAACCTGTATCAAGCTGGTATGAAGCCACGAGACTTGGAGATTATTGTAAATCAAATAGGATTCAAAGAGGGTGAATTTCCTTTCAGATACCTGGGAGTTCCACTATGTCATCTAAATTGAATGCTGCCCACTATAGGCCTTTGATTGATAGAATTGCTAGTTAGCTTAAAGGGTGGCCTGGGCACACTTTAACTTATGCTGGTAGATTGGAAATAATTAATTCAATTATTCAAGGGATATAATGCTTTTGGCTTGCCATTTTTCCAATTCCAAGGAATGTTATAAACCAAGTAATCAAGCTATGCCGAGTATTCCTATGGGGTGGTAGGAGGAAGGCCTTGGTTGCTTGGAGGGAAATCTGCAAGCCAAAACAAGAAGGTGGCTTGGGAGTGGTTGACCTCAAGACATGGAACAGAGCACTGTTAACTAAAGCGTTGTGGAATGTTCAAGCTAAAAAGGATAGTTTATGGATGAAATGGATCCATCAGTTCTGCTTGAAGGAGGTTGAAATTTGGTATGCTGTAGCTAAAAAAGATGACTCCCCCCTATTCTAAAGTTTGGTTGAAATCAAAAACCAGCTAGTGCTGAATTCTGGGAGTGTGGCTGCTGCCATAGAAATTATGGAAAGAATGGGAAGTGGTTCGCATACACTCTATGATTTCTGGAGGGAGAAGAGTCAAATAATGCCATGGACAAAGTCTATCTGGTATAATGGAATCTCCCCGAAGTATGCATTTTGCTTGTGGCTGGGTTGGAAGGGAAAGCTACCAACTTGTGACAAGATAAAAGGAGTAGAGATTGACTTAAGATGTACCTTCTGTAATAGCGATATGGAGACACTTGAACACCTTTTCTTCGGCTGTAAATACTCGGCTAAAGTGTGGGGTAGCATAAGGAAGTGGATTGGAATTGAAAGGGCCATGACTTCAATCAAGGCAGCGGTGAAATGGTTACATAAAGAAGCATAAGGCAATGGAGTTCACTCAGCTGGGAAGAAAATTGGCTTGGCTACTTCTATGTATTTTATTTGGCACTCTAGGAATAGAAAAAGATTTGATAATCATGTAATTTCTTTTATAGATTTAATTAGTGTCATACAAAGACATATCTATAGGGCGGTTTTTGATAAATTTGACATGTTCTGAGTTTGATATTATAGGGCATGTATCGATGTTCTTGTGATATCTCTAAGTATTGATAGTGTGATTTTTCAGTTCCTTGGCCCCTGGGTATGCCCAGGTTTGATGTATTCCAGGACTTTTGACTTGTATTGTCATTGTGGTATCAAGATGACCTGGGAATGCCCAGCATAGTTGTATATATTCTCAGTCAATCAATATATTTACCCAATTGATCAAAAAAAAATATATATATATTGATACTGTAATATAAAATTCATTCTTACTTTACTTGGTATTTGTTATCTTTGTATATACATATTTTCATGTTCTCAATAGTTCATATTACGTAGTTCACTTTCATAGTTCTCATTGCATAATTCTTATGTAAAGTCCACCTTGAGTGGATCTCATGTAAAGTCCATCCTACGTGGATCTCACGTAAAGTCCATCCTACATGGATCTCATGTAAAGTTGATCCTACGTGGATCTCACATAAAGTCCGTCCTTGGGTGGATCTCATGTATAGTCCACCTTGCATGGATCTCATATTATACACTTTCTCTATAATAGTTCACATCACGTTAATCCCATTTCGTATCAACCAATACACATGCAACCCATATTTTTATCACATTTTAGTATTCCCAACATCTCATAAATGTACATATCATAATTCATCACATAATTTCCATTTTTACTCATGCCACACAATTTAGCAATATATTTCAAGCATGTTCGATAAAATAAGCCAACCCTCATATATCATTTATATACTGAAAATATACCCTTCATTTCTTATACAATTTCCCTGAAGAATCCTTTCATCAGTCCATTTTCACATATACATATATAATAAAACAGCCCTAGGCTTAGAAATCATATTTTAAACGGTTGGTATTTTTAACCCATAAGAAAACATATACATGTACATAAATTATCTATTTTTTTTATCAGTTCAAATCATAAAATCCTGGTTTAATATATTTTCCCCCTTACCTGCTTTCTTGAACTACGCCAATAGGAACCCCCAAAAGATGTCTATGACGCTCACCTAGATCCTGAATCAAAAACCCTAGTCTAATCAGATAAACCCCAAATAACCTACTATTTCTACATTTTCTCAACCTATAAATCTTAAATAAACCTTTATAACCTCAAAACTAAGAATCTTAACCCTTACCTCAACTTAGGAGCGTTTCCCAAAAAGCTCAGTTTAGAAAACTAATGTACTAGATGTATAGAGAATCTTCCCTAGAACATCGTAGCGGTCTCCGATTGTTGAGTCGGGCTGAATTCGGGCCAAAAAAGTTAGAGAGAAGGTAGAGAGACATTTTAGAGAGATAAATAAGGAGGAAAAAATAGTTTTCCTTCACCAAGAAGCTTCCCCTAACCCTTTTATACACGCTGCTGCCACGTGGCCTGGTCGATGAGTAGACAAGATTCATCGACGAGTCATGAAAGGAACTTCGTCGATGAGGAGATTCATTCGTGGATGAGTCTTAAAATCTAGAATTTGCTCATTCGGGATCTTCTCGTTGACGAGAAACTGAACTTCATCAACGATCTTTAGAGAACACTCGTCGACGAGGTCTGTTGTTCCCTTCTTTCAAAATTTTTCCCTTTTCCTTTATTCCTTACTTATCTATTCCATTTATTATTTTTATAATTATTTAACCATTCTCCCCTCCTTTAGAAAATTTCATCCTTGAAATTTCATTGATCATTTATTTCTACATTCCACTAAATTACATACAATTCCATAATATCATCAGATAAACTTTTACATCATTTATAACTAAGTAAAATCATCATATAGACTTTCAATTCATCCATAACTGAATTAATTTATAATTATTTTAATCATAAACCCATACTTGCACCCTCGGCATTATCTAGCTCAGGCTGGATCAACGAATAAACTCGTGCTGGACCACCTCTTCCCAGTGGTACTTGTTGTTTCCCCCGGTTCTGACTCGACACAGGTGTATTTGGCAATAGCACATGATAGTTCCGCATGATATGCCCCGTCTTACCGCACCTGTAGCAGTTAGCCCCCCCAGCCCGGCATTCACCCATGTGCCTTTTGTTACATCTATAGCATACAGGATAAGATAAATCATTACAATACCCAGAATAGCTCTGATCTTCCGCCTCTTGCCTCACACCCACAGCGTCCCTTTCTTTCTTCCACAAGCCCTAACTACCCTCAGCTTGAAAACTGGAAGGTGCATGCCTTTTCCTTTGCTCTGGCGATCCTAAACTACCCTGCAAGCTCTTTTCTAGTACTGAAGTCTTATCTACCAAGTCTGAGAAGTTCTAGACCTAGAATCCTACTACAAGCTCAAAGATCTTTCATTCGAGGCCTTTTTCGAACATTCTGGCCTTTCTCGCCTCATTTGGAATCATAAAAGGTGCAAAGTGAGATAGCTCTACAAATTTTTCCGCATACTCTCCAACAGTCGTATTTTCCTAGGTCAAATTGGTAAATTCCTCAACCTTTTCCTCTTTAGTGGACGAAGGAAAATACCTGTCAAAGAATAGTTCCTCGAATCGTTCCTAGGTTAGCGCCACTTTCACTACCCTTTGTCCCTCTAGTAGCTTCAAAGAAAGCCACTAGTGTTTTGTGTCTCCAATCATCTTAAACGCAACAAAGTGGACCTTCTGTTAATCTATGCAGCTGATACTTCCATTATTTCTTCAATTTTCTGAACCCAGGTTTTTGCAGCCACTGGATTAGGTCCTCCCTCAAAAGTCGGAGGGTTCAACCTTATAAACTCTTTGATGCTACTGCCGTGATCTACAACTGAACAGTTCTGCTCTCTAGGCTCCTTCCTCATTTTAGCCCTAACTTGACGGGCTATACCCCACAACACTGTGGAAGTATCAATTTCCTTTCCATTGGAAGTCACCGAATCATCCCTTCCTTCGGCCTCTGCGTCCTCATCTCTAGAATCCATCCTAAAAATAGGACAAGAAAGAGATAAGAATTTCCATATCATAATCCCAACAACACAATTATATAATTTAAATCCAATATACATACAAGTTCCCCATATAAGGATTAGTCTCACAGTTCAGAAATGAAAACATCTAAGGTTTACCATGACTTTTCTGAGTCCGTCGACTGTTTCAAAAAAATCACAAGAAATCGTCGACATATTTCCGCCTTCAAACTACAAAACAAAATCATATACTTCTCAACACCTAACCTATCCATCTCCTATCCTTATTATCACCTATTCCTATACTCTGATATTGATCATTCCTTAAGTCTGCAGAATCCCAAAATCTAATTATCTGATACCAAAATGTAACACCCCGAACTCGTAAACCTGGTTCGGAGCGCTATACCTGATTAATTGTGCTTTGTGGCGCCCTGAACCCGCCTTGTGGGACTCGGGTGCCACGTCATTCATTTTCCTGTATCTGTTATTCCATTAATAATTACACAATGAAAAATATAACTGCAATTCTCAATCAATATAATACCATAGTTTTCGACATCTATCTACATTCCAACATAAATCATACATCCACTTGTATCCATATATATACAAAACTAAAAAAAAAACACATAATCCATAACTTCCAATATTCACAATCATCAATTTCTCGGAAGACTTAAGACATAAAACATAAAACATAAATTTTTACAACCCAAAAGTATCATCAAGTTTATACATTTTTTCCTTTCTATAACCAAAAATGCTATAATAACCCCGAGCTCTCTAAGCTCAATCTCGTGAAGGTCTTGAAAAAGATGAATTTGTATTTGAGTGAGACACATCTCAATAAGGGAAGAAACAATATAGTAAATCAGCGTGTGGCCAACATGAGGTTTGTAAATAACAAATAAACTCATCATTTGCATTTAATCATAATTTCTAAAAACGTTTCTTGAGCCTGATCAAACACATGCAAGGTATTTTTCCAACGAGATTCCCTAAGGATTTGGGTGATCATACAAGTAGCACCCCTCTGCTTTGATACTTTAGGAAACCAATGGTCACAGTTGAAGCATTTCAGTGCACTTACCTTACTCAGTAAGCCCTTAGGTGAAAAGGTAATCTCATACCCACACCGTTCATACAAAGGTTTATCAGTGAAGGCTCCCGAGAATAAGGAAATTTACACGCTTATACAAGTAATTTCCCTTTGCCCTAATACTTTATGCAGTATATAGCTACATCTGATACCTACTAGGGCACTTGCCTTTCTCATCAAGCCCTCGGGCAAAGAGTTTTCCCCGCCCCAAATAAGTACATATCATAATAACATGAATATTGATACTACAATATACAATTCATTCTTACTTTACTTGGTATCTATTATCTTTGTATATACATCTTTTCAGGTTCCCAATAGTTCATACTACGAAGTTCACTTTCATAGTTCTCATTGCATAATTCTCATGTAAAGTCCACCTTGCGTGGATCTCATGTAAAGTCCATCCTACGTGGATCTCATGTAAAGTCCATCCTACTTGGATCTCATGTCAAGTCCATCCTACGTGGATCTTATGTAAAGTCCATCCTTGCATGGATCTCATGTATTGTCCACTTTGCATGGATCTCATGTATAGTCTTCCTTGCATGGATCTCATACCATATACTTTCTCTGTAATAGTTCACATCACGTTAATCCCATGTCGTATCAACCAATACACATGCAACCCATATTTTTATCACATTTTAGTATTCCCAACATCTCATGAATGTACATATCATAATTCATCACATAATTTCCATTTTTACTCATGTCACACAATTTAACAATATATTTCAAACATATTCGATAAAATAAGCCAACCCTCATTTATCATTTATATACCGAAAATATACCCTTCATTTCTTATACAATTTCCCTGAAGAATCCTTTCATCAGTCCATTTTCACATATACATATCTAATAAAATAGCCCTAGGCTCAGAAATCATATTTTAAATGGTTGGTATTTTTAACCCATAAGAAAACATATACATATACATAAATTATCCATTTTTTTTATCCGTTTAAATCATAAAATTCTGTTTGTGTTTGTGTTTGGAGGGGATCAAAGCATGGACACTAATCTTTATCTACTTTTAAATTTGAAGGTATTGATAACATATGTGAGTTTGTGAAGGATTGTGCATATTGAAAGCATATAGGAAAATGGACGTACAAATGAACCGATGAAAAGATGATAATTTATCACAAAATATTGGGTACAATCTAATCAGATAAACCCCAAATAACCTACTATTTCTACATTTTCTCAACCTATAAATCTTAAATAAACCTTTAGAACCCCAAAACTAAGAATCTTAACCATTACCTCAACTTAGGTGTGTTTCCTGAAAAGCCCAGTTTAGAAAACTGCTCTAATAGATGTGTAAAGAATTTTCCCTATAACACCGTAGCAATCTCTGATCATCGATTCGGGCTGAATCTGGGCTAGAAAGTTAGAGAGAAGGCAGAGAGACGTTTTAGAGAGAGAAATAAGGAGGAAAAAATGGTTTTCCTTTGCCAAGAAGCTTCCCCAAACCCTTTTATACACGTTGTTGCCACGTGGCCTCGTCGATGAGTAGATAGGATTCATTGACGAGTCACGGAAGCAACTACGTCGATGAGGAGATTCATTCATTGATGAGTCTTAAAATCTAGAATCTGCTCATTCAGGATCTTCTCATCGGTGAGGAACTGAACTTCGTCGACAATCTTTAGAGAACACTCGTTGACAAGGACATGAAACTCGTCGAGGAGGTCTACTGTTCCCTTCTTTCAAAATTTTTCCCTTTTCCTTTATTCCTTATTTATCTATTCCATTTATCATTTTCCTAATTATTTAACCATTAAAATTTTCCAGGTCATTACACAAATACTAGGTTTATACATTTTAACCCTGAACCACTCCCTAAGCCTATAATCATCACAACCCCTAAACCTAGGAACCAAGGGAAGATTAAAATATTTTTATAATTTCTATTAGAATCCAATCTTCCTTAGATCCTACGGAGTTTGCCTTCATGCTTACCCACATCATTTCTTTTTCTAAGCCACTGGCACTTCTAAATGGACAAGTAGATTGAATGTGCCATTTCATTTTTCGAAATAAGCAAATTTTAGATTTTCGTGAAGGGCTATGCTCATTTATTCTGCTTTTACCTGATAAGGCATGAATGTGGATTTGATAAACAGAACATGAACCTTTTTTGAAAATATTTTTCTTTTTAACTGCAAAAGGTTCATTATGATTATTCTTTTCATTTTCAGCTTTGATTATAACTCTAGAATAATCATCTGTTTCTACTAAGGAAAAATTTCTCAATATCTTTTCAATCTTTTTCTTTTCTAAGGTGGTATGATAAGCTTTCAATTCTTTTAATTGTTTTTCCACCTTCTTATCCTCATTTTTCAAAAAAATTTCTTTTCAAATATCCTAACTAGAAACTTATGTATTTTCAATGAAGCTTTCTAGTTCCTCATACACATGCATGTTTTCATTATAGGATTTAACAAATGATTCATCACAAAATTTAATAAAATCATTACGTGAATCATTGCATGTGTTAGCCAAAACATCACACGAGCTATCAGATGATTCATCACAAGATATGTCACAATATTTGTTACAAGAATCATCGCACACATCATCGATAGATTTATCATTAGATTCAGTACATATTCTATAGCAGCATTCACAATAGGACTCATTAAAAGAGATAGAGTGAGAATCATATACCTCACTGACTGCAAATGCTACATCTTCATGATATGCCATTACTTGATCGTTTGACCTTGGAGCTTCTAGAGTGCCAGTTTCTTGTTCCTGTGTCTCTCCATATCTCTTTTCCAACTCATCCCAGATTTCCTTCGCACATTTAAATGTCATAATCTAAAGAAAAATATTAGTGTCTAAAGCACAGTACAGTAGATCCATGGCATGTGAATTTTCATGCATTACATTAGTATCATTTTCATTAACAGGCATACAAATTCCCTTAACAATCACTTGTTAGGCCCTCCGGTCTATAGATTTTATAAATATGCTCATTCTTATTTTCCAATGGGTGTAATTTACACCACAAAATACAGGAGGCCTAGTAGGAGATTATCCCACACCAAATGGGGATACACCAAATTGAGTCATTATGATCTTTTACAAAAACGTTTAAGTTTATGCAACGAGGCTCTGATACCAATTGTTGAAATTGGTGTATTCCCAAAAGGGGGTGAATTAGGTATTTAAAAAATTTATGCCTAGGTATAACTAATCCAAAAAAAGTATACCACAACCTAAGGTCTGTCTAGAACATATACCAATTCAACAGATGAATTACTGCATAGATATTAAAACAAATAAACAATTCTTAGTAATTCACAATCATTCAAAGTATATGTGTAAAATAGTTAGAGCATTAAACAATAACATATAGGTGCGGAAAATAAATTGCGAAAATGTAAATTGCGCATACGATATGTTATCAGGGTTCGGCCAATACTACCTACGTCCCCTCCTCAAGCTCACAAGCAAGAGGATTCCACTATGACTCGCTTAACGGGTGGAGCGGAACCTAATAAAACACCTTACCAGGATAGTGCACCTAGTTCTCTTAATCGGGTCTGAACCAGTCTAGTGCTCTCCTAATCGGGTCTGAGCAAGTCCAAGACTATTCACAGAGCTAATCTCCCTCTTTTGACAACCCATCGGGAATATAACAAATACCCAATAATTTTTGTAGAAACAAATGCTTCTAATACAAGCTGATGTGTACAATATGAAGTTCAAATACACTTACACATGACATGAAATATAAGCTCAAGTGAGTATGTGATTGTCTCAAAAGAACTTATGCAATCTTTGAGTTAGATGTGTATAATAAAGCACTTCAAAGATATAACGAAAACAAAACTTTTCTCCCAAAAATATATTTCAAAGAATAATAGGACAAAATAGGATTTTGTTTTCAAATAAGCCAAGATAAAATATATGTATGATCATTGATGAAAATTAGATATAAAGTATGTGCTTTTCAAAGCTCTCAAGAACCCTCAAACGATATCTCCAATATATATATATTAGAAACAAAGTGCAGGAGATCTAGGGTTCAAGCCCAAAAAGGATTTTGTAATAAAGCCTAAATGAGCTTATGAATTCTTGCAATGAATGTGCAAGAATCACAAGTAAAAATGTTTTACTCTGAAAGTGTTTATCAACTGAGATAGTGGGAGAAACAATAAAACCACTCTCGAAAATATTTTTCAAAATTAAGATTAAAGAGAGGGTGAATGCCTTGAATGATAAATGCCCAAAATATGAATGCTCTCTTTTAATAAAGAATTTTTCAAAAGAATAATGAAAAAGAGAGTAAAAAATTGAATGAAGAACAAAAATAATTTTGGGAGAATATTCTCTCTAATCTCATTATTGAAAATGAATAATGGAGGGGGTATATATGGACTCGGGATGATTTTTGACCGTTAGGGACATATTAGGAATTTTTAAAAATGTTTAATTCAAAATTTACCCTAATTACCACAGTTAAATTATGGCAACCCGACAGTTTCGGTCGCCCGTCCTTAGGGCCGATCGCCCAAACAGACACACGGGGTAAAGGTTAATTTTTTGAGTTCAGGTGCCCGAGGGTGAGTCTGGTTGGCTAGGCCAAGGCGATTTTCCAATCATTCGAGGTTCAGTTGCCTGGTGACTTGTTCGAACCTCACAATTCAGTCGCCTAGGGTGATTTTGAACTACAGGTTCATGCTCCCGGGGACAATAGAAAAAGTAAGCTTTAAGGTTCGGCTGACCATGGACGTTTAGTTCAATTTCGATTCGGTCGCCCAAGGCTTGGTCAACTATTGACCTCTAACCAGTTCGGTCAACTGAGGCATTTTATATTGCCAAGGTTTGGTCGCTTGAAACATCACAAATATGTCCTTCATGTCCCTGTTTGGTCTCTTGTGAAATTTCAACCCTAGTGAAAAAGCATGTGGCATTCAAGTGTAAGGGTCATGGTTCCTATTGTCATTCTATGGCTTAGGCTTTTTAATTAAGCCCAAAAAATACGATGTGCCTATGGTATATTGATTTCCCTATGGTCAGGCTATGGCCTTTGAGCTCATTCATATCATGCATGTCATACATTATTACAGACCCAATTAAAAACAATAATGCATTTTCAATAAAATACAAATGTCTTCTTCTTCTTCTTCTATTTGCTCATTAGATCATGGAATTTTTCAGACAGTATGATCTTTATGTTCCTCAACCTTCCATAAATTCATGTGTGTGTTCTTAAATGATTAACCTGTTCAATTACTTAAGCACACACATTAGTAACATGCAGTTTGTCATTATCAAAATCAGGGATTGGACTCAAAAAGTCAACACTTGGCGATTTAAAGCAGTTCGAAATGGTAAGAAGAGGTTTGACAATGATTTTTACCTCAGGCTAAACAATGGTCGTTTTGCTAGTAATAGAGTTTGTGGTAAAAAATTTAAAAAAAAAAATCTCAATTTTTTTTTATTTTTAGTATTTTTTTATTTTAAAAGGCCAATAATGAAGCCCTAACCTTTCTAAAACTCATGCATTTCAACTTAAAGCCTTTTTCAAAACTCACCATCTTCACTTTGATACGTTGTTTAATAAAAACAAAAATGAAAGATTGAACTTGGAAGTGACAAATATTGAAGAGAAGATTAAAAATGGGAGATTTATTCGCAAAATTAGAGTCCTTGTAGTTAATATGGCATTAGAAAAGATAAAAAGTGGGAAATCTATAGGACCAAATAAAATACCAATTGAAGTTTGGAAATGTTTAGGGGATAAAGGAATTATTTGTTTAATTAATCTATTCAATTATTATATAAAAACCAAGAAAATGTCAGAAGATCGAATAGAGGAAGAGTAAATTAGTACCTTTGTATATAAATAAAGGTGATGTTCAAAAATGTAATCACTATGGAATTAAGATTATGAATCACACAATGAAATTATAAGAAAAGGTTATTAAACATCAGAATGAGATTTGAAACAAAAATTTCAAAAAACCAATTTGGTTTTATTTCTGGGAGATTAATAATAGAAGTTATTTATCTTTTAAGAAGTTCAATGGAAAAGTATAGGGAAAGGAAGAATGACTTGCATATGGTTTTTATTGATCTATAGAAAGCTTATGATAGAGTACCTGGAGATGTACTTTGGTGGGTATTATGTTAAAAGGGAAGTTTGTAGTAGATATATGGAGGTCATTAAGGATATGTATAATAGAGTAGTGACTAGTGTTAGGATTGTAGGAGGAGATTCTAGAGAGTTTTCAATCACTATAGGTGTACATCAAGATTCTACTTTGAGTCCTTATCTTTTTACTTTAGTAATTGATGAAATTACTAGGAATATCCAAAATGAGATCCCTTGGTGTATGTTATTTGCAGATGATATCGTGTTAATTGATGATAGTAAGAGCAAGGTGGAGTCTAAACTAGAACTTTGGAGAGCCACATTAGAGTCTAAAGGGTTTAGGATAAATGGGAACAAGATGGAATATTTGAAATGTAATATTAGTAAGCTAAGGGGTAGCAATAGAGAGAAGATTAAATTGGGTAATCATAAGATTAATAGCACTGATAGATTTAGAAATCTTGGATTTGTTATGCAAGGTGAAGGGCAAATTGAAGAAGATATAGTACATAAAATTAAGGCAGATTGGATAAAATGGATAAGTGCATCAAGTGTAATGTGTGATTGTAAAATACCCTTAAAATTAAAAGAAAAGTTTTATAAGGTGGCTATAAGGCAAACTATGCTTTATGGTTCAAAATGTTGGGTAACTAAGAAACAAGAAGTAAAAAAATGAAATTTGTTGAGATGTGTATGTTAAGGTAGATAAGTGGTTTAATATTAAAATATAAAATAAGAAATGAGCATATACGCAATAATTTAGCATAACACCAATTGAAACAAGATAAGGGAGAGGCAATTTAGATTGTTTGGGCATTTAAAACGCAGGTCTACCAAAGCACCTATGAGGAGGAGTGAGTTAATTATGGTTTCTGGCATGAAAAGGGTAGGAGTAGGCCTAAAATAACTTGAAATGAAGTAGTAAGAAGGATTTAATAGCCCTTAATATAATGGAGAAAAATGTTTTGAATCAAGTGAATTGTCGGAGAAGGGTTCATGTAGTCGACCCCATCCAATAGGACTTAAGGCTTGTTGTTGTTGTTGTTGATGTTGTACCATTTTCACTTTCTTCAAAGACTAGTAAAAAAAGCCCGATGCTCCATTTCTTAAACTTTGATTTTCAAGGCAATAATACAAGTTTGACGTTTTCAAACCCATTGTTTCTTTTATCATTCACCATGACCACTATCATCATCATGTTTACTTTAGAATTAGGGTTATGAGGCCAACCTCTTTCAGAGCAACACTCTGAACTTCTCGAAGCCATATTGGAGTGCTTGAACAGTGATACTATCACTAGAGGACCAAAAAAGGGTATTTTCTATTTATTTTTTTTATTTTTGTTTTTTTAAGCCAACACATATGTAATTGTGACAACCATTCTGTGAACAAGTGTCATTAGAGTGCTAAATGGCTAGTCATCATTGAGAAGATTGGCTAATCACCTTCCATATGCATAAGTGTATTTTTGAACTCAAAATCTAGTTTTCACCGACCTTTTTTCAAGGTTTTTCTTTGTTTTCCGCTTTTTTCAAAAAAATAAGGTGGCAACTCCGTGTTATGTGCTTTCAACTATTTTACCCTATATTTTTTAAAACTCTTTTTGTTTGAGGACCACCATTCACTTTTCACCAACATCCCAAACAGAATCCAGCATCTTCTTTTAGGCGTTCGATTGACCTCTCTCTATTTTGAATATGAAGACATTGACTATAGGCGGTCGACCAACCCTTGTATGTGGTCGACCACCAACTCCTAAGAGTGCTCATTTTGCTCTCTCTCCTGATTTATTTTGAAATTTCAAGCATGTTAGTGCTTTTACATTTGGTAGAGCACCTTTGGTTGACATTGATTGATTTTGTCTTCAGAGTTTTCATGGTTTCTTTACAAAAAAAATCATTTTTTTTGTCAAAAAACAAATGGATTTGCATGAGTTTTCTCAAAAACTTCAATATGTTTGCAAAGTTTTCAAATAATTTGGGGTCATTTTTCCATGAAGATACGTTTGGGTGTTCTCCAACCTTTCCCATGATGGTCAAGTCACGTTTGTGGTTTTCCTTGCAAAAATATACACTTCTTTAAAACTATTTTAATAGTCTTCTCCTTAAACAAAGTAAAATGTCTTTTAGAAAATTTACTTTTTTAATGAACCATTCATAATGCGACTGTTGAATGGATTAAAAAGCTTCTTTTCTAGATGATAACTCAACGGAATATAAGTTGGCTTTATGGTTTTCCTCCCAAAGAAACCAAAATCATGCAATTTCCAATTGTTTTAAAAAATAACATTAAAAATATTTTTAAACTTGAATTAAAAGTATTTTTTTAGGAACTATAGATGACTTGATTTTCTCTTTAAGGATAGGTAGGCAATCTACTTTTTAAATTCATTTATACCAAATGGGACAAAAAAACCTAAATCCCTTCTTCATTTTTCTTTGTTGTTTGCGTATCATGTGTTACATATGTTTATTTTTTTATTAGGCATTAAAGTAGTAGGATTTTCACAAGTCCTACGAAAGCCTTTTCAAAAGGGATAAAAGTTGAACATTTTTAAAAATAAACCATTTTTAAGGGATGTACACACATACACACGCACACACACAAGGTAAACACGACAACCATTCAATGGAATAGGTGTTTTAGGGTGCTAACTCTTTAAATTCTCAAGAAAGGAAATTTAAATTATTACCTTCCCTATACATAATTGTTCTCTCGAACTTAATCTCTTTTAAAAAGGTTTTCCTCTATTTTGCCTTTTCAAAAATTAAAATAAAGTGGCAATTCCATTTTCAAGGATAAAGAGGACAAGTTAGATGTACCAATGGTTTGGTAGTCTATATTTGTTTGATTTCAAAACAGTCACCAAATATTGGCAACCTAAACAGGTCCTCAAAACCTGACCTCGATAGCTTTGGTGACTCTACTAGGGACACTAGAGAGTTGAGCCATCTTTTGCATGAATGCTCTTATCCACACACTTCGTTACTTCCCATGAGTTTTATACCCAAACTCCCAACCTCGTACAATATAGGAGAAGGAAGAAGTAGTAAGGACCTTTATAGGGCTTGTCTCTTATATAGGCCTTATGAGAATTCCTATACTTAATTTTTATTTTATTTTTTTCTCTTTGAAGGCAATTTGGGAACCTTTAGAACTGTAGCGTGTAGATTCTTACTATACACTAGATAACTTTCTATCTATGCCATAGGGTAGAGGCCTTTAGTCGATGTTGATGTTAAATAGTAATGTTAGGACACATGAAGCCATAGAAATTATCCCTAGGGGCATATCATTCATTGTGTGTTCTGTTTTCACCCTTACAAAATTTGATTGCATAAAGGTTTTAGCGTGCCAACTAGATTAATTAAATAGGTGCTTGAACCAAACTTATATCAACATCATTTGATATGTTGCACTAGTTATGCTATTGGATTCTATCCTTTTTGTCACTCATGCATTGACTAGTAAAATGTTTGCTTTCTCTTTATAAACCTTAATTCATATCATCTTCATAGGGTAATTCAAATTCTACTAAGAAGGAAAATTTATCCTGCTACTTGTGATCCAATCATTATTAGAGTTCAGTCACAAAACATGGAGTTACCGGAATCTAGCCAAAATGAGGAGAATGTGCAAGAATGGAATCTCCATTGGATAAAAGGATTAAGAGTTTGGAAAAGTATGTAGCGATTCTAGCCCAACTCATAAAATGGAAGTCACCTATAGTGGATGGAATTACCCAACTAGTTGCTCAAGAACCTATTTTCATCGATATAGCTGAACAAGAGGAAATTACTAAATCAAGAAGATCTGAATCAAAGTTAACCAAATCCAAAGATGAGGAAAGTCATTCAACTAAAGACAAGGATTGTATAACTAACAAAGGAGATCAACTGAGGTCAATTTAAGGCATACAGGATGAAGGTGTAAGATATTTTGAATATCTATGTCTTCTCCCTAATCTAAACATTCCAAAGAAATTTAAGATACTTGACTTTGATAAACATGATGGAACGGGATGTCCAAAGATTCATCTTTAGATGTATGCTCATAAGATAGAACTATATGATAAAAATGAAAAGTTGTTGATTCACATATTGTATGAAAGTTTGACTGGTCCAACTTTGAGGTGGTACGCTTCACTTATTAAGAACTGAATTCAAAAATCCTTGTCAACTTCACAATACCATTTTCGTATTACTATTTTATCCATAATATTTAAATATTTTTCCTTTTGTCTCTCTTGTAGTTCTGATGTCATTTGTTTAAGTCTTTTTATTTCATATTTGATATCATTTATTTCATTTTGCAGATCTTGTATTGTAGTATATTCAAATTGTTTATTTATAAATTTTCTCATCACTTCTTCCTCAAAACTCGCGACTTTAGAATTGTCTAGTTGGCTCGTAGTATCTTGTTCTATCATTTGTCTAAGTTTGCGAAGGTATTTGCCCTTTTGTGTAGGATTTTCAATTTGGTCATTCATTTTTAATATTGTACTATAGTCCTTTTTGTCCAAAGTGTTTACTTCTTTTTTACACATAAAAAATTCTTTACCACAACATTCTTCTTCAAATTTTGTTGACATAATGTCCTTTTTTTCCATAAATGTAAAATTTGTCACCTTTTTTTTATATTTTCTAGACTTTTTCTTATAAGTAATTGGTTCCTTTTGTCTTTTTTTTTTTTTCTCTTTTTTTAAAATGGAAACATTTGAGGCAAATGGTTATTTGATTGAGGTAGATGATTGTCTTGATCTTCACTATTTTGTTTACCTTTTCTTAATTTCTCTATTTTTTTATCTATTTTTTCTAATTTTCCTGTCTCAAAACTTTCTATTATGTCTAATTGTTTGCGGTTGTCCAATATTCATTGGTACAATTATGTTGTCCTACCATAATTTGAACGTGTTGTTGCATTACAGGTTGAGCCAAGTCTATGTTGTCAGCCATTGCAAATGGAAACCCTTGTATTTTCTCTATCTTTGTACCATTCAAAGAATGGAATATTCTTTTTCATTCTATTCATATCTTCACACCACCTCTATTTGTAATTTTCAATTCTCTTTGGTAAATCTTTTAAATAATTTTTCTTTTAACTCTTTATTTCTTTTTGACATAAATTCTTTGTTTAACTTTTTCTTGTTTATAACGAATTCTTTGTCTAGAACATTGCACTCATAAACTTGGTGAAAAGCAAGGTGTAGTCCCAATAGAGGGAGGTGAATTGGGTTTTAAAAATTTTCTTTTAAATCTTTTTAGGAATTCTTAACTTATCGTTGATTTTTCAAACTTTCAACAAAAGCTTATTTCTTAATTCAATCCACAACTACACAATCATCCAAGTAATTAATCAACCAAACCAATCAACCACAAAACATTCAATCAAGATATACTTTGCAACGTAATGTTAATCCTCGGATTTTTTAACTTGTATGCAGCCCTATTTATATAATTTTGAATCAATCCCTATATATATGAAATTTATCTCTTAATTTTATATTCAATACAACATTCAATCACTCTTTCCAAACACTTAGACCTTAAATAAACTTTAAGTTAAAGAGTTTTGGGGTGTTGAATCAATCAACGTACTACTTTGCAGTTTCCACAAAAGATTGATCAACTAACGTACTCCCTTTCGGTTTCCGCAATCCCAAAAACAAATTAAGCTTAACTTTATTGAACATCTAATCCATGTAGTGCATATGATTTAGATATTTAAAACATCCACGCAATTGTATATGTACTGAAAATAAAGAGTAAGGGAGAAAGAGTGAGACCGGGATTTTTACGAGGTTCCTACGTCCTCGCCTTTGGTAAACCACCAAAGGATTCACTAAGATCAGTTCCTTTGTCGGGAAGAACAACACCGTTTACACACATTCCTTCAGTAAGCTACAGCCTGTCTCTCCAAACGATGTACTCTCATTCGGTCACTCCTTCAATTAGGCTAGAGCCCACCTCTCTAAACAATATCCCCTTGCTTAGCCAATGATCCAAACAATCCTTGGAATCGTCAATCTATAAGATACAAATCAAATATTTGTGTACAAAGAATTGCTCACACAAAGAGTTGATTAGTACAACAATTCAGCACTATAATATACTTCAAAGTAAATAACAACATGGAATTTAACTTGAAACTCAAGGAAGTATATCACTGATTAATTCTTTCAACGATTGAAAGATTTAAAATTTGTAGCACAAGATTGGTGATTGAATCAGTAAGACCTCAGCAAATTTCGTAAACAAGATGAGAGTAAAAGAGCCTTTGAGTGTTGAGAGCAATTGAGAGAATTTGATAGCTGAATTTGATTCTTGGTTCTTGGTTAATTAATTCAATGATCTTTGAGGCTTATTTATAGACTTGAAAAAGTATGTCACTTGATCCCTGTCGCGACGTCTTGGCGCGCATGTGCCCCGGGTAGCGGAATTAAAATCATTTTTAATTTTCAAGGAAAAATAGGGAATATCGGAGTCGCCACTAACCTTTTAGTGTGGTTAGAACACATGATTACTACCCCTTTATGGGTAGAATGGGTCTACGTTACCAGAGCTGGGGTCGGGAGTTCGATTACGCGAGAGGAAGGTACGAGCACCCCCTACGCGCCTGTTCTTACGAACAGTACCTATTTAATTTAGAATTATCCCTAAGTTAATCTAAAAAGTCTATAAAATTACTCCTCTAGTGAATTTACTAATACACAAGCAAAATAAATAAATAAATAATACAAAAATATACGTAATATATAAATATTTACAAATTCCCTCAGAGTTAAAGGTACGTGAAGCCCGAAGGCTCATACCCCCGCATTAAAATCATAGGGATGTACATACACGAAAATAAGTAATAATATAAAATAAATATTAATATCTTACATATGATATAAAATATAAATATACCTAAGAAATAAAAATACTAAGAATATTTAATATTAGTAATAATAGAAAGTAACAAGAACAAAAACAATTATAAAAACAAGTTAATATAATCATAACCCTATTCTAATATTATCATATCAATAGTACAACGCTATAATATAACAATAGCATACAACAATATCACAATGACACTAGGTAAATAATTATGGCATAATAATTATAAGCTAATAATAATAATATATGGTTATAATAACACTATCCCGGCATATGTATACATACGCATAACAATAATAAATAACATGTAATCCAAATATATGTACATACACTAATAGTAATAACACCATTTACTTACCTATATATGTACTTGCACAAAAATGATAATACTAATAATACCGCGTACTAGGGAATACAATGTTAACACACATTTTTAAAAAATATATACCTATGTATATATATAATTATAGCAATAATAATATTAGTAATAATAGGCATACCTAAATAATACAATATCTGCCTTAATATTAACATGCGATTAATGATGATATATACCATATGGAAATAATTAATGAAAGTAAAGTAACAAATCAATCCCACAATTAACATGTAAACTATACAATATGGAAACAAATCGATTCTAGAATTAGTATGATAACAAATTAACCTTAACATTAATATGAAATAATACACAACGCGATTAATAACAATAATTGTAGAAGTATGTAAATAATATTCAAAATTAACTGATCAAGAACCCTACTTAAATGTAAACAATAGATATGAATAATGTAACAACAATAAGACAAACCTAATGATGTGAATACAATAAATCAAAAACCCTAAATATGTTACCAATACAATGACAATAAATCCAAAACCCATATACGCAATAAACATGATAAAAAAAACTTAAACTTACACAATAAAAATAATCTATATAATAAACCGGAATTTACGATAGTAAATAATATCATGACGTTTAATAAATATACAAACGATAAAAATCAAATGTATGACCAAAATACTAAATATAAACACTTTAAGTATTAGAATAACACAATAAATTAAAACATGAAGAACAATACCCTAAAATCCGTGGCAAAATAAGAATAATCTGAAAAAAGAAAACCTTAATAAACATAAGCAATCAATATGCACAAAACCACAATAAATCATATGTAAATAATAAACAAATATATAAACCAATGATGTGCCAAATAAGTATGTGTGTGCCTTGTCTGTGTTGCTGTGTGTGCAGTGTATGTGTGCAGTGTGTGTTTCATGTGTGTGTAGCGTGTGTGTGTGGATTCTACAGAATATACGCACAGATGCAGAAGTAAAATAAAAATAAAAATAAAAAAAGAAAACTTAAACTTTATGTAATAAAAAACAAGCTGCATCAATATATATATATATATATATATATATTTGTGTGTGTATGTATATACAGCAGAGGGGCTTACCAGAGACTTACCGTGGGCTGACGGAGAGGAAGCAGGTGGCCGGAGTTGATGGGCGGTGAAGTGATGACGGCGAAAACGGGGATGGTCTCGGCTGGAAGATCTCCGGCGATTGCAGAGGGGTTGTGCTCGGCAGTGATATTTCAGGAGATTGGTGTCGTCGTTTCCGTCTGGAGTGGCCATGAGGGATAGCTTCTTGTGGTGGTGGTTACAGCCGGGGCTGGGTGTTGGCCATGGTAGAGTGCTGCTGGTGGCTGAGCACCTGGGCTATGTTGTGCGTGGTCTGTTGCTGCCCTGCGTACAAAGGAAAGAGTTAGAGAACGGAGATATGAGGAGAGTGATGGAGAGGGGGGAGAGATCGTGTATAAGGCCGCTGCTGTTATGGGTGCTTGGCGTTGACAGCGCCGGTGAAGGATGGTGTTGCTGTGATAGCATCCGTAGTTGCAGACGGCGATGGATTTGCAGAGGATCTTCAAGTGTGGCGGTTGAAGCGGGGCCGCTATAGGTTGGTGGTTCGGCTTGCAGCAGGAACTGGAGTAGCTGGTCTCGGCTGCGTGGGTTCTGAAAGGTGGCCGGAGCAGCAGGAGTACTGTGGCTGGGTTGGATGGTGAGTGGAGGAAGAAGAAGATGTGGCTGGGAGGCTGGGTTGTGCTCTCGGATGAGGGAAGAAGAACCAGAACAAGAAGAGAGCAGCAGCAAAAAAAAATCTTTTCTTTTTGTTTTTTTGTTTTCGCTGTGCGCTCCGCCCCCTAGTGGTTGTAGCAAGGCCGCTACAGGTTGGTGGTTCGGCTTGCAGCAGGAACTGGAGTAGCAAGTCTCGGCTGCGTGGGTTCTGAAAGGTGGCCGGAGCAGCAGGAGTACTGTGGCTAGGTTGGATGGTGAGTGGAGGAAGAAGAAGATGTGGCTGGGAGGCTGGGTTGTGCTCTCGGATGAGGGAAGAAGAACCAGAACAAGAAGAGAGCAGCAGCAAAAAAAAATCTTTTCTTTTTGTTTTTTTGTTTTCTCTGTGCGCTCCTCCCCCTGGCGGTTGTAGCAGGGCCGCTACAGGTTGGTGGTTCGGCTTGCAGCAGGAACTGGAGTAGCTGGTCTCGGCTGTGTGGGTTCTGAAAGGTGGCCGGAGCAGCAGGAGTACTGTGGCTGGGTTGGATGGTGAGTGGAGGAAGAAGAAGATGTGGCTGGGAGGCTGGGTTGTGCTCTCGGATGAGGGAAAAAGAACCAGAACAAGAAGAGAGTAGCAGCAAAAAAAAATCTTTTCTTTTTGTTTTTTTGTTTTCGCTGTGCACTCGCCCCCCCCCCCCCCGGGGTTTTGCCTCTGCCCTGTGCATTCCTATTTATAAAACAAAACCCTAAAAATCCTTCTTTTCTTTTCCTTTTTCTTTTCATTCTTTTTTATACTTTTATGGTAATAATAGATACAATAATAATGATAATAATAATAATTAGTAAATAAAGTAATAATACTAATATTAAAAGCAATAATTAATAATAATAATAATAATAATAATAATAATAATAAAGTATAAATAATAATATAGGAAAATAATAACAAAAATAATAAAAAAATACTAAAAATAATAATAATAAAATAATAATAGTAATAATAATAATGATAAAAAATAGTGATAATAATAATAATAATAATCCTCTCGGCAAAAGAATAGAGGATATCCCAAAATAATAATAGTAAAGTAATACATAATACTACTCAGTAAATAAATTAATAATAAATAATGAAAATTATTATTGCAAGAAAACTAATAATAAAATAAATATAATATAAAATATAATAAAAATACTACATAATCCAATAATAATAAAACAGAAAATAATAAATACTAAAAATAATAGTTATAATAAAATAATAATAAAAATAAGGTAATAATAATAATAATGAAAATAAGAATAGACCTCTTGTTCTATCTGGTTAGGGTAAAAATAGGGTGTCTACAATCCTCAAGTGACTTGGAGTATTACCCAAGTTTTTACAAAGTTTGAGCCCCAAGCAACCTCTTTTAAAAAATTTATCCGGTATAAAAATTTTAAAATAGTCGCGTGGCAGTAGACTGGTTGTTTTGTCAGTCGCCTTCCTAGCTATTTTTAAAAGGGCGGTAGGGTGGCAGTCACCTGTCAGGACACAGGCAGTCACCTGGCTTGACCACCCAGGCGCCTGTCATGGTTCAAGCAGTCTATTGGTGGAACACAAGGCTGCTGTCCGCTTCAAGAACCTTTTAGTATTTTGCTTATAACTTTTTTCATGTAACTCCAAATCTGACGTTCTTAGTGTCAAAAGAAATACAAGATAAAATCCTATAACTTTCATGTTGAATACTTTTTAAAATAATGAGGTTTGGATAGATAAAAATACACCTCAATGCGTATGTAGAAAAATTAATAGCATTTGGAAAATCCTTTTTTTTTTTTGTGTTTTTCATTCCAAAAATGATTCTAATCATAAAAATATTTTCCAAGTATGTTAAAAGGTATTTAGGTCCAATAAATTAACCTAAGAGTTTCATGCATCTATATTTAAATTATTTGAAGTACTTACATGAAATTTCCTATAGACTTTTCAAAATTTCAATTCTTGAATTCCTTAAGGTCTTTATACTTGCTTCATCTTTCTTTGAGCTTTCATCAAGTTCTCTTTCATCCTCATGCTCTCATAATCTTCAAGATTTTATCTTTGAATCCATTTTTGAATCCATGTTTTAAGCTTCATATTGATCATCCTTCTTTGAAATATAAGTTTTCATAAATCCTTCTAAACACTTGTCCTTACATTCATCATTGAATCCTGAAATGACATCACTTAACCGAATATGTTAAGTTCCACTTGTTTGCAGCATCAAAACAAGATGTTAAGCCTTGTAAGGCCAACAATTGGTATTGTGTTGAAAAGAGGTTTTGTTTAGATTCTTCATAAACGAATTGTGCAATTTGTTCCTCAATTTGTATTCTTTTCATCTTCATAAAGGGATCTTCTTTGAATGTTAATGGTCTAGTTTTTTCAAAATTTGTAATTATGTGTCTGGGAACAAAAAAGGATCTTTGTCTAGATATGTTGGTCTAGAGTAAACAAATGATTCTTCATCATATTTTTCTCTTTGGAACCTAATTCCTACATCTCCTTATTCATATGTCATGAATCCTCCAAATTTCCTATTTGGAGGTTAGGCCTATGGAGGAAGGAACCTCGGCTTCATCTATTAGTCTGGTAAATTTATTTCATCCCATCTAAGGGTTTTTGGTACCATAACATTGACATGAGGTGAGGCTTCATAACAGATTATCTATCCAAGAGGTATTCTTGGTGGATTGCAATAGGGGGTGATTCCTAAACTTAAGAGTCTATAATAGACTTTCTAAACTAATTTGTAAAGGCTTGTTTGTTGAAGGAATTTGTACTTATGTGCATGTATATCTAACACTGGACATTTTTCCTTATGTTTTTCAGCGTTTATTCCTACGATAAAGTCTATAAAACACTAAAACTAAATTGGTCCATTGGTCAAGGAAGTTTCTACAATTCCTAAGATTGAATCCTTATACTCAGTGATTCTAGAACTTCTCTAAGAAAGATTAATAAGGCATTATTCAGTCCTACCTTTTTCAAATGTTTAATTCTTATTTGGACACATCCTATGTGAAGGTCATTATACCCGAGCTAAATATATTTCTTTAGAATCTTTTTTGGAAATTAAGTGTCTGGTTTATGTTTTGTATATGAAACTAACATTTATTCTTTCTTTTTTTGTCCTAGTATGGATTTGAAATCTAGGACTCTTCCTTTCTTACATATACTATGATGGGGATCAACATGTCATTCCCCTTTCTTTTGCTGATTTTGTGACACGTGGACAACCTCCCATTCTCCACTCCTTTCTTGACATGGTGACACATGGATGACCTCCAGATGTCCACTATTGTTTATATTTGTTTTGCAGAAACACATGGGTCGATTTTAAGACTTCTTGTGATGAAAGACTTTTCTTTGTTGAAGACTTTGTTATTGTGATGGAAGACTATTTTGAAGACTTTGTTATTGTATTGCTTTATATTGTGCTTGGATATATTATTTCAAGAATATTAGGTACTTGAATACTTTCAGTACGAGAAGACCCCAAGTGAAGTATCGAAGCAAGAAAACCCATGTGGGCCCCACACAACTCATATGGACCCCACACAAATTAGGCCTCCCTTTTACTTATGTTTTATATTTAATTTGCAAACATGCAAGACAACTTGCTTGCATGTGCATGTTTAATAAATTGTGTAAGTGTCTTTAATATGTTAGTAAGTTGTGAAAGTTTAATATTGTGTTTTCCCATACTATGTCCCCCATGCTTGTGTAAGAAGTTAATGTCTTGTCGTCTCCCCCCCCCCCCCCCCCCCCCCCCCCGCGCCATGTTAGCTCATATATCTCCACTGTAAGACCTAAAAAAGAATCCAAGATTTGGTTATTGAATATCGAGAGAATTCTCTTTGCTAAAGCTTGACAACTTTGTCCAATCTTTCGATTGAGTAGTGTGAGGCTACACGTTCTCTTCGAAGATCAAGCGGTGAGAGACCACTATCTATCTACCGACTTCATCACCATATCCTCCCTCCCTCACCCTCGCGGCCTACCCTCTAACACCCACACGGGCACACCCAAAATACACCCACACAACCACTCTTTCTTCATTGCATTGTTGTATTCATTTTGGTGATTCAAAACTTGTACGAAAGGACTTAAGGCGTGGTTTATCTTATGTTGAACAACGTCAAAGTCATCCAAACAATTACCTTAGTAACTTTAGTACTTGTGTTGAATCTTTGTTATATTTTCTGAACCCTTGTTGTTAGATTAAAATCTCATTTTTGAACAACCCCTTGAATCCATAGATGGTAATGTTGGTACTTGCTAGCTTTAAATAAGTTAGATGAATATTAGTTTGCTAACATAGAACTTATATTCTTGAATCTTTGAAATAACAAATTTTCAACATATAATTTGATTCCTTTGTGAAAGAACCAATTGAGACTTATTTGCTAGACAAATACATACACCTTCTCAAAATTCAAACAACATATGAATTGAAGCATGTTTTTATGGTGTTTATGCTTAGATAATTAAATTCTTAATCCATAGTGTTTTAGTGTATGTGTTTGTGAGGGTTGAATAGTAACTAGGTCAATCCATCCTGTCTTACATCATCTTGGTATCAGAGCCTAAGCTGAATCAAGCAAACCCTCTAAGTCCCAATATCTTCATTTTTTCAGCCATGAAATTAATGTGCAATTTTATCTATCAAAAACTTACCATCCTCAAAAAAGTTAAACAAAAAAATTGTGGAAATTTCTCTTAGCTTTCTTTTGATATCAAGATCGCCCTATTTTGAGTTTTTTAGCAAAAGTTATGCCTCAAATACTAAAGGGCATTCGCGGGTGAAATTGCCCATCCATTAGCAACTCGCAGGATTTCAGTATTGACTGAAACCGTTGACGGTTTCAGCAAAACCGTCCATTGTTTTTGCCCATAATTGCCCACCAACTTTGGGTCTTTGGACATTAGTTAGGTTAGGTTTACACTTGACCTTACTTTGTGTGACCAAACATCATTCCAAAAGGTTGTCCTAATGTTGTCTGAATCCTTCCCCAACCCCGAGGATGTCTACTCAAGTCGAGAATCCTTATCGAGGTCATAGGACTATTGTTGGTAAAGAAAGACCTCCCTTTCCCCCACAAAGGTGAGTGAATCTCCAAGATGACTTTTCTAGGAGACCCCCACGTCATAAGCCTTATGCCCAACATTGGGATGATGAGGACTATGACGTTGATGACCTTCACGTTAGGAAATCTTACTGAAGGGTCCATTGTGATCCTTACAATGATGTAATAAGGCAAGTAAAGATAGAAGCCCCACCTATGATGGGCAAATGGACCCTAAATTCTTCCAATATTGGTTGACTGGGATGGATTCCTATTTTGATTTGTATACGATGACTGACCCTCATCGAGTTAGGTTTGCAAAAATGAGGTTAATACAGCAGGCCAAGCTCCATTGGATGAATATCAAGAAGCAAGAAGTGAGGTTAGATTATCGAACCGTTGAGCATTGGATCTAATGAAGGATAGGTTAAGGAAGAAGTATGTACCCCTTAGCTATAGAGAGCACCTCATGGATCAGCCTTACAGCTTGCGCCAGGGTAGCATGACTGTTTCAGAATGCATGATTCAATTCAACGAGCTGTCTATAAGATGTGGTGTCTATGAGATTGTTAGTCAACATATCTCCCAATTTCGCATATGATTAAAGCCTAAACTAAGGAGAGAACTATTTCCTCATCACATTGAGTCCCTTGAACAATTCTCTAATTTAGCTCATAACTTTAAGTAACTGAATAAAGGGCCTCTGGGAAAACGGTTTGGCCCCCCTTCAAATAAACCACACTCTCAAAGGGTACAGAGCTATAACAAGTCTCGACCAGCACAATTAGGTCAAGTCATCTCCCGAGGGAGCAATCCCAAAGTCCAACAACCTATAGACAAAGGAAAAGCACCCATGACTAGATCCTCTCACCATAGTTCTAGCAGTACAGTGTGCTTTAGGTACCATAAACAAGGACACTTTTCCAAACAATGTCCCACCGGGAACTTGGCGCTTGATAGGGAAGATGGTGAGAAAAAGAAGAAGGAAAATAAAGAAACTTGTGGAGAATCCTTGAATATCATAAGTGAAAAGTTGTTTGAGTAGGAAAGTCAAGATACACAAGTAGTGTCAATGGTTGATGCTAGGGAAAGTGAAACACCCCTTCCTAAACATGAAACACCATTGGAAGTATCACCTATACTTTTTGAGTCTAAGGATGTCATCTCTAAGCGACCTAGTGAGTTACCTCCCATGAGAAAGCTTCCACATGTCATTGACCTTGTTCCTAGTTCATCTCTACCTAATTTACCACATCATAAAGTGAACTCGAGAGAACATGAGAAGTTAATGAAGCAAGTGAATGAAATGAGGGAACATGACTTTATTCAAGAGAGCATAAGTCTATGTGCTTGCCCTACCCTCCTTACTCTCAAGAAAGATGACACTTGGAGGACTTACCATCCCTAAACTAATGGGCAAACTAAGACAGTTAATAGGGGCTTGAGAACATAGGTTCATGGGATTTGTGTCTTCCTTTAGATGATTTTGTATTCAATAGTTCAAGGAATAGGACCGTTGACCTTATAGGTCACTCCCGGTTTTGATAATGAAAAATACTTGTTGTATTTGACGGCTATCTGAGGATATGTGTAGGTATACAATTGGAAAATCAAAATGATGGCACAAGAAGTAGAGGTTGAAGACCCTAAAGACTTTATTTGTATTGTATTTCAATTCATTATTTAATATGAGTCTATAATAGTAAATAGGATCTGGATTGTAATAATTAAATGCATCACATGCATGATATGATAGGTAAGCTCAAACGAAAAAGACCTAAAATGACCCTAGAACACTCATGCATGCTTTAAATATATATGCTCACATGAATAAGGTTTGTGTATAAGGGACTTGAATCGGAATGTATGAAAAATGCATGTTCAGTCGACCGTACTTGAAAGCACTATATCCCTCGGTTGACCAAATTTGTCTGGGTCAACAGTTTGACCAATGAGTTCGGTCAACTGAACCTAGCCAGTTCAAGTTACCCAGTCGACCAAACTCCCTCCAAGTCAAATGTTTGACTATACGGTCGACCGCACTTAATGCTTAAGCCAACCACCTGGTCAACCGAGTCCCCACGTGTGTTTGGCCAATCGCCCGGTCAACCGAACCACTCAATACAAACCCACACAGTCGACTGAACCGCACAGAAATGAAAAATCACCTTTGGGAACCCTACTCTAGTTGACTGAACTTTCAGTTCAAATTTTTCCCGATCAATTGAACTTCGTGACTGGGTCAACTGAACCTCAATTCCGATTGACCGGTGCTCTCGGGTTGCCAAATTATTTTTACCACCGTTAATTTTTTAAAAAAAGGTTAATTGGGTTAAAATGGTTTAAAACAATACTAATAATACCCTATGTGTTCTGGACGGTTATAATTATGGGGTAGTCTATATATACCCCCTCATTTGAAAAGATTAGACACCGATTAGCAAACTTGATTAGTGAAAAATCTCTGAAATCCAAAATCTCTCATACTCACTTCCAAGTATCCTACACTCATACTTATCTTGTCATATTGACAAAAATCCCTTTGTAAGTGTGAATTGAGTGTTCTTACTTTAAAGGTTTGCTCTCTCCAATTTGTGATTGATTGAGATTATTTTGTTTGAGAGCAAGACCTTAAGTTTTTCCTATGACACTTTATCAATAAGTCTTCCCTAAGAAAACTGCATTTGAGCTTCTGAGTATTGCATTGTTATTGCAATATCTTAAGGAGTTCTTATTCGATTTTGGTTGTTAAAAATATTTTCAAATCATTTTCAAATTTCTCGTGTGTTTCATTTTGAGAAAAATACTTGGAGAGATATTTGTTTATTTTTTAAAGATCTTTGTTGCAATATTCCTTGATTAGCATTATCTTTTGAACAGAAAGTTCAAACCATTTTTACAAACAAAATCTGAATGTCTCTTGAGGCTTATACTTTGAGAAAAATATTTGTTCAGATATTTAAAGTGTGCTTAGGATGTTTGTTTCTATATTGTGATAGAAATCATAATTTTGACACAAAAATCACATTATTTACACTCTTACGCACTGATTGCAACATTTTCATAAATATTTGAGAGTAGACATTTAGACCACATTGAGCTTACTTCATTATGTCATTCAGTGGTGTATATGACTGTTTATATTGGGTACATATCTGTTTTACAAGAAAGCATAATCATTGTACCAGTCTTATTGATAAAAATACTATATCCCAGGCGTGACCTGAGGGGACGGTAATCCATCCTGGTAAGGATTGTGTGTAAAGGTTAAGGTCAGCCCTGTGCTAATTGACCTAATTGTTTAGATGCCGCTCCACCCATTTAAGTGAGCATTATAGTGGTAATCCTTGTACTTGTTAGCCAAGGCGGGGACGTATGTAATTTGCCGAACCTCGATAACATTTCTGGGTGTCACTTATTTTTTACTGCTTTTTGGTGCTTGTTTGGTTGAATAAATTGTGCTATTTAATTTCTACTACATATTGCAATTAATTTATTTTACTTGCACTAAATTGACTTTAGGGTTGCGAAAATACTGTTGTTAGGGTATTAACCTAGGGCATCAATTTTAAAACACAATTGGTATCAAAGCCATATAACATAGACTCATAGTTATTTTGCAAAAGATCTTAGATGGCTCATAGCACCGTGACCCCTTTCCCTGAGGGACCATCTTCCACACGACCTCTGATTTTCGGTGGTTTTAATTACACCTTCTGGAAACAGAGGATGCTCATCTACCTTCAAAATATAGATTGGAATGTGTGGAGGATAGTCTCTAAGGAAAATTATTTTCCTATGAAAATAGAGGGTGAGACTAGAGTCCCTAAACTGAGGAAGAATATAATGATGATGATATGAAAGTTGTTAGTTTGAATGCCACTACTATGAATAATTTGTATTGTGGTCTTTATGTGAATGAGTTTAATAGAGTAATGGCATGTGCTACTACAAAATAAATCTGGATAAATTAGAAGTCACATATGAAGGTACTAGGGATGTGAAAGATAGTATGATAGCTATGCTGACTAGTGAATATGAGGCCTCTAGGATGAATGTAGGTGAGTCCATTCAGAGCATGTACACTAGATTCACACACATTATAAACTCACTGCATGCATTAGGTAAGACCTATCCTAAATATGAGATGATTAGGAAGATCCTTAGAGGCTTGCCTCCTATTTGGGAAGCTAAGGCTATGACCATTTCTGAGGATAAAGACCTTAAGGCCATGACTCTAGATGAATTGATAGGTTCCTTGATTACCTATGAATTAGCCATAAATGAGAGACTCAATGAACATAATAGGGCAAAGAAGGTGACTGCATTGAAAACCTCCACTAATACATCTAGTGAATGCAGCGAACCTGACTCTGAGGATGATATGGTCATGCTAACTAGAAAATTCAATAGATTCTTCAGGAAGAATAGAAATTCATACAAAAGATATAGGGGGTCTGCATCTGAGTAGGGAGAGTCAAGTAAAAGAAAAGAAAAATCAAATGCTCCCACGTGTTACAATTGCAACAAAGTTGGGCACATCAAGTCGGACTGCCCACAATTGAAAAAGGATGCTAGGAAAAAGAAGAAAGCAATGAAAGAAGGCACTTCATGGGATAAATTAAGTAGCAGTGACTCAGATTCAAATAGCAGCGACTCAGAGGTTGCTAATCTGTGCTTGATGGCATATGATGATGAGGTATCGTCTTCTTGCTCTTTATCTTCATATTATTCGTCTGATGATTGTGATTCTGATTGCATGCCTACGTTTAGGGAATTACAATTTGCATATATTTGTGTATCTAAACTATTGAATAAAATGACCAAAGAAAACGATGATTTGAAAAAGAAATGTGAAAATTGGTCAAAATTGTTTGGAATTGCAAAAACCTCTCATGCTTCGATTTTGAAAGAAAAAGAAGTGACTGTAGCTGAGCTTGAGAGGAAATTGGAGGATAGCTCCAAAATTGTTTTTAAATTCACCGAGGGCAAACACAATTTTGAAAAACTACTTGGTGCCCAAAGAAATTCTCTAAGTAAAGAGGTTCTAGGTTTTAATGGCATTGAAAATGTTAGATGACCTAATCTTTACTTGGGACATTTCATACGTGAATCAAAATATCAAGTCCCACCTAAAGATCCTAAGTGTAGAATAAAATGTTTTAAATGCAAACAAATTGGTCATATTCAATTTGATTATCTACTTAGAAATAAGCATGCAAAAATTAGAAAGGTGTGGGTAGTTAAGGGTGATCCAGTTACTAACCCCCGTGGACCCAACAAAATTTGGGGACCAGCATCAATTATTTAGTCTATCTTGCAGGTGTGTATGAGATCGTCCTCCTCCAAGGACAAGTGGTACCTAGATAGCGGGTGCTCATGGCACATAACCGACGATAAGGCAAAATTTGCGTCAATCATTCCCAAGGATGGAGGGTATGTGACGTTTGGCGACAATTCAAAGGGACGCATCATCGACGTAGGTAAGGTTGGTAAGGATCCTTCCCTAGTTATTGATAATGTTATATTAGTTGATGGGTTGAAGCATAACTTATTGAGCATAAGTCAATTGTGTGATAAAGGATATAAGGTATCATTTGAAAATAATAAATGCATAGTTGAAAGTAAATAGAATTATAAAGTGCTTTTTACTGCAGATCGCCATGAAAATGTATACACTACTACTTTTGATAACTTAGTTTCACAACGAGTAACTTGTTTTTTTGTAATAAATGAAGCTAGTTGGTTATGTCATAGGCGCTTAGGACACGCTAGCATGGACTTATTGTCAAAACTAGTAAGAAAAGCTTTAGTAAAAGGCTTGCCTAAAACATCATTTGTAAAAGACAAAATCTGCGATGCATGTCAAATAGGTAAGCAAACAAAATCAAGTTTTAAGAAAAAGAAATTTATATCTACCACTAGACCACTTGAAATGCTTCACTTGGATTTGTTTGGTCCTAATTCTGTGCAAAGTCTTGGTGGTAAATCATATGTTTTTTTCATTGTTGATGACTTTTCTAGGTTCACATGGGTGTTATTTCTCTCACATAAAAATGAATCATGTGAACAGTTTACTAAGCTTTGTGATTACGCGCTTAAATTGTGTAATTAGGTGCTTTAATTCATGCATTGCGAATAATATTTTGTATTTAAATGCCTAATTACTCTCAATATTTTAACATTGTGTTCTATTTATAATATTTGAGTTTTATTAAGTAATTTATGAAATTTTGGTTTTTTTTTTTTTTTTTATTGTAGGGCAACTATCGGAAGCCAATAACCAACAACACTTTTTAATCTATGCGTAACTCTCTCATCCAACCTCCGATTCAGATGATTTAGGATGCCATAGAAAGATAAGAAAATTTTATACAATTTTCATGTTTTGCATTTTGTGAAATAATGGATGCATCAAGATCGAAATCGGACGTGAAGTTAGCATACTCTGTTTTATGGATTATTTCGACAATTCTTCGTAATCTTGGCGTAACTTTCTCATACGAGCTCCGATCGAAACGATTCAAAATTTTAGGAAAATATGAAAAAGAGCTCTACATCTTTTGTGTTTTAAGCTTTGAGAGTTACGAGCTGTACAAGGGTCGAAAGTGGGCTTGAAAGAGGAGGGCAGTTCGTGTACCTTTGAAAAAAATAAAAAATAATAAAAAAATAAAAAAAATAAAAAATGAGATGTGACCCGGCCATGCAGCCGGCTCATCTCATATGGGTGAGGCACTGGGTACATAGAAAGGAAAGACAAAATAATGGAAAGAAAAAAGAAAGGAAAGAAAAGACAAAAGGAAAGGAAGGAATGAAAAAGGAAAGAAGAGGGATTCCTTGGGATAGTAGGGTGCGCAAGAAGAGTAGAAAGGGGGGCAGCATGCACTGTGCTGGAGGGAGAGGCGGTACCATAAGAGAAAAAAAAAAAGATTTTTCTTGGTGAGACACACAAGGGAGGCTAAACCACAGAAAATTTCTAGGAAAAATAATTTTTGGGAGCTTTCTTGTGGTTATGTTTTAGGGGTGTTGCGAAGATACACACACAGCCAGCAAAGGAGAGTTGGAAGCACGCAAAAATAATATCTTTTCAGAATTGAAAGGCAGCGAACAACAGCGGTGTTCAGGGTGTTCGTGACGCGCGACGGCCGTGCGGCGAGTGTTGATCTTTCCCGTACGCTCCAAATTGAAGAAAATATGGTGAAATCTGTTATGTTGGATTTAATTTTCGGAATGAACTAAATTTTTGAATTCTAGGAAAACGATGTAGCCAGTTTCGAACTATGCTTGTTCTTCGATGCTAATCTGAAGTAGTTTTCATTAATATTTGTTTGAGTTATTTTGTGCCTAATGCTTTTAATTAACTGGCCATTAATTAAATGATTTTAGTCTTGTGATTTGCTACCAAAAGGGGGGATTATAGGATAGATCTTGGATAATTCAGCGTAGGTAAATATAGAGATCGAAAGACTTGTATGAACCTACGTAACATTAAAAATCAAGGGTCTTACTGCGTTCTTGCTTTATTAATTTGTATACTCTTATGTTAAATAATAAACAAGAATAGGTTCTGATTGACTATCGAAAGAGGCTTTTGGAAAAATTGGCGATTTGCTAACAAACAGAGAAAACGAAGTTGAATTAGCTAAATGAGTAAAGCATAGTGAGAAACTAGGTGAAATCGGTTTCCTAGAAGTTTTCACCATCATCAATTTGACACGCGGTATCCAGTTTTAAATTCTTCTGAATAGTTTATTTAAAGTAGTTTTGTTTAAATTTTACAGTTTAAAATTATTAATTTTTCTAAATAAAATCAAGGTTAGTAAAATTTCGGTACTTAGTAAAATTAAGACATCAATCCCTGAGGACGATACTCTACACATCATTATATTATAAAACTACGATACTGTGCACTTGCAGTTTGTACCGGTCAAATTTTTGGCGCCGTTGCCGGGGATTGAGTTTATCTTATTTTTGCCAATATCGATACAAAGTTATCTTGGTTTTAATTTAGAATTATCTTTTTATATTTTTATTTATTTATTTTCTTTATTTTTTTTATTTTTTTTATTATTTTTTTTTTTTTTTTGTATTTCTTGTGTGTTTTTTTTTATGTTGGATGCGCAGGGCTAGAACACGTGACATTATTCATTTTGATCCGGAGATTGAAAGAACGCTTAGAGCACTAAGGAAAAAGAGGGTATTAGCCATGGAGAACGAACAAGATAATGTGCAGTCACGCGCCTTGAAGGATTATGTGCAACCAGTTGTGAATGACAATTATTTGGGTATCAGACGCCAGCCCATTAATGCCAACAATTTTGAGCTCAAACCCGCATTAATCAGCATGGTGCAGCAGGCCCAATTCAGTGGATCGCCACTTGATGATCCCAATATCCATCTGGCTATGTTTTTGGAGATTTGTGATACTGTGAAGATCAATGGTGTTACTGAAGACACCATTAGACTGAGATTATTCCCTTTCTCTTTGAGGGACAAAGCAAGAGGTTGGCTACAGTCGCTACAACTTGGGAGTATTACTAGTTGGCAGGACATGGCAGAAAAATTTCTAGCTAAATTCTTTCCACCTGCAAAAACAGCTTAACTCAGGAGTGAGATTGGTCAATTCAAGCAGCATGATTTTGAATCACTCTATGAAGCATGGGAAAGGTATAAAGATTTGATTCGACGCTGCCCACAACATGGATTGCCGGATTGGTTGCAAATTCAGATGTTCTATAATGGGTTAAATGGGCAAACGCGGACTTTAGTTGTTGCTGCATCTGGGGGAACTTTGATGTCAAAGACACCTGAGGGTGCTACTGCTCTTTTGGAAGAAATGGCCTCAAATAACTATCACTGGCCAACTGAAAGAACTATGGCTAAGAAAGTTGCTGGAATTCATGAATTGGAGCCGTTTGCTACACTTTCAACTCAAGTCGCTTCTCTATCCCATCAGATTTCAGCTTTGACAACCCAGAGGATACCACAAGGTGCAGAATATGTGGCAGCTACAAGTAGGACAGATTCGAGTATTGGAGCGAGTCAAGAACAGGTTCAATACATCAATAATCGGAACTACAATTATCGTGGTGATCCTTTGCCACAATATTACCATTCAGGGCTTCGAAATCATGAGAATTTGTCTTATGGAAATATAAGGAATGTGCTGCAACCTCCTGCAGGATTTGAGAGTCATCAAGGTGAGAAGAAGATGTCACTTGAGGATGCCATGATATCTTTTGTTAAAGAGACAAAAGCAAGGTTTAAAAAGACAGATGCACAACTAGACAACATTGAGACTCATTGCAACAATATGGGAGCCACTATGAAGAACCTTGAAATGCAAATTGGGCAACTGGCCACGACTATAAATACCCAACAGAGAGGAACTTTTCCTAGCAACACAGAAGTGAATCCTGAGGAACAATGCAATGTCATCACACTTAGGAGTGGAAGAGAAATTGAGAAATCACCAGCAAAGGAAACCATGTCCACACCTACACCTGAAAAGAATGGCCGAAGCAAGAATAAAGGGGAAGAAGAGGAGATTGTGGATGACACACCAAGAGAGATGGACACGCTTCCAGCAATTTCATTTCTTGACAATCCTCCTATTCTCTCTACTCCACTTCCTTATCCTCAACGCTTTCAAAAGCAAAAATTAGATAAGTAATTTTCTAAATTTTTGGATATTTTTAAGAAAATTCACATAAATATTCCTTTTGCAGATGCCTTGGAACAAATGCCAAACTATGTCAAATTCCTGAAGGAGATCATTTCAAAGAAAAGAAGGTTGGAGGAATTCGAAACAGTGAAGCTTACCGAGGAGTGTAGTGCTATTCTTCAAAAGAAATTGCCTCAAAAATTAAAAAATCCAGGGAGTTTTACTTTGCCTTGCACTTTTGGAAATTTATTTTTTGATAAAGTTTTATGTGATCTTGGTGCTAGTATTAATCTTATGCCACTTTTGGTTTGCAGGAAATTGGGACTTGGAGAGATGAAACAAACAACCATTTCGTTGCAACTAGCAAACCGATCCATCAAGTATCCACGTGGAATCATAGAAGATGTATTGGTAAAAGTGGATAAATTTATTTTTCCTGCTGATTTTGTGGTGTTAGATATGGAGGAAGACCAAGAAGTCCCGCTAATTCTTGGCCGACCATTCTTGGCCACTGGAAGGGCTTTAATTGATGTTTAAAAGGGTGAGTTAACATTGAGAGTGGATAAGGAAAAGGTTATGTTCAACATCTACCAAGACATGAAATTCCCAGAAGATCCAAGCACTTGCTTTCGGGTAGACGTCATTCAACAAGGTGTAGAAAAAGTCTTTCAAAAAGATGTACAAGCTGATCACCTAGAATGATCCTTGCAGCAAATTACAACACAGCACCGTGTGGGGAGGCTAGAACCTATGGTAGCAAAGACGGATTCTATAATCTCTAAAGAAAAGATGCAGCAACCTATATCTCTAAAGTTGAAACAATTCCCTAAGCATCTTCGCTATGCATTCTCGGGTGATGCGTATGAAAATGCAAAAATCTACAAAGAGCAGACGAAGAAGTGGCATGAAAAACATATTATCAGGCGTGAGTTTGCTCTAGGACAAAAGGTTCTACTATTCAACTCAAGATTAAGACTCTTCCCATGGAATATATTCAGAGTTAATGGTCAGAGATTGAAGCACTATTATGGAGAACAAATGGAGAGGAACTGTGCATTTATTCCTCTTGGTGATCCTGGTTGATGAAGATTGAAACGTCTGGTTGGAGACGTTAAAACAAGCGCTTATGGGAGGCAACCCAAAGAGTTTTTCTTTTGTTTATTTCCTTTATCTTTATTATTTATTTATTTATCTATGCACTTTTGAATAATTTAGATTTTCGATGCAGGTTTATTTGGCATGAGTATAGAGCTAAAAATTAAACTCCTCGACGGATTCACCAATAAGTCAGGGAAGTTTCTTTCTTTTCTTCAATCTTTCTCATTTTTGAATAACATTGAAAAAAAAAATGTGTGAATATGGATGATTAGGCCATGCGTGACGCTACTTATGCCCTTCATATACTTGCATATAACCTAGGAGTACATACTTGGGTCATTTATGTGTGGTTTCTATTTATATGGCTAAACTAGGACTCATTGAAAGTTGATTGGTAGTGCAATTGTGTTAGTATGGCCATATAAACTCTTATATATACATGGTATCTCTTGAGGCTAAAAAATACACGTTCACGTTGTGATGACCCAAAAATATATATATATATATATATATATATATATGATTAAAGTACAATAATAATAAAATAATAAAAATAGTCATTAAGTTAATATCAATACGGAAGTGTTTTTCTGTAGGATCCTTGATTCCATGTTTGATGCCTAAGAAAGACCTTGTCTTAGCGAGTGCTCAGAGACCATTGCGGCTCAGTCGCTCCCTGGAGGTCGGCCTGGTCAAAATGGAATTTCATAGGATAAACAGGATAGATACTGTTTGTATACGTAAATAAGTATATATACATAAAATAGTGTTTTGATAGACATAATTTGTAGAAATACATAATAAGATGATAGTAATATAGGTATCATATGTGGGGCCCACAAGACTATGTGGGGTCCACATGAGTCCCGGAGCCACAAGACACTGTTTATATACGTAAATGAGTACATAAAATAATGTTTTAACTGATATAATTTGAAGAAATATATGATAAAATAATAATAATATAGGTATCCTATGCGGGGCCCACAAGACTGTGTGGGGCCCACATGAGTCCCGAAACCGTATGAAGGTTTTCGCAAGTCTCAAAACTATGCAGGATGCATAAAATCGTATAAGAGTTATTGGAATTACGTACGATCCATTTGGGTCTCGAAATTGTGTGGGGCCCACAAGACTACATGGGGCCCACAAGACCATGTGGGGCCCACATGAGTTTTTAAAATTTAAATTTAATTCTTGTTCAAAAATAAAATAAAATAAAATAAATACTTAATATAGTTTAAAATTAATAACAATGATAATAATAATGATTAAGAAAAATAATAAAATAATAAAATAATTAGTTAGGTAATGGATTAATTAATAAGGTAAGTAATTAATTAAAAATTTATTTAGTGAGAATGGTGGCAAGCACTCCCAAATGGCCTCCACTCAAGTTTAAAATTAATAACAATGATAATAATAATGATAATAATGATTAAGAAAAATAATAAAATAATTAGTTAGGTAATGGATTAATTAATTAGGTAAGTAATTAATTAAAAATTTATTTAGTGGGAATGGTGGCAAGCACTCCCAAATAGCCTCCACTCAACCCATACCTTGCCCATCCCTTGCCCATTCTTTAATTTTTAAAATTTTAATTTCACCCATCTCCCCACACTTTTATAAATTCTATTTCTTCCCCAAAATTTTCCTATAAATAGGGAGCTCTCAACCTTCATTTTTCACAACAATTTTCCAAGGAAGAGAAGGATTAGTGAGTGAAAGAATTTGTGGTGGAGAGAGAATTTTTGAATAAATTCTTAATCACCCACTTTTTCCGATCTCATTTCTTAAAGATAATTATTGTGTTCGTAGCACACGGTAAAAGAAGAAGGTAAGTAAATTTTGATTATGTTAGTTTCTTTTTATTTTAAATTCATACCCGAGCTTATTTTGTACGTAAATTTTAATTATGTTACTTAGTTCCACAAAATTTCCATGAGTTTATTTTTACGCATATTTAATTATACCAGTTCTATCTTCAATATACTTGCATCTATTTTTGGGTTAAGAAATGTTCCAATCCCCTCGGGTAAATTTTCAGCATTTCTTTCTATTCAAAAATAAAATTATATATATTTTTAACACAAAAATTGTGTGGCATGAGTTTATTTCTACGTTACATTTTTTTTATGTAAATATGAGTAAAGATGAGATTTTTACGATATTATTTTAAATTTGCATAAATTATAATAAGATGATTTTAAAACCCCTTATGGCAATGAAAGTTCAAGGTTACAGATGCTCGGTACCGCAGCTTAAAGTTTATACGGATCAGAGTGCACCCACACTGTTTACAGAGTGGTTATTTATGTTAGTGGATTTCTCCTGAGTGCACACCTGGTTTAAGTCCAGGACTTAATAAGGAAAATCTCACTTAAAGTTTACGTACGTTGATTTAGTTTGGTCGGCCAGCCAGCTAAGTCCAGTCTTCGGACCGCACAACCCAGTCATGGGGGTAAACATGACTTACGGCAAACAGGCCTAAGGGTGGGTTTTTATAATATATATTTATACATATTTAATTACGCGTACAAAGTTACTGATGATTTGAAAGAAAAGTGTAAGTTTACGTGAAAAGGATCATTTTGGTACTTAAATGACGATCTAAGGAAAACGTATAAGGAAAAGTATATGTATGTTTATCATTAAATATTTTTACAGTTTTAAAGTTAAAAGTTTAATTTAGCAGTTATAGTATATGATTGTAAAAATTTACTGTTGAAATTGATGACAAAAGTTTTATGCAGAAATTTTTAAATTTATGTTTATTCTAAAAGCAGTCTTGAAGTTATAGTATTCATTATTGTTTTACGAAATTCTTTAAAAACTCATTTTGGCCACACACTAATAATAATCTTATTTACTTACTGAGCGTCGTCTCATCCTAATCATATTTTATTTCAGATAACTCTGAAGGACATGTCGGGAATCAGGCTTAGCAAGCATGCGGGTGGGGATTAGAAAAATAAAGATTGATTAGAAATATTAGTATGGTTTCAGATATTTATGTTTGTGTAATTTTCCTTCTTTTGAAATAAATGATTGTAATATGGATAATTAGCGCTCTGGTATGAATAAAATTTGAGTTTATTTGCTTCCGCTGTAAATTAGTAGTAAAAAGTTAATATCCCAGGCCCCTCGGGGTCGGGGTGTTACATTTGGTATCAGAGCAATAGGTTATAGGTTCTGTAGACTTTAAAGAAATAATTTTACCAAAGCATAGGATATAGGTTCTGCATAATCTAATATATAAATTTTATCAGAGCATAGGTATAAAATATGATTTGGGTAGGATTGGGTAGTTTAGAATATTTATTTTAGTTTGTTATATTTTTATACGTTAATAATAGATTTATGATTTTAAAATAACATTTGATCATTATTTAAGAATGGATCCTCAAGATAGTAGCATTGGAGGAAATGAGATTTACGTGAAGGCTCCCAAGGACAGGTATAATTATAAATTCTCTAAGAAAAATAGTAGTATTATTGAAGACACGTTAATTAATTTAAATATGTTATTTATGTTTATAGAAACACGTACCCATATTGATGATTCATAATTAATTGTCAAATGCATTAATAATTTAAAATTTTTATATATATAAATATAATAATAATATCTGAGATTTAATTATTTTTACTGTTGTTATTTTCACTAAATATATAAGAAATAACCCATTAGATCTTACTGAATTTAGAAGTGCTACACATACAAATAGATATGAGCAAACGGTTTATTATGAAATCTGAATTTACCCAAAATTTCTTTGCATGTATAAGTTGGATATGAATATGTATTTTTTTTTTTTTTACATCACATATTCAGTTATCAATAGAACATTCAAGCTTAATTTAGGAAAATATATTTTTACAAAATCTTTAATTTTAATTTTGTATTAATTTATAAGGAATTAAATATAATTTAAATATTATATATATTTAAATTCAATATATATATAATCCCTTAGCATGTGCAGGTTAAATATATCTATTTTTTTTTTCATTACATATTCAATTTCCATCAAGTATCCAAGTTTAATTTAGGAGTACAAATTTTGATGAAACCTTTAATTTTGTATAAATTTATAAAAGTTAATACAACTTAAAATTTTCTATATAAAAAAAATATATATATATTTTTTAATGAAAGCAATATAAAAATTTACTAATTTCTTTCAAATAACTAACCATTGTCAAATCATCAATTGGCTAAACATGCCCAACATATATTTGATCTAATAATAATAATAATAATACCAAATATTAATGGAATATATATATTTAAAAGGGGTACTCTTGTGGTTATAAAAAAAAAAATGGGCCTCATGGGTGGAAATCATCGGCTATAGCTCACTTACCCCCGAAGCAAGGTCAGGGCATGAGACCACTTGGGCGTAGTGGGGATTCGAACACGTGATCACATGGATGCACGGCCGGTTCCTTACCACTAGGCCACCCACCCAAGTAGTGACATAAGGATGAAATTAATTATAGTTAACACATTAATAAAGATGTAGAAATATAAAAAGAACCTTGAGTCCGCAAATTTTGCAATACATGTCGCTTGCTCGATTTCCGCGACACATATCGCTCTCCCTCGATTTTTGAAAAATGCATCACTCGAGGCACACGTCGCACCCTCTCTCGGTTCTCGTGACACGGGTCGTTCTCCCTCAATTTGTGCAAAAAGCGTTAATTGATATCTGTGACACGTGTCACCCTCTCTCGATTCTCACGACACACATCGTTTTCCCTCGATTTATGCAAAACACGTTGCTCGATATCCGTGACACTCGTCGCTCTCCCTCAAATCTCGTAGTACACGTCGCTCTCTCTCGATTTCCACAACACGCGGCCATCCCCTTATAAAAAGGGGTCTGCCCTTCTCAAACTCTAAACATCACAACTTTCTATCATCTTGAACAATCACATTTCGGTTTGTAGTGATTAGCTCTTCCCAATTTGTCTCTTAGTTGTCTCATTACTCAAAAATGTTGCCAAATCACCCAACTCCTCAAGCTACTGAGAGCAGCACTAAATCGCCAGTCCAACGATGGAAACCTAGCAAGGCACAGCTGGAGATTTTAGAGGAGGCCTTCCGCAGCAGTCAAGGGGAACTCCCTTCTGTGGAGCGAACTATCTTACTTGCAGCACAACTTCGAAGGTATGGTCCAATCGAGCCGAGGAATGTGCGCTTTTGGTTTGAGAACCGTAGGCGTAGGCAGGAATCAGTTGGAGAAGCCACTACTTCAACTACTGCCCCATCAATTCTCCATATTACCTCCTCCGCCACTACTGATCCGAGCAGTGCCCCTGCCATTCTTCCAACCCTCTTCCCTATCGAGAATATCCCGACTGTGAAACTTACAACTAATATCTCACCAATGAGTCATATCCCTTACAATGGTAATATCGCAGTCACCACACTAAGGGTTTCGGATAATGCTGGCCTACTTCACCATTTCAAGGAAATCCGATTCGCAATGAGACTCATATACGGGCCACCAATAACTCGGGAAGAGAGCAACTCTTCCTCCTTCGCAGAACAAATGGGCGTTCTCTCCCTTTTTCCGACCCAAGCCGGTGACATTCGAAGAGGTCTCTGCCAAGAAAGGACTCTGGAAGTTAGCAGTGACACCGCTAGTACTTCAACATATGTTGACGTTGATCTTAGGCTCTAAAGGCCAGATTTCATTTTATTTTTATAGGACATGTATAATATATATATATATATATATATATATATAATTATCCTTTTCCACATCTTCTGAATTTCTTTTCCATTTCAACCACTATTAGACCGACGATTCACACTTCAATTCCCAAAATAAAATACTTAGTCAAATTGACCCTCAATCTATTCTAAGACTTAATTAAATCATTAATCAATTTACTCTTTCTAATAGCGCAAACCAATTATACAGTACTCATTTTAAATTAGCAAATTTCGAGGACGAAATTTTTATAAGGAGGGGAGATTGTGATGACCCAAAAATATATATATATATATATATATATATATATATGATTAAAGTACAATAATAATAAAATAATAAAAATAGTCATTAAGTTAATATCAATACGGAAGTGTTTTTCTGTAGGATCCTTGATTCCATGTTTGATGCCTAAGAAAGACCTTGTCTTAGCGAGTGCTCAGAGACCATTGCGGCTCAGTCGCTCCCTGGAGGTCGGCCTGGTCAAAATGGAATTTCATAGGATAAACAGGATAGATACTGTTTGTATACGTAAATAAGTATATATACATAAAATAGTGTTTTGATAGACATAATTTGTAGAAATACATAATAAGATGATAGTAATATAGGTATCATATGTGGGGCCCACAAGACTATGTGGGGTCCACATGAGTCCCGGAGCCACAAGACACTGTTTATATACGTAAATGAGTACATAAAATAATGTTTTAACTGATATAATTTGAAGAAATATATGATAAAATAATAATAATATAGGTATCCTATGCGGGGCCCACAAGACTGTGTGGGGCCCACATGAGTCCCGAAACCGTATGAAGGTTTTCGCAAGTCTCAAAACTATGCAGGATGCATAAAATCGTATAAGAGTTATTGGAATTACGTACGATCCATTTGGGTCTCGAAATTGTGTGGGGCCCACAAGACTACATGGGGCCCACAAGACCATGTGGGGCCCACATGAGTTTTTAAAATTTAAATTTAATTCTTGTTCAAAAATAAAATAAAATAAATAAATACTTAATATAGTTTAAAATTAATAACAATGATAATAATAATGATTAAGAAAAATAATAAAATAATAAAATAATTAGTTAGGTAATGGATTAATTAATAAGGTAAGTAATTAATTAAAAATTTATTTAGTGAGAATGGTGGCAAGCACTCCCAAATGGCCTCCACTCAAGTTTAAAATTAATAACAATGATAATAATAATGATAATAATGATTAAGAAAAATAATAAAATAATTAGTTAGGTAATGGATTAATTAATTAGGTAAGTAATTAATTAAAAATTTATTTAGTGGGAATGGTGGCAAGCACTCCCAAATAGCCTCCACTCAACCCATACCTTGCCCATCCCTTGCCCATTCTTTAATTTTTAAAATTTTAATTTCACCCATCTCCCCACACTTTTATAAATTCTATTTCTTCCCCAAAATTTTCCTATAAATAGGGAGCTCTCAACCTTCATTTTTCACAACAATTTTCCAAGGAAGAGAAGGATTAGTGAGTGAAAGAATTTGTGGTGGAGAGAGAATTTTTGAATAAATTCTTAATCACCCACTTTTTCCGATCTCATTTCTTAAAGATAATTATTGTGTTCGTAGCACACGGTAAAAGAAGAAGGTAAGTAAATTTTGATTATGTTAGTTTCTTTTTATTTTAAATTCATACCCGAGCTTATTTTGTACGTAAATTTTAATTATGTTACTTAGTTCCACAAAATTTCCATGAGTTTATTTTTACGCATATTTAATTATACCAGTTCTATCTTTAATATACTTGCATCTATTTTTGGGTTAAGAAATGTTCCAATCCCCTCGGGTAAATTTTCAGCATTTCTTTCTATTCAAAATAAAATTATATATATTTTTAACACAAAAATTGTGTGGCATGAGTTTATTTCTACGTTACATTTTTTTTATGTAAATATGAGTAAAGATGAGATTTTTACGATATTATTTTAAATTTGCATAAATTATAATAAGATGATTTTAAAACCCCTTATGGCAATGAAAGTTCAAGGTTACAGATGCTCGGTACCGCAGCTTAAAGTTTATACGGATCAGAGTGCACCCACACTGTTTACAGAGTGGTTATTTATGTTAGTGGATTTCTCCTGAGTGCACACCTGGTTTAAGTCCAGGACTTAATAAGGAAAATCTCACTTAAAGTTTACGTACGTTGATTTAGTTTGGTCGGCCAGCCAGCTAAGTCCAGTCTTCGGACCGCACAACCCAGTCATGGGGGTAAACATGACTTACGGCAAACAGGCCTAAGGGTGGGTTTTTATAATATATATTTATACATATTTAATTACGCGTACAAAGTTACTGATGATTTGAAAGAAAAGTGTAAGTTTACGTGAAAAGGATCATTTTGGTACTTAAATGACGATCTAAGGAAAACGTATAAGGAAAAGTATATGTATGTTTATCATTAAATATTTTTACAGTTTTAAAGTTAAAAGTTTAATTTAGCAGTTATAGTATATGATTGTAAAAATTTACTGTTGAAATTGATGACAAAAGTTTTATGCAGAAATTTTTAAATTTATGTTTATTCTAAAAGCAGTCTTGAAGTTATAGTATTCATTATTGTTTTACGAAATTCTTTAAAAACTCATTTTGGCCACACACTAATAATAATCTTATTTACTTACTGAGCGTCGTCTCATCCTAATCATATTTTATTTCAGATAACTCTGAAGGACATGTCGGGAATCAGGCTTAGCAAGCATGCGGGTGGGGATTAGAAAAATAAAGATTGATTAGAAATATTAGTATGGTTTCAGATATTTATGTTTGTGTAATTTTCCTTCTTTTGAAATAAATGATTGTAATATGGATAATTAGCGCTCTGGTATGAATAAAATTTGAGTTTATTTGCTTCCGCTGTAAATTAATAGTAAAAAGTTAATATCCCAGGCCCCTCGGGGTCGGGGTGTTACACACGTGACTTGTAACACTTAGGAATCCTTGTGAACACTGAGAGAGCACCCGTGGAGACTTTGACACCTTGTGAGGTACTGTTGAGCCATTTATCGCTCTTTTGAGTTTTGACGTCAATTTAGAGTTCATGAAACTCAACTTTCCCTATTTTTTCTGGATACTCTTTGTACACTAGTCATGGTTTTTGAATTGCTAGCCTAGAGGTAACATCTAGTGGTTAGGTCTTGTAGCCTACTCAAGATGTGAAGGCCGAACCACCCCTAGAAATAGACTTATTTCATGGACTCTTGTTCGAGCTTAATGCACATGGGTGGTATGAAAACAATAAAAAAAGTGTTATGATTGTCCTAATTGACCATGAAAAGAAAGAAATTGAAAAATGAGCAGAAGAAAGAAAAAGAGAAATAGAAATACCCTAGAAGAGGTGGAAGATTAATACCTACTCCACACAACTACAACAAAAGTCAAGGACAAGACGCATATTATCCACATATGAAGACTCTTCACCCGCCTAATGCCTCAGATGTATTCACGCTTAGTTTGTGAATAAGTTGATCTAGAGTGGTCTCGGTTGGACATAGCGAGTAGGTGAGAAGATGCTAGGGTGAAGGACCCGACACCTCCTAAATAGGCTTGATCCTTTTCAGACTAGTCCACTCCATATATTTAGTGTTTGTTCCTTGCAGTATGTGGAATGTTTGATCATGACACTTCTCACATACGATGAGTGAACCCATCCTTTTTGAGTGTTTTTTAGGGTATACCAGTTAGGCCGAGTCAAAGCGACAGTTCTTTAGGTGTCCACGGATATCCTGGGTGTAACGAGTCACACACATTACACGTGCTTCAAGATTTTGCCTATTTATACTTGAATTTATATGGCTACATTAACTCTGAATTGTGTTCGCTGGTTAATTTTACGTGAGTTTACTGTTCTTAATGGCTATATAATGATGAGATCTGCATGAATGACTTACTTCGGAGTTGCGTGAATTGGGTATGAATGAGTTTGTTTGTAATTTGGTGATATTCCTGTATGTGAAAGGGTATGGTTGTGTTGCCTGTGTATTCATTCATTGGTATAACACCACCCTAAATTGCATTCACGTTATTTGCTAGGGACTAGCAAAACTTTAGTTGGGGGGTGTGATTACGCGCTTAAATTGCGTAATTAGGTGCTTTAATTCATGCATTACGAATATTATTTTGTATTTAAATGTCTAATTACTCTCAATATTTTAACATTGTGTTCTATTTATAATATTTGAGTTTTATTAAGTAATTTATGAAATTTTGGTTTTTTTTTTTTTTTATTGTAGGGCAACTATCGGAAGCTAATAACCAACGACACTTTTTAATCTGTGCGTAACTCTCTCATCCAACCTCCGATTTAGATGATTCAGGATGCCATAGAAAGCTAAGAAAATTTTCTACAATTTTCATGTTTTTCATTTTGCGAAATAATGGATGTATCAAGATCGAAATCAGACGAGAAGTTAGCATACGCCGTTTTTGGATTATTTCGACAATTCTTCGTAATCTTGGCGTAACTTTCTCATCCGAGCTCCGATCGAGACGATTCAAAATTATGAGAAAATCTGAAAAAGAGCTCTACATATTTTGTGTTTTAAGCTTTGAGAGTTATGAGCTGTACAAGGGTCGAAAGTGGGCTTGAAAGAGGAGGGCAGTTCGTGTACCTTTGAAAAAAAGAAAAAAGAAAATAAAAAAATAAAAAAATAAAAAATGAGATGTGACCTGGCCATGCAGCCGAGTCATCTCAGATGGGTGAGGCGCTGGGTACATAGAAAGGAAAGACAAAAGAATGGAAAGAAAAAAGAAAGGAAAGAAAAGACAAAAGGAAAGGAAGGAATGAAAAAGGAAAGAGGAGGGATTCCTTGGGATAGTAGGGTGCGCAAGAAGAGTAGAAAGGGGGGCAGCGTGCGCTGTGCTGGAGGGAGAGGCGGCACCATAGGAGAAAAAAAAAAGATTTTTCTTGGTGAGACACACAAGGGAGGCTAAACCACAGAAAATTTCTAGGAAAAATTACTTTTTGGGAGCTTTCTTGTGGTTATCTTTTGGGGGTGCTGTGAAGATACACACACAGCCAGCAAAGAAGAGTTGGAAGCACGCAAAAATAATATCTTTTCAGAATCGAAAGGCGGCGAACAACGGCTATGTTTGGGGTGTTCGTGACGCGCGACGGCGGTGCGGCGAGTGTTGATCTTTCCTGTACGCTCCAAATTGAAGAAAATATGGTGAAATCTGTTATGTTGGATTTAATTTTCGGAATGAACTAAATTTTTGAATTCTAGGAAAACGATGTAGTCAGTTTCGAACTATGCTTGCTCTTTGATGCTAATCTGAAGTAGTTTTCATTAATGTTTGTTTGAGTTATTCTGTACCTAATGCTAGTTGTGTGTGCATCTTCGCAGCACCCCCAAAAGATAACCATAAGAAAGCTCCCAAAAAATAATTTTTTCCAGAAATTTTCTGTGGTTTAGCCTCCCTTGTGTGTCTCACCAAGAAAAATCTTTTTTTTTTCTCCTATGGTGCCGCCTCTCCCTCCAGCACAGAGCACGATGCCCCCCTTTCTACTCTTCTTGCGCACCCTACTATCCCAAGGAATCCCTCCTCTTTCCTTTTTCATTCCTTCCTTTCCTTTTGTCTTTTCTTTCTTTGCTTTTCTTTCCTTTCTTTTTTCTTTCCATTCTTTTGTCTTTCCTTTCTATGTACCCAACGCCTCACCCATCTGAGATGACCAGGCTGCATGGCTGGGTCACATCTCATTTTTTATTTTTTTTATTTTTTTCTTTTCTTTTTTCTTTTTTTTCGAAGGTACATGAATTGCCCTCCTCTTTCAAGCCCACTTTCGACCCTTGTACAGCTCGAAACTCTCAAAACTTAAAACACAAAAGATGTAGAGCTCTTTTTCATATTTTCCCAAAATTTTGAATCGTCTCGATCAGAGCTCGGATGAGAAAGTTACGCCAAGATTACGAATAATTGTCGAAATAATCCATAAAACGGCATATGCTAACTTCACGTCTAATTTCAATCTTGATACATCCATTATTTCACAAAATACAAAATATAAAAATTGTAGAACATTTTCTTATCTTTCTATAGCATCCTGAATCATCTGAATCAGAGGTTGGATGAGAGAGTTATGCATAGATTAAAAAGTGTTGTCGGTTATTGGCTTCCGATAGTTGCCCTACAATAAAAAAAAAAAAAAATATATATATATATATATATATATACCAAAATTTCATAAATTACTTAATAAAACTCAAATATTATAAATAGAACACAATGTTAAAATATTGAGAGTAATTAGGCATTTAAATACAAAATATTATTCGCAGTGCATGAATTAAAGCACCTAATTACGCAATTTAAGCGCGTAATCACTTTGCAAGAGAATTCAAAATGAAAAAGGCTATAAGATAACTCATATAAGAAGTGAAAAAGGCGCTGAATTTAAAAATGAAGGTATAGAAAATTATTGTAACCTAGAGGGCATATCACATAACTTTTTTACACCTAAGACCCCTCAACAAAATGGCGTCATAGAAAGAAAGAATAGGTCATTACAAGAAATGGGTAGAACTATGCTGAATGAACATAAGTTACCTAAATATTTTTGGACTGAGACTATAATACTGCTTGTTATGTCATGAATAGGGTGTTGATTAGACCGCCACTTAATAAAACCCCTTATGAATTGTGGAACAACCATAAACCTAATATTTCCTATTTTCATGTTTTTGGTTGTAAATGTTTTGTACTTAGGGATAATGAACATTTAGGGAAATTTGATTTTAAATCTGATGAAGGCATTTTCTTAGGTTATGCTCGTAATAGTAAAGCATGTAGAGTTTTCAATAAAAGAACATTGACTGTCATTGAATCTATCCATGTCGTATTTGATGAATATAATCCATTTTCTAAGAAAGATGATGAAGATGATATTGACATTAGAAAATGCTTAGACAAGTTATCTATTGAAAACAATGCAAGTGAAAATTCAGAAGTAAATGATAAATCATTTGAAGATAATGACAATGAAAATAAAGTTCAGGAGTTTCCTACAGATTGAAAATTCATTAGGAACCATCCTATAGATCAAATCATTGGTGAACCATCATGTGGTGTAGCCACAAGATCTTCCTTGAAGAACCTAGTGAGTCATTCTACTTTCTTGTCCCAAGAAGAACCTAAAAATATTAAAGAAGTCGTAGGGGATAAGTCTTGGGTGATGTCCATGCAAGAAGAACTTAATCAATTTGAAAGAAGCAAAGTGTGGACCCTAGTTCCTAGGCCTAATGATCAAACAATTATTGGAACTCAATGGGTATATAGAAATAAGAAAGATGAGAATGGGGTAGTAACTAGGAATAAGGTTAGACTAGTTGCCCAAGGTTATAATCAGGAAGAGGGAATAGACTTTGATGAAACATATGCTCATGTTGCTAGGATGGAAGCCATTTGTATGCTACTTGCTTATGCCACTCTTAAAAATTTTAAATTGTTTCAAATGGATGTTAAAAATGCTTTTTTAAATGGCTATATTAACGAGGAAATATATTTAGAACAACCGCTCAATTTTGAAAATCATAAATATCTAGATCATGTTTACCGGTTGTTTAAGGCCTTGTATGGATTGAAACTAGCTCCTAGAGCTTGGTATGAGAGGCTTAGTGATTTTTTGCTAGAAAATGGGTGTACCCGTGGTAAGATTGACACTACTCTCTTCATCAAATCCAAAAATGATGGTATGCTCTTAGTTCAAATTTGTGTCGACGATATCATTTTTGGAGCAACCAATGATGAGTTGTGTAATGAGTTTGCCAAATACATGCAAAGTGAATTTGAAATGAGCATGATTGGTGAGTTTAGTTTCTTTTTAGGGCTGCAAATTAAACAAGCTAAATATGGAACTTTCATATGCCAATCTAAATATGTCAGAGACTTGCTTAAGAAATTTAATATGGAAGATTGTAAAATTCTTGGTACCCCTATGAGTTCTTCCATCAAACTTGATAAAGATGAGCAAGGGGTCCCTTTTGATGTGAAATTGTATCATGGCATGATTGGGAATCTTCTATATCTCACTACTAGTAGGCCTGATATTATGTTTAGTGTGTGCAGGTGTGCTAGGTTTCAAGTCGCTCCTAAGGAATCTCATCTATTAGCAGTTAAATGAATCCTTAGATATCTAGTTGGAACTATAAAGTTAGGCTTATGGTACCCTAAGCATACTACCTTTGAGATTGTGAGTTATACTAATGCTAACTTTGCCGGTAGTAAGTTGATAGGAAGAGTACTAGCGGCACTTGTCACTATTTAGGACAATCTCTCGTTTCTTGGTTCTCCAAGAAACAAAACTCAGTTGCCTTATCCACAGCCGAAGCAGAATATATTGTAGTTAGAAGTTATTGTGCTATAACTTTTTATATGAAACAATAACTTATGGACTTTGGATTGCACTATGATACAGTCCTAATTAAATGTGATAATACTAGTGCAATCAATATCTCTAAAAATCCTATCTCACATTCACAAATAAAACACATTGAAATTAGACATCACTTCCTTCGTGATCATGTGCAAAAAGGGGATGTGGCTCTTGAGTTTGTATGCACTAGCGAGCAGTGGGCGAACATTTTCACTAAACCACTTCCAGAAGATAGGTTCATACAAATTATATGTGAATTAGGTCTCATGCATAGTAGAGATGCTTCCTAGATATTTCATTGTTCGCATAAACTTAGGGGGAGCTTTCTAATAATTTCAAAGTCTAAAAACTAATATAACTATTGATATCTTTCATTGGCTTGGACTTTATGAAATTGATTATGTTTTGCAATGCACAATTCTCATATCTACAGCATGATGATGATTGCATTTATGTTTTATATATTGATCATACTGGAGCTGTTTGAGTTGAGTAGTTGTGGATAAACTGTTAGATCTTAATAACTCAAAACAGGTCATTTTTATACAGGATTTTTTTGGGAAATGTCCTACTTTTAAATGGCATGCTGCCGAAATTTTTTAAAATTCTCAAACTTATCTTGTATACAAATGATTCAAACTCATTGCCCAAGGTTATTACTTTCATAGCCCTTTTTTCTGTTGCTAAAAAGGGGAGATGAATAAGAGGTAAAAAGTTGGGTTGCACTTAAGGAAAATACTTTTACATAATGCACATTGTTAGGGGGAGCCTTCTTAGGCTATACCCATTTTTTGCATGATGTATTTGTCATCTTCAAAAAGGGGGAGACTGTTGACCTTATAGGTCACTCCCGATTTTGATAATGACAAATACTTGTTGTATTTGACGGCTATCTGAGGATATGTGCAAGTATACAATTGGAAAATCAAAATGATAGCACAAGAAGTAGAGGTTGAAGACCCTGAAGACTTTATTTGTATTGTATTTCAATTCATTTAGGTAAGCTCAAATGAAAAAGACCTAGAATGACCCTAGGACACTCATGCATGCTGTAAATATATATCCTCTCATGAATAGGGTTTATGTATAAGGGACTTGAACCGGAATGTATGAAAAATACATGTTCGGTCGACCGTACTTGAATGCACTATATCCCTTGGTCGACCGAATTGGTCCGGGTCAATAGTTTGACCAACAAGTTCAGTCAATCAAACCCGACCAGTTCAAGTTATCCAGTCGACCGAACTCCCTCCAAGTCAAATGTTTGACCATACGGTCGACCACACTTAATGCTTAAGCCAACCACCTGGTTGACCAAGTCCCCACGTGTGTTTAGCCAATCGCCCGGTCGACCGAACCACTTAGTACAAATCCACATGGTCGACCGAACCACGCTGAAATGAAAAATCGCCCTTGGGAACCCTAGTTTGGTCAACCAAACTTTCAATTCAAATTTTGCCTGGTCAACCAAACTTCGTGACTAGGTAAACCGAACCTCAAGTCCAGTCGACCGGTGCTCTCAAGTTGCCAAATTATTTTTACCACGATTAAATTTTTTAAACGAGGTTAATTGGGTTAAAATGGTTTAAAACAATACTAATAATACCCTATGTGTGCTGGACGGTTATAATTATGGGGTAGTCTATATATACCCCCTCATTTAAAAAGATTAGACACCGATTAGCAAACTTGATTAGTGAAAATTCTCTAAAATCCAAAATCTCTCATACTCACTTCCAAGTATCCTACACTCATACTTACCTTGCCATATTGCCAAAAATCCCTTTGTAAGTGTGAATTGAGTGTTCTTACTTTAAAGGTTTGCTCCCTCCAATTTGTAATTAATTGAGATTATTTTGTTTGAGAGCAAGACCTTAAGTTTTTCTTACGAGAGTTTATCAATAAGTCTTCCCTAAGAAAACTTTATTTGAGCTTCTGAGTATTGCATTGTTATTGCAATATCTTGAGTTCATATTTGATTGTTGCTAAAAATATTTTAAAATCATTTTCAAATATCTCATGTGTTTCATTTTGAGAAAAATACTTAGAGAGATATTTGTTTATGTTCTAAAGATCTTTGTTGCAATATTCCTTAATTAACATTATCTTTTGAACACAAAGATCAAACCATTTTTACAAACAAAGTCTGAATATCTCTTGAGACTTATACTTTGAGAAAAATATTTGTTGAGATATTTAAAGTGTGCTAAGGATCTTTGTTTGTGTATTGTGATAGAAATCATTATTTTTGACACAAAGTTCACATTATTTACACTCTCACGCATTGATTGCAACATTTGCATAAATATTTGAGAGTGGACATTTAGACCATGCACATTGAGCTTACTTCATTATATCATTCGGTGGTGTATGTGACTGTTTATATTGGGTACATATCTACTTTACAAGAAGCATAATCATTGTACCATTCTTATTGAGAAAAATATTGTTGTATTCCTGGCGTGGCCTGAGGGGGTGGTAATCCAGCCCGGTAAGGATTGTGTGTAAAGGTTGAGGTCAGCCCTATGCTAATTGACCTAGTTGTTTAGGTTCCGCTCTACCCATTTAAGTGAGCATTATAGTGGTAATCCTTGTGCTTGTTAGCTAAGGCGGGGACGTAGGCAATTTTCCAAACCTCGATAACACTTCTGGGTGTCACTTACTTTTTACTTCTTTCTGGTGCATTCTTGGTTGATTAAATTGTTCTATTTAATTTCTACTACATATTGCAAATGATTTATTTTACTTGCACAAGATTGACTTTAGGGTTGTGAAAATACTGTTGTTAGGGTATTGACCTAGTGCATCAATTTTAAAATACCAATTCACACCCCCTCTTGGGATCACGGTAAAGCTAACAAGGATGACAATACTGAGCCCATTTCAAGTTGTTGACCTTATGGGTCATATTCCGTTTTGATTATGACAAATACTTTGGTATTTAATGTTTGTTGATTTTGTGTGCAGGATCACATTAGCAAAGTTATATGAAAGCAAGTGGTGACTTGAAGAAAATGAAGACCCAACATATTTATTTGTTGTAATTTATATTTCATTCAATTTGGGTCTGTAATATCTATTTAAGCCACGGTCTGTAATAATTGATGCATATCATGCATATAGGAACCATAAGCTTAAAAAGGCCTTAGAAAGACCCTAGGTCCTTACACAAACACTTAGGAAAGTCCCCATTATTATATATGCTATCAGGGGAAATCAATTTTCAAAAATAGGATTTAGGTGTTAAAATATTAAGGATTTGGGACACCGAACCTTGGTGTTGAAATCGCCTTGGTCGACCGAACGTTAGGAAAGTCAAATTGTTGACTTAACTTCAGGCGACCAAACTAAAAAGAACTTAGTATTCTTGGTCGATCGAACATTTAATCCTGATTTTTCCAACAACCCGGGCACCCAAACTTCACGGTCATTTTGACCTCGAGTGATCGAAAGTGCAAGTTCGGCAGATTGAACTTGAGACCAGGCGATTGAACCTCGAGCAGGTTGGAAAATCACCTTAGCCAACAGACTAAACATGTTTTCAAGCACCCGAACATGGAGAATTCACTTTTTTCTCATGTGTCTGTTCGAGCGACTAAACCTATGGCTTGATCGACCGAAACTCTCGGGTTGGCCAAATTTTACCAAGGGTTAATTGTAGGTAAAATAGGATTATTTTTATTAAACTCATTTAAAATAATTTTAATAATTCCCCTGATGTCCCCAACAGTCAAAATTCTTGGCTTGTCTATATATAGGTCCTCATTTTCAAAGACTAAGCACAAATTAGCATTTTGATTAAGAGAAAAATCCTCTGAAATTTTCAAAGCTTATTCTTTCAAAAACAAAGCCTATACACTCACCCATTGTTATTCCTTTGTTAAATCTAGTTTGGTGAGAGTGCCTTGAGTGATTCTACATTGATTCTACATGCTTAAACTCTCATTGGTTTAGTTGATAAATTGATTTTCTATTGAGAGTTTTAGCCAAAGTTTGTCTCCCCAGTTTATTTAATAACTTCATTGTGTGGAGAAAACTTTGAAGCTTGTGAGTCTTGGGATTCGTATTGCAAGACTCCGAGGCTTGTATTTTGATTGTGCTAAAATTATTTTTGACAAGCCGATACTTCAAATATCTTTTGAGCTAATATTTTGAGATAATTATTTTTGAGATATTTTGAATACACTTGTTGGAACTCTTTGAAACCCTAGTTGTGGTTGATTAATATTGATACATAGTTTCAAAGATAGATTGATTATACACTCTTGGACTTGATTGCATATTGACATTAGATTGAGTGACAACACACATTGCATTGAGCTTATAGTTCCTATCTTATTGATGTGCATCGATTGATATTGGTACAAATCTGTTTGTTGGAGAAGCACTCATTTTGTACACACTTTGTATTTTGAATTAGTTGTATTCCAGGCGTGGCTTGAGGGGGTGTTAATCCAACCCGGAAGAATTGGTTGTAAAGGTTGAGGTCAGCCCTATTTTAATTTGACCTGGTTGTATTAGGTGCTGCTCCACCTGTAAAGTGAGCCGTAGTGGAATCCTATTGCTTGTGAATCAAGGTGAGGATGTAGGCACATTTGTCGAACCTCGATAACATATCTGGTGTTATCTCTCTTTACTTGCTTTGCTGTGCATGCTTGAATATTTTACTTGAGCAATTTAAATTTTAGCTGCATTTATAAATTCATTTCATTATCTGCTTTAGATTGAGCCTAGGTTGTGTAATACTGCTGCTGGATAATTGACTCAGGGGAGAAAAATTTTAAAATACCAATTCACCCCCCCCCCCCCCTCTTGGGATTACAGTAAAGTCAACACAAGTTGTCACAGGATATAGCCCTAGGAAGTTTTCAAATCTTAATCAACTACCATCTAAGTCTAGAGTGTGTGAACAGTATGATACATTTTCAAAGCACATACATGATCTACACTCTGACATAAGAATGAAAATTAATTTGAACAATGAGCATTATAAATCTAGTGCTAACATACATCGTAGGTTTCAAGAATTTCATAGGGTGATATGGTGTTAGCTTTACCGTGAACCCAAGAGGGGGGGTGAATTGGTATTTTTAAATTTTATCTTCTAGGTATTCCTCCTAACAGCAGTATGTTCACAAGCCTAGGGTCAATCTAGTGCAAATAATGTAAATATACCAGAAATTAAATAAAGCAGTTTAAACAATCATTCAAGCACCAGAAAGCAGTAAAGAGAAGATGACACGCAGATGTGTTATCGAGGTTCGGCCAACTGCCTACGTCCCCGCCTTGGCTAACCAGCACAAGGATTATCACAATACCTTGCTCACTTAAAAGGGTGGAACGACACCTATACAAACCAGGTCAAATTATCACAGGGCTGACCTCAACCTTTACACCAATCCTTATCGGGCTGGATTACCGCCCCCTCAGGCCACGCCTGGAATCACTCAGATATACAATCAAAGGTACAATACAAGAGTGCTTTCACGTAAAGCAGATTTGTACCACAAAATGCGCACAAACACAAACACCACAGATGATTTAAATAATGTAAGCTCAGTGTGGTCTAGATGGTTCGACTCTCAAACAATTTTTCTATAAGTGACGTACGCACGTGAGAGTGTCAATAATAATTTGTGTACTTCAAAATATTCAATTAAGCGTGTTCATACAGAGTATTAAACAATCCTCAACATAATCAATTAATAGAATGTGTCAATCATACGAATGTGTATATGCTTGGATTGCAAAATATGTATAATCTTTGTTTTCGGCAGATGATATATATATATACTTATATAAATGATATCACAAAGATTAGTATAACAAGCACAAATATCTTTTCACAAATAGTTCAATAAATTCCACAAGATATTTGAGTAAGCTTGAAATACGTTTTTGCAAATCAAAACAAATACACACTTCCAAAGATATTGCAATGATAATGCAATACTTGGGAAGTTACCACAAGTCTTTCTTAGGGCAGGCTTATTGGCAAGGCCTCCTAAGAAAACTTAGGTTATGCTCTCAAAAATTGATTCAAATATGCAACAATATGGAGAGCTAACCTCTAAGCAATAATACTCAATACATTTACAAATGATTTAGATAGATGAAGAAGGTAAGCTTGAGTAAGTTTCAAAAGAAGTGTGAGTAATGAGAGGCAAAAATGAGTATTTTGGCTTGAGAGAAATTTTCTTAATCTTTTTGCTAATCCGTGCTTAAACCACCAAATGAAGGAGTATATATAGACATACTAAAAATTTTGACCGTTGGGGACTTATTAGGGATTTTTGGAAAAGATTAATGACACTTAAGATAATTTAACCCCGTTAAAAAAATTATTAACTGCGGTAAAAAATGGGAGCAACCCGAGAGGTCCGGTCGACCAGAAATGGTTCGGTTGACCAGGACTCAAGTAGCTCGGTCGACCAGGGCAATTTTGAACTGAGTGGCTCGGTCGACCGGAGAGGGCGATTTGCCAAATTTCCAAGGTTCGGTCGACCGGGGCCTTTTTGAACTACAGGGTTCGGTCGACCAGGCAGTTGGGAATTCTCCCAAGACCCTTCGGTCGACCAGGTAGTTGGAGTACAAAAGTGCTCGGTCGACCGGGAGGTCAAAATGTTAACTCCCACGAGGTTCGGTCAACCGAGGGTAAATAAACTGCATCGTCTCGGTCGACCGGGACTGGGTCAAACAGTTGACCCAAACCGGTTTCGGTCGACCGGGCCAATTTGAAATGAGTTGGCCGGTCGACTGAAAGTGCACCAAGTGTGCATTTCGGTCCCGAATTGACCCAAATAAGTCTATTTCAAGTGCCTAATAAATATATGTGCATATGTGCGTGTCCTAAGGTCACTTGGGGTCCAATTTGGAATCACCAAAAAAGTCCGATGTCGGTCGACCGAAGGTTCACCCTAAGGTCTTTCTATGGTTCGGTTTGAGCTTACAAATTAAATCATGCATGTGATGTGTGTGTGAGCTTATTACAAACCGAAGAACCCTAATTACTATTACAGACAAATTTCACTGAAAATGATTACAATTAAGAGAATGAAATTATCTTCAAGCTTTGAGCTTTCACGTGCCACTGAAGATATGCTAATATAGACCTGCACATGAACTAGATATTTATTAAATACAATTGTATTTGTCAGTATCAAAACCAGGGTGTGACCTATAAGGTCAACATATGGTTATGATATGTATTCTTCCCAAGCGAATTCCTGTAGGAAAGGTAAAAAAGTTGCATGCTAAAAAGGTGAAACATTTCAAAGTTTTAAAGAAAATTAGTTCTAACGATTACATGCTTGATATTCATGTTGATTTTGGCATATGCAATGTGTTTAATGTTGAGGATCTAACACCTTTTTTTGAAGCGTCATCTTTTGTGGAGCCATCAAATACTAACCTTGCAGGTGATCCTACTGCATTTTCCACTCCTCATGAACCTAAAAACTCGAAATTGCCTTTGCCTCCATCTTTACCTGTACCAAAGAACCTTGATAAACTCGAAGAGATATTGGATGACAAGACAACGTTCACACAACAAGAGAGATTATACCAAATGTCTTATTAGTGAGAGGCAAACACTTTCCATAACGGGTCTGGCTTCTTAAAGAAGAACCGCCTTCTCGCATCTGAAGTGTATTCCCATAAGTTTATTTTTAGTTTCGGAGACTAATTCTTTTAGGCTCGGGAGGTCGTTTGTTTGTGTATTGTGATAGAAAATCATTATTTTGACACAACGTTTCACATTATTTACACTCTCACCATTGATTGCAACATGTGGCATAAATATTTGAGAGTGGATAAATTTAGTTAGCCATGCCACATTGACTTACTTCATTATATCCACATTCGGTGGTGATGTCCTGTACACCTTATATTGGGTCATAATCTACTTTTACAAAAGATAATCATTGTACCATTCTTATTGAGAAAAATATTGTTGTATTCCTGGCGTGGCCTGAGGGGGTGGTAATCCAGCCCGGTAAGGATTGTGTGTAAAGGTTAAGGTCAGCCCTGTGCTAATTGACCTGGTTGTTTAGGTGCCACTCTACCCATTTAAGTGAACATTATAGTGGTAATCCTTGTACTTGTTAGCCAAGGCGGGGACGTAGGCAATTTTCCAAACCTCGATAACACTTCTGGGTGTCACTTACTTTTTACTTCTTTCTGGTGCATTCTTGGTTAATTAAATTGTTCTATTTAATTTCTACTACATATTGCAAATGATTTATTTTACTTGCACTAGATTGACTTTAGGGTTGTGAAAATACTGTTGTTAGGGTATTGACCTAGTGCATCAATTTTAAAATACCAATTCACACCCCCTCTTGGGATCACGGTAAAGCTAACAAGGACGACAATACTGAGCCCATTTCAAGTTGTTGACCTTATGGGTCATATTCCGTTTTGATTATGACAAATACTTTGGTATTTAATGTTTGTTGATTTTGTGTGCAGGATCACATTAGCAAAGTTATATGAAAGCAAGTGGTGACTTGAAGAAAATGAAGACCCAACATATTTATTTGTTGTAATTTATATTTCATTCAATTTGGGTCTGTAATATCTATTTAAGCCACGGTCTGTAATAATTGATGCATATCATGCATATAGGAACCATAAGCTCAAAAAGGCCTTAGAAAGACCCTAGGTCCTTATACAAACACTTAGGAAAGTCCCATTATTATATATGCTATCAGGGGAAATCAATTTTCAAAAATAGGATTTAGGTGTCAAAATATTAAGGATTCGGGACACCAAACCTTGGTGTTGAAATCGCCTCAGTCGACCAAACGTTGGGAAAGTCAAATTGTTGACTTAACTTCAGGCGACCAAACTAAAAAGAACTTAGTATTCTCGGTCAATCGAACATTTAATCCTGATTTTTCCAACAACTCGGGCACCCGAACTTCACGGTCATTTTGACCTCAAGTGACCGAAAGTGCAAGTTCAGCAGATTGAACTTGAGACCAGGCGATCGAACGTCGAGCAGGTTGGAAAATCGCCTTAGCCAACAGACTAAACATGTTTTCAAGCACCCGAACATGGAGAATTCACTTTTTTTCTCATGTGTCTGTTCGAGCGACTAAACCTATGGCTTGATCGACCGAAACTCTCGGGTTGGCCAAATTTTACCAAGGGTTAATTGGGGTAAAATAGGATTATTTTTATTAAACTCATTTAAAATAATTTTAATAATTCCCCCGATGTCCCCAACAGTCAAAATTCTTGGCTTGTCTATATATAGGTCCTCATTTTCAAAGACTAAGCACAGATTAGCATTTTGATTAAGAGAAAAATCCTCTAAAATTTTCAAAGCTTATTCTTTCAAAAACAAAGCCTATACACTCACCCATTGTTATTCCTTTGTTAAATCTAGTTTGGTGAGAGTGCCTTGAGTGATTCTACATTGATTCTACATGCTTAAACTCTCATTGGTTTAGTTGATAAATTGATTTTCTATTGAGAGTTTTAGCCAAAGTTTGTCTCCCCGGTTTATTTAATAACTTCATTGTGTGGAGAAAACTTTGAAGCTTGTGAGTCTTGGGATTCGTATTGCAAGACTCCGAGGCTTGTATTTTGATTGTGCTAAAATTATTTTTGACAAGCCTATACTTCAAATATCTTTTGAGTAGGCCTGGCAAAACGGGCGGGCGGGCCGGGTTTGGGCGGGTCACTAATGGGTCGGGTCATAAACGGGTTGGGTCATAAACGGGTCAATGTTAAACGGATCACACACATGCCAACCCTAACCCGCCCATTTAATAAACGGGCGGGTAACGGGTCACCCGTTTAAAAATATATAATTTTTTTATTTTAAAATTTTTTAAATTTTCATATAAAATGACATTTAAAAAAAAACTGCATTTTATTTATTAATTTCTAAATAAAAAGAAATGGTGTGTCATGTGTGGAGCTTGGGGGGGGGGGGCCGGGGTGGAGCTGGAGCTGGCCAGACGAGGAGACTGGAGGCTGGCGATGACATTTTCGTCCAGGACCTTGTCGGAGACGAAGGGTGACGACGGCAACTGTGCTCCGGTGTTGAGATCGTGGGGGTGTGCCGAGGTCGTCTCTCTGACTGGAGAGTGGAGAGTGGAGACTGGAGTAGGATGCTGAACTCTTCATAGTAGGATGCCATTACAGAGGGGTTTCATAGTAGTGGAGAAGTGGTCTGTGGAGGTGGAGCTAGCCAGACGAGGAGACTGGAGACTGGAGGCTGGCGATGATATTTTCGTCAAGGACCTTGTTGGAGAGGAAGGGTGACGACGGCAAATGTGCTCCGGTGTTGAGATCGTGGGGGTGTGCCGAGGTCGTCTCTCTGACTGGAGAGTGGAGAGTGGAGACTGGAGTGGAGACTGGAGAGTGGAGAGGCGTGGCGCTGGTTAGGGAGTCGGGAAGGGGAACTTTACTTTAGGGTTTATTTTTTTTAAGTGTGTGTGATTGTGAAGTGTGAACCGTGAGGGTAGGCATGCGCGTGTGAGAAGGACTGAACTGAAATTAACGGGTCACCCGACGGGTGACTAGCCCAAACCCATTTAACCCGTTTATAAACGGGTTAATCCGTGACCCGCCCAATTATTAAATGGGTTAACTTTCTTAAACCCAGACCCGTTTTAAACAGACGGGTCCGGGTGACCCGACGGGTTATGACCCGCTTTTCCAGGCCTACTTTTGAGCTAATATTTTGAGATAATTATTTTTGAGATATTTTGAATACACTTGTTGGAACTCTTTGAAACCCTAGTTGTGGTTGATTAATATTGATACATAGTTTCAAAGATAGATTGATTATACACTCTTGGACTTGATTGCATATTGACATTAGATTGAGTGACAACACACATTGCATTGAGCTTATAGTTCCTATCTTATTGATGTGCATCGATTGATATTGGTACAAATCTGTTTGTTGGAGAAGCACTCATTTTGTACACACTTTGTATTTTGAATTAGTTGTATTCCAGGCGTGGCTTGAGGGGGCGTTAATCCAACCCGGAAGAATTGGTTGTAAAGGTTGAGGTCAGCCCTATTTTAATTTGACCTGGTTGTATTAGGTGCTGCTCCACCCGTAAAGTGAGCCATAGTGGAATCCTATTGCTTGTGAGTCAAGGTGAGGATGTAAACACATTTGTCAAACCTCGATAACATATCTGGTGTTATCTCTCTTTACTTACTTTGCTGTGCATGCTTGAATATTTTACTTGAGCAATTTAAATTTTAGCTGCATTTATAAATTCATTTCATTATCTGCTTTAGATTGAGCCTAGGTTGTGTAATACTGCTGCTGGATAATTGACTCAGGGGAGAAAAATTTTAAAATACCAATTCACCCCCCCCCCCTCTCTTGGGATTACAGTAAAGTCAACACAAGTTGTCACAGGATATAGCCCTAGGAAGTTTTCAAATCTTAATCAACTACCATCTAAGTCTAGAGTGTGTGAACAGTTTGATACATTTTCAAAGCACATACATGATCTACACTCTAACATAAGAATGAAAATTAATTTGAACAATGAACATTATAAATCTAGTGCTAACATACATCGTAGGTTTCAAGAATTTCATAGGTTGATATGGTTATGGTATGTATTCTTCCCAAGCGAATTCCTGTAGGAAAGGTAAAAAAGTTGCATGCTAAAAAGGTGAAACATTTCAAAGTTTTAAAGAAAATTAGTTCTAACGATCACATGCTTGATATTCATGTTGATTTTGGCATATGCAATGTGTTTAATGTTGAGGATCTAACACCTTTTCTTGAAGCGTCATCTTTTTTGGAGCCATCAAATACTAACCTTGTAGGTGATCCTACTGCATTTTCCACTCCTCATGAACCTAAAAACTCGAAATTGCCTTTGCCTTCATCTTTACCTGTACCAAAGAACCTTGATAAACTCGAAGAGATAATGGATGACAAGACGACGTTCACACAAGCAGGATTATACCAAATGTTCTTGATTAAGTGGAGAGGCAAACCACTTTCCATAAGGAGCTAGATTCTTAAAGAAGACCTCCTTCGTCTCAATCTGAAGGTGTATTCCCAGTATATTATTTTTAATTCTTCGGAGAATAATTCTTTTAGGCTCGGGAGAGATTATGGGGTTCAACATGCCATACCCCTTTCTTTTGCTAATTTGGTGACACGTGGACGATCTCCAGATGTCCACTATTGTTTATATCTATTTTTCAGAAACACATGGGTTGATTTGAAGACTTCTTGTGATGAAAGACTTTTCTTTGTTGAAGACTTTGTTACTGTGATGGAAGACTATTTTGAAGACTTTGATATTGTATTGATTTATATTGTGCTTGGATATATTATTTCAAGAATACTAGGCACTTGAAAACTTTCAGTACGAGAAGACCCCAAGTGAAGTATCAAAGCAAGAAGACCCACGTGGGCCCCACACGATCTTTTGGGCCCCATAGGCTCACACGGGCCCCACACAGATTGGGCCTCTCTTTGACTTATGTTTTATATTTAATTTGTAAACATGCAAGACAACTTGCTTGCATGCGCATGTTTAGTAAGTTATGTAAGTGTCTTTAATATGTTAGTTAGTTGTGAAAGTTTAATACTGTGTTTTACCATTTGTGTTTTCATATGCTATGTCCCCTCATGCTTGTGTAATAATTTAATATCTTGTCTCCCCCCCCCCCCCCAAATGTTAGCTTATATATATCCATTGTAAGACTTGAAAAAGAAGCCAAGATTTTATTATTGAATATTGAAAGAATTCTCTTTGCTAAAGCTTGACAACTTTGTCCAATCTTCTGATTAAGTAGTGTAAGGCTACGCGTTCTCTCCAGAGATCAGGTAGTGAGAGACCACTATCTATCCAACAACTTCATCACCATGTTGTCCCTCCCTCACCCTCATGGCCTACCATCTAACACCCACACAACCACACCCAAAATACACCCACACGGCCACTCTTTATTCATTATATTGTTGTGTTCATTTTGGTGACTCAAAGCTTGTACGAAAGGACTTAAGGCATGGTTTATCTTGTGTTGAACAACATTAAAGTCATCCAAACAATTATCTTGGTAACTTCAGTATTTGTGTTGAATCCTTGTTATATTTTGTGAACCCTTGTTGTTAGATTAAAATCACATCTTTGTTTGAACAACCCCTTGAATTCATAGATTGCAACATTGGTACTTGCTAGATTTAAATCAATTAGATGGATATTAGTTTTCTAATATAGAACTTATATTCTTAAATCTTTGAAATAACAATTTTTCCAGTATATAACTTGATTCCTTCGTGAAAGAACTAATTGGGACTTATTTGCTGGACAAATACATACACCCTCTCAAAATTCAAACAACATATGAATTGAAGCATGCTTTATGGTGTTTATTCTTATTTTATTAAATTCTTAATCCATAGTGTTTTTGTGTATGTGTTTGTGAGGGTTGAACTGTAGGACTAGGTGGATCCATCCCGTCCTACATCATACTAGATTTGTCAAATTTTGGTAGCTCCTAACTTGCAAATTCATTCTCTTCCCAATGTGTTTCGTGACTCAATATTGTTTGTCCTGTTTAATCCCCCGGATCTAGATTACTACTAGAAATACTAGCCAGTAGAACATAAGAAGATAATACCCTTGAAATTTCATATTAGTCAAGCTCTTATGGACTTACAAAGGCCTTCCTATGGCCACACACTGCTTGCCCGATGAAGTCTTACTATTTCCAAAGAATATCCTTTTATCATTTAATAACATGGTCTTGAACACTTTTGATAGAATTACAATAATAGTTTAAGGATGATTACAACTAAAAGAAAACAAGAATTTCAAGAGACTGGGAGGTTAAAAGGCTTATGGAGTGTACCGAGGTCTTTCGAAATCGCTCTGCCTCGAATGGTCATGAACTTCTCAATTTATAAATGAGTCTCCTATCCTTGAACCAATCTTCACCATTGATCTCAATGTCACAACTTTTGATCATGGTCATTTTTAACACTTTGCTCTACTTTTGTCAGGAATCTTTGTTTTTACTTTAAATCTTATCGAGGCATCTTCAACTTTAATAGTTGTCAAGCAATAATAATTTATATTTACTACTAGCATATTGTCTTTTTGTGTCAACGTAATTATTCGTAACAGAAATTAATTCTGTATCAATCATCTACATTGTCTTATAGGTAATTCATTTGAGAGGTATTGTCATCAGTGGTGTCTATAAACATTGTCTCATTTAGGATCTGGAGCAACTCTTCCTTAGACTTGGTAGCAACTAGCCTCGCTTGCATTTGGGCTTTTGTCACTAAGAACTCTAATTGGTCATGAGATTTATTTAACTGAGAGTTTTGCACCAACCACTTTGTCATGGTAGATTTTGTCAAATTACTTAAATCCATTCCATTCTACTATTTGATTTTAACTTTTCTTCTAAAATATGGAACTTTGTGTTGGCTGATTATTTTGTCTTGGATAGCATATTCAAGCATGACTATCCAAGTTAAACTAAAGGATTGAAAAATATAAATGACAAGGGGTATTCAAGCCAATGGTCAGGGAGATTAACCTTGTCACTCCAAAATTTGTAACTTTCCTGCAACTGTTGAGGAAAGATAGTTGTAGATGGTCTGAATTTATCCTACCATTCATGGAACTAGTGGGGGACTTCAATTGTCATTTTTTGTCAAAAATAAATTAACCAAGAAATGGAGTATCCCTTGTTTTGTCGATAAAAGGTTTTTGTCTAGGCATCCCTATAATCCCAATAGTTAAATTTTGTTGAGGAGAATGGTCGAGAGAATTTCTTTGTCTCATTGAGGTTATTCCGCCATTGTTTTAGAGACAAAATATAATTAATTTTAATTTTAATAAAAGCTAATTTTTTTCAGATTATATTTTTTAAGAGCTTCAAAGATCTCGATCGATTCAGTTTCAACCAAGTCATAAAAAATTTGTTCCTTTTCAATTCTTCTAGGAATTTGATGGAATTCCTTGTTAATGACTTTGTCTACAATTTTCCTTGGATTGTCATGGAACTCAGAGGTAAGAAACTCTGGCTCAATGACGAATAACTTGTTAAAATATGGTTTTATGAAATAAGGAGAATGGTCATGATTAGAAGAAACAATATAAGAGGTAGAAGAAGTGTTGTCTATTGTTGGAGGTTTTACAACTTTGGTCTTTGTAAGTGCTTATTTTAGGTTAAAATCAGTCTTGTATTAGCATATTTTAAATGGTATAAAGACATATTTTTGACAAGAGTTATGCAAAGAAATAACTATAAAGCTTTGTATTGGAAGGAAAAATTTATCTCGGGATTACCAAATCTATTTGCAACAAAAGTAAGGAGCAAAATTAGAGATAACAAAGGAATTAGTGGAAACTAATATGTGCAATTAAATCTGGAAGAATGGACATAAGGAGAAATCATACATGTCATAAATATGACTAGATTAGCTGTAATAATTTAAGACTCAATAAAAAAAACTAGAAATATGAAGAATGACCACTAGGAAAGAATGCAACAATTTGGTTTTGAAAAGCTTAGGATACCAAAAATGGGGAAAAATAAAATGATCAAACAATACAAATTTCATGAAAGAAAATTCTACAAAAAAACATTAAAAAATATATATAGAACAAAGAGCGGACAAAAGGAACCAATTAGTTATAAGAATAAGTCCAGAAAAATATTTCTTTCTTAAAAAGGAGACAAATGTTATATTTGTAAAGAAAAGGGACATTATGTCGACAAATGTAGACTAAAACAAAAAATAAATCTTCTTGATGTAGAACAAAAAATTAAAGACATTAATATTAGCACTTTGCAGGGAACAAATTTTCTTGGATTTTTGTTATAACAATAATACATAACAACAACACTAAGACAATGATGATAATGCCAATAATAATTATTAAATGCTAATAATCCGTTCACGTTTGCATGCATGCACATCCACCTACCACACAGGCACATGATGAATACTCACATATGCCTACTTACAAATGTCCATGCAATATACACAAGCATGAAAGCTCATTTGCTTTTGAACACATGACACCTATGCAAAATCATGTACATGCATGCTTACATGTGTTGTGCATGTATTCACACATATATGCACATATACATAATCATTCCTACATTAATATACGTATTCATACACATATACACTCTTGTATGCTCTCAAGCATGAATGCATCCACATTCATACATTCAATCAAACATGACTATGCATGATAACTTAAACAAATGTATATATACATGCATAGATACATATACATGCATAGACACATATACATGCATATATATATATATATATATATATGTATGTATGTATGTATGTATGTATGTATGTATGTATGTATGCTCACAAAATTCACATAAACATAACCATACACATGCATAAATACATCAACATGCATATAAACACATGCATACACTTACATATACTCACACTCATTCATATACACCGATGCATGCATGCACATATACCCTACACTACATGCAACATTCATGCCAGCACACACTTGCAAGCACACTCAACTTCTGCACAAGCACATGAACACATAAATGCAAGCTTGTTAACATACTAAGGCATGTCTACACACTCACACATGTAATTCCATATTTATGCATACATGGAAGCACACAAACTCACACGCACACACAAATATCCACTAATCCAAATCCATGGTCACATTTCCACAAGGCCACACATGCATCTTTTCATGCATTTCACATATATTTCTATGCATGCATTCAGAAACCTAGATATGTGGAAGTTCATAAGTGAACTTACACTCACATACACCATATATTCACGTGTTCTCATAAAAAAAACATACACCCCTATTTGACAATCTTATGCACACGAACACAATCAAGTGCACACGTAAGAGAGAGAGAGAGAGAGAGAGAGAGAGAGAGAGAGAGGGGTCTCCATGTCTCCAATAGAGGTGTCTCCATGTCTCCTTCCTTGATTAAAAGAGGAGAGATAGAATTGAATAAAAGGGAGAATCAGGTGTGTGTGTGTGTGTGCGAGAGAGAGAGAGAGAGAGAGAGAGAGAGAGAGAGAGAGAGAGAATAAAAGAGTTGTCAAGGTATACATGTTTAGAGGTCTCCAAAAAAACCTTCTCTCTACATGCATTTTGTTTATAACCAAAAAAAAAAATGAAGGAAAGTATTGTTAAAGTGACTGAGTTGAGATGGGGATGAGTCAGGGGAAAGCCATGGTTGGGTTAGCAAGCAAGGGTGGATGCAAGGGGGTCAAGAGGGGGCGGCTGCCCACCCAAGCTCCCATAAAAATTTTATCATCTCATTACTCCCTCAATTCACAGCCTTATCTCCCCCACCTACCCTCAAAATTTTTTTTTCCCAACTAAAACCCACCCATTCTTTGTTGGAACGGGTTGTGGGGATTAATTGGCAATTTTTTGTTTCCACTTTCAAGTTCAAACCGTTTTTTTTTTCTTTTGAGATTTGATGGAGACCCACAAGCTCTGTTGTGCCCTCATGCTACTAGCTCATTTAACTACCCTCACCTCCTTCTTAGCTCAACCCTCATCTCTCATTTGGTATCTCCCTCACTCAATTCTTGAGCTTTGTAAAGTTTTCATTTCTTAAATTGTCAAATCCAAGTTGGAGATCATAATGGTGCGTTTGCATTAAAGATTTTGTGTGGGGAAAGAAAATGAAAGGAAAGGAAAACAAAAAGGAAATTCACTTTTTATCATATTTTATCTCCATATCATATACTATTGAAAATGAAAATTTATTTTGATATGATTAAATTATTAAGAAATATTAAATATTAATAATGCATAAAATTAAAATTTTGTTTATTGATTTGGTACTTTTTTATTTTCTCTCTCTTTTCTTGATAACCAAACATGAAAAGGTAGACTTCTTCATATTTTCCTTCCTTTTCCACGATATTTTTCAACTTACAAATGGGGCTAGAGGGTTGATATGTTGACCCACCCATGTGGGTGCATTTATTTTTCTGCTTGGGAAGTTGCAGCATCATGGAGCATGCACAGCCTCGAGCATGCATAATTCTTTTATTGCTACTCCATCTTTGATATATATAGAGTGCGGAATCAAGTGAGTTGTGTGTGAGGAAGAGAGGTTAGTACCAAGAGTTGAGTTGAGTTGTGTTACTCCTCCTCTCTTGTATCTCTTTTATTGATCATACAGTGAGATTCCCTCTCTCCCATGGACATAGGCCCTATTTGGCCGAACCACGTAATTGTTCTGTGTTCAGTTGCGTTTTGTGTTTGTGCTCTCAGATCATCCCCTTCCCCCTAACAATTGGTATTAGAGCTTGGAAAGAGTGAGGAGCGTGATTAAAAATCTAAGCTTACCTTCGGGTTCGGCGATATCGAGATGAAGCTGGGACAGCAGTCATGGAGGCTTGAATGGAAACTTCACGCGCTATCATATCAGCTCCTCAAGTTGCTTCCCCACAAAAATCATTCGTTTTTGATCGTGTTGAGCTCTCAGCCGCGAGGAGTGGTTGCCTAGTGTGTGAAGTCCTCCATTTTTTTTGTTCTCTGTGCAGAGATGGAGAAAGGTGAAAACAAGAAGCAATCTTCCCCAGCAAGTCACAACAAACAAAAAAACATAGAGGTGAGGTCTTTTTATTTTTTTTTTTTTAAAGGTGTGGTCATCTCACTCCTTTTTTAAAACATAAGAAAGGAGGGGATCCATTGCACATTTAATTGCAAGCTACAGAAGAGTGTAGAAAGTGCACGCCACATCTAGAGATTTTTTTTTTTTTTCTTTTTGCCACTCACCAGTAGAGCCCACCTGCCACGTCACCAGTGGTCAGTGGGGCCCACATATGTCGATTCAAACCCATCCCTAACTATTTTGGCCATTTCGAACACATTGGTGCGGTCGATTTTGCCAAAATCAGCCTCTAAGTTGATATTTTATAATGGGTGACAATTTATTTAAGTTCGGCGAGAAGAAATTTGATGGCCGAAACAATTTCAGTTTATGGCAAAGTGCTGTCAAGGATATCTTGATTCAGCGTCACTTGATCAAGTTGCTAATCGGGAAGAAGCTAGAAAATATCAAAGATGATGATTGGGAAGAGATGGAAATGAAAATGGTTAGTACTATTCATTTATGCTTGTCAAATGAAGTTAAATATTCTGTGTTAGATGAATCATCACCTGTTAAGCTATGAAAAAAATTAGAACAGAGGTACATGTCAAAATATCTAACAAACAAGCTATTTTTGAAGAAGAAACTTTATCAGCTAAAAATGTAGGAAGAGGTAAATATTTTTTACCACATAAAATGACTACAACAAGATCATGACCCAGTTAATGAGTCTTGGTGCAAAAATTTGAAGAAGAAGATAAAGAACTTCTTCTCCTAGCATCTCTACCACCTTCTTATGATAGTCTTGTCATAGCATACTTGTTGGTAAGGAAATCTTGAATTTTGAAGAAGTGATGGCTTCACTACAGGGTACTGACACCTTGAGAAATCCAATTGTTAACCTCCAAGGGCGTGCCTTGGTCACACAAGGTGAGAAACAGACCAGGGGCAAAAATCAAAATAGAAATCAAAACCATGGAAGATCAAGAAGCTAACAATCCAAATCAAGAGCTCCAAGAAATTCCAACAACACTCAAAGCAAAAAGCAGATCGAGTGTTGGAATTGTGGCAAGACTGGCCACTACAAAAAACAATGTTGATCCTAGAAGAAGGAGCCAGAAAATAAGACCGAAGCAAATATTGCCTCTTCTTCAAGAGAAGGAGATGCACTACTATGCTCTTTGAAAAGGAAGGGAGAGTCTTGGGTATTAGACTCTGGAGCCTTGTGTCAGGCAACAGGCAACAAAGAAATGCTTAAGAGGTATGTACCCGAAAATCTTAGCAATGTTTATCTTGGTGATGACAAACCTTGTGAAATTGCAGGAAAAGGAGAAGCAAAAATAAATTTGACAAGTACCACTTGGAGTTTGACTAATGTCAGATATATCCTTGATCTCAAGAAAAATTTAATATCTGTTGGATAGCTTGCAATTGAAGGTTACACTACAACCTTCTGAAGAAAAATTCCAAAGGCACAATGACATGCTTGTGCGGTAAGAAAATTGGTACTCTTTATATGACCACAGATGCTTGCATGTCAATTTTAGTTGCTTCATGGAATAAAGATTAAAACCTATGGCACCAGAGACTTGGTTACATGAGTGAAAAAGGTTTAAAAATCATGAACTCAAAGGGAAAGATATCAGGTCTCCAATTAGCTAATATTGACCAATGTGAGAGTTGCATCATCGACAAACAAAAAAGAGTCAGCTATTAGACATTCAGCAGAACTCCAAAGAAAGGAAAATTAGAGCTGGTGCACACCGATGTTTGGGGATCAAACCCAGTTTCATCCATTGGCGAGAAATACTATTTCATCACCTTTATTGATGACCATTCTAGGAAGGTATGGGTTTATTTCTTAAGACATAAATCCGAAGTGTATGATATTTTCAGGAAATGGAAGGCCATGGTGGAAAATGAAACAAGCATAAAAATCAAAAAGTTAAGATCAGACAATGGTGATGAATATGAAGATAAAGAATTCAAAAGGTTTTGCTAAAATCATGGGATCAAACTTGAAAGAACCATGCCAGGTAAACCCCAACACAACGGCATAGCAGAATGAATGAATAGAGCCTTGACTGAGAGAGCCAAAAGTATGCGATTACAAGTAGGTTTACCAAAGTAGTTTTGGGCAGAAACAATCAGCACAGCTGCTTATCTAATCAACTGAAGTCCATCAGTACCATTGCAGTTCCAGTTACTAGAGGAGGTACGAAGCAAAAAGGAGGTAAAATTTTCATATTTAAAAGTTTTTGATTGTGTTGCTTATGTACATATTAGTAATCAGGCTAGGGGCAAGCTTGATCCAAAATCTAAAAAATGCACACTTCATGGATATGGTGAAGATGAGTTTGGTTATCGCATTTGGGATGATCAAAACAAGAGAATAATCAGAAGTCGAGATGTTGTTTTCAATGAAAAGGTTATGTACAAAGACGCAACATCATCAAGTAATCTCGCACTATATAACCCCGATATTGTAGAGTTGGATGATTACACTAACAACAATGTGGCACAACAGACTATTGATAATTCCCAAATACAGGAATCTATCATAGAGGAGTACACTGAAGCATCACAGACTCCAAATCTGACTCCTACTCCGACACTGAGGAGGTCTTCCCGACCGCATGTACTGAACAGAAGATATTTGGATTTTTTTGTTACTAACTGATGCAGGTGAACCAGAGTGTTATGATGAAGCATGTCAGGTGGATGAGGCTAGCAAGTGGGAACTTGCCATGAAAGATGAGATGAAATCCCTCACCAACAACAGGACTTGGGAGCTAGCTAGATTACCCAAGGGAAAAGAAGCTCTTCAAAACAAACTGGTGTACCGCATTAAAGAAGAGCATGATGGTTCAAGAAAATACAAAGAAAGACTCGTGGTCAAAGGTTTCTAACAAATAGAAGGTATTGACTACTCAAAAATCTTCTCACCAGCTGTGAAACACACAACCATTTGGACAGTTTTGAGCATTGTTGCAGCAGAGAATTTACACCTCGAGCAATTAGATGTAAAAACTTCTTTCCTCCATGGTGATCTATAGGAGGAGATATATGTCACGACGTCCCGGACCCGCCAAACACACACGGGTGCAGCTGCGAACTGGGATGTTAGCTTTGGTGTATTCCCAAGAGGAGGGGTGAATTGAAATTTTAAACTTTTATCCTAGGTTAAACCAGATATCAGTATTACACAACCTAGGGTCTATATATGCAGTTCCAAATGCGTAAATAAATATAACGTGTGGAAATTAAATCATGTGCAGCATTCACAATATAACATACACGTGCGGAAATATAAACAGTGCACACACGATATATTATTGGGGTTCAGCCAACTGTACCTACATCCTTACCTCCAACTCTCAAGCCCAAGGATTCCACTAATGCTCACTTAATGGGTGGAGCGGCACCGGTTACAACCAAGTCAATTAACTGGGCTGACCTCAACCAAATCACACCTTACCAGGATAGTGCATCTAACTTTCCTAACTGGGTCTAAGTCAATTCAAGACTATTTACCAGGGCAAGCCTCCCTCTTCAAGCCCATGCTTGGAATACAAAAGATATAAAAATTATGTACCACTACGCATAATATAATCAATGCACACCAAACATGTAGGAATTATAAGCTCAAGGGTGTATATGTGTGCAATTTACACTCAATACAATGATAATCTCAAGTATGCACAAAGTGTTCAAACAATCTAATCTTTGAAAGCAAAGTATATTAAATCTCAATATCATAATAGTGTTTCAAAGATGCTATCAATACTATTCAAACAAACTCAAAAATATTTTCTCAAATTGTATCAAGCACTAGTTTGAAATCAAGCTTTGTAAAATATTTTGCACACAAAAATACTGGCTAAGGTACCATGCAATATCTATGCAAGAACCACAAGCCTCAAAGTCTTCCCACACAAGATTTATTAAATTAAATCAGTGGGAGAACTTTAAGCTTTACTCACAATAATAAAATGAAACAATAAGCACAACAGAATTCCTTGCGCTGGCAAGGAATAATCCTAACAAACTCATTCTTGCACATGGGTTTGTACTTATTATTTTTTATTCTTTTCTAACAGTCTGCCTTATTGTTTCTTTTGGTGCCCAAGAAAACTTTGGGGAATTTCCAGATGGCAGCCTAGGAGTGGAGGGCTTTCTTGGCCAATCTAGCTAGCAGGCCACGATTAGAGGTCATGTTTATTAACTTTTCTTTTTGTATGTACCCTCGAGTTGCCTTTAGTGCAACATTTGTTTGCATCATTTCCTCTTTTTTTGTGTTTTTCATTTTCTGTGTTTTTAGATTTTAGCCCCTTGTACTGTATGTACCCCTGTATCCTTTTCTATGCAACAACTATGTGTACACCTTTTCTGTATTGTTGTAACTTTGCGTGTATTCTCTGTCCTTGGTGGCTATGGCATACTCATGTGTCATGGGCACGTGTACCCTTCCTTGTAACAAAATGTGACATCATGTCTATTATTTTACTGACAATTAGAATTTACAGTTGACCCATTTTTCAAAGGAAAATTCCTGTAATAAAAATGGCTTTGAGACCCAATTGAAACCCGACTTTAAAAATTAAAGGACTTATTGGGAGTTGGAAAAGCTCGATTTTAAAAACCTAAAAGCTCGATTCAAAAATTTGAATGATTGTATTTGAAAATTTCTAGACTCAAACTAAAGAAAATGGAAAATTGGACTTTCAAAACAAGGACAATATTTACAACTTAATGGACGAGATTACAGATTTTAAAGACTTTAATTAAAAGGGACCCAATTTGGAAACCTAATAAAAGATGACTAATTTTGAAATCAAATAAAGTTAAAGAAATTTAGTTCAAAAGGACTCAACTTTTGGGTTTTTAAGACTTGAACCATAATCCCTAGCCTGCAAGAAGTTGGTTTTGAAATTACGGGGACTCACCTGATAATGGAGATTAATTTTGCAACTAATCATAAAAACTGGTTACAGTCAAAAGGACTTGATCTAACAACCCATTTTAAAACCTAGGAAATTCTTATTTTGAATACTCTAAACTCAGATCATCAATTTACAAGACTCAAAGCTAGGTCTTTATTACACTAGGTTTCCTTGGGACGGCCTAGTTAAAATTCGGTTGTCGATAGTTGCCCCTCTTTGTAGGCTTCATTGCTTCAATGTAACAGTAGGATCTCTCATACATTATTTGTAACAACAAGCCTATAAATACAAAAGACATCTATTTTGACCAGGCCACTCGACTGCTCAACATATTTTTAGCTTAAACAAGGATGGGAAAAGGTCAAATGGGAATTTTGCACTATTCACTAGAGAGGTTTTTTTTTTTTTTTAAGGTTGGTGGTTAGTGGGGATTAGTGGTTGGTGGGAAGTATGAGATCACAAGGTGTGGTAATGAATTGCATCGGATGTAATTAATCCGGGCTGCAGCGGGTTTTCTGACCCAAGCCAAAATTTCTCCAAGATAGCTTGCTATGAATGTGAAAATCCAAACCACGGCGGGTTCTTTGACCCTAGCCAAAATTGTTCAAGATGACTTGCTACGAATGTGACAGAGCCACGACAGGTTTGATGACCCGAGCCAAAATTCTTCAAGATGGCTTGCTACAAATGTGATAATCCAAGCCACAACGGGTTCGATGACCCGAGCCAAAACCTTCCTCAAATGGCTGGCTATGAATGTGATAATTCGAGCCACAGCGAGTTCGATGACCTGAGCCAAAACTTTCCTTAAATAGCTTGCTATGAATGTGATAATTCGAGCCACAGTGGGTTTGATGACTCGAGCCAAATCTTTCATCAAATGGCTTGCTGCGGATGTGATAATCCAAGCCATAACGAGTTCGATGACCTTAGCTAAAACCTTCCTCGAATGGCTTATTACGAATGTGATAATATGAGCCACAGCGGGTTCGATGACCCGATCCAAAACTTTCCTCAAATGGCTTGCTACAAATGTGATAATCCAAGCCATAGCGGGTTCGATGACCCGAGCCAAAACTTTCCTCAAATGGCTTGCTATGGATGTGATAATCCGAGCCACAATAGGTTCGTTGACCCAAGCCAAAACCTTCCCCAAATGGCTTGCTACGAATGTGATAATCCAAGCAATAGTGGGTTCGATGACCCGAGCCAAAACTTTCCTCAAATGGCTTGCTACGGATGTGATAACCAAAGCTATAGTGGGTTTGATGACCCGAGCCAAAACTTTTGGGTATTTAGGTTGAAATCTTGTGTTTGAAAAATGGTTACTTCACCGGGGAAATCCGATCAGGTGTTTGGCTCTGAGATCTTTTGGAAATTATCTTCAAGTATGGGATTCAAAGTCTTAAAAATAGGTTGCTCCACTGGGGATGATCAATCGGGTGCAAGATCCTGAGATTTTCTTTGAAAATGAGTTCTCGAGTTTGAACAAGGGTTATCTTGCTGGAGATAATCACATGATGCTACGTGATGCATGTTGGCAAACATCCTCTGATTTGGGGCTTTAAGTCCTTGAAACGTTGCTTCACTGAGGATGATCAATCGAGTGCAAGATCCCAAGATCCTTTCCTGAGCCAATTTTGCCCCCGTTATGGATATTTAACCAAAAGTAGCTTATTAAAAAAAAGATGCAGAAAATATGTCAGATATGACCGATGATGCTACGTGATGCATGTTGTTGACCTTATAGGTCACGCCCGATTTTGATAATGATAAATATTCATGTATTTAATAAATATCTAGTTCATGTGCAGGTTTATATTAGCATATACATTGTTGGCACATGAAAGCTTAAAGCTTGAAGACAAATTTATGTTCTCAATTGTAATATTCAGTAGTGAAATTTGTTTATAATAGTAATTAGGACATTTGGTTTGTAATAAGCTCACACATCACATGCATGGTTTATTTCGTAAGCTCAAACCAGATACAAACTAAAAGTGACCGTAGAAAGATCTTGGTGTATTCATAATTGGACATAAATGACCCTAGGACACACACATTTACATTTATGTTTGTTAGGCACTTCATTAGCATTTATGTGTATTAAAACGGGACCGAAATGCACACTTTGTGCACTTTCAGTCGACCGAACCAAGAAGTTCATTCTGACCTGGTCGATCAAACCAGGCCTGGGTCAACAGTTGACCAAGGCCCTGGTCGACCGAACCAGATAGTTCAAAAAGTCCCGGTCGACCGAAACCTTCTTTGGTCAACATTTTGACCATCTGGTCGACCGAACCATTTTTGTATTCCAACTACCTGGTCAACCAAGGGTCCTTGGGAAAATCCCCAAAGGTCTGGTCAACCGAACCAGCTGGTTCAAAATGGCCCGGTCGACCGAACCTCGGAGATTTGAAAAATTGCCTTCTCCTGGTCAACCGAGCCTTTAGTTCAAAATTCACCTGGTTGACCGAACCATATGAAACCTGGTCGACCGAAACATTTCTGGTCTACCGGACCTCTCAGGCTACCTTGAATTTTTTACCGCAGTTAATATTTTTAACAGGGTTAAAATGTTTTAAACGTCATTAAACTTTTCTAACAATCCCTAAAAGGTCCCCAACGGTCAAAAATTCTGGTATGTCTATATATATTCTTTCATTTGGGAGAATTAAATATAGATTAGCAAAAACCAAAATCAAATTTCTCTCTCAAGCTAAATACTTCCTATTGCTCATACTATTTCAAAATCCACTCAAACTTACCTACTTCATCTCAGTATCATTTGTAAGTGTATTTGAGTGGTTTTGGTTAGAGGTTTGCTCTCTCATTTCGTGAGTGTTTGAATCAATTTTTTCACGAGAGCAAAACCTAAGTATTCTTAAGAGGCCTTTCTGATAAGTCTATCCTAAGAAGACTTGTGTTGAACTTCCGAGTGTTGCATTCTCATTGTAATATCTTAGGAAGTTTTTTGGTTTTTGGTTTGCAAAAATGCTTTCAAACTTACTCAAATATCTTGTGGTATTCATATTGACATTTTTGTGGAAAGATATTTGTGTTTGATATACTAATCTTTCTGGCAATAATTATTCAAGTTCATATCACTTGCCTAATACAAAGATTGCTTAACTTTTGCAAACCAAGCATATACACTAGTTGAAGTGACTAACACATAATACTATTTGAAATATTTGAGACTTGCATGATACCTTTGTCTAAGCATCTTGATTGAGAACATATTGAAATACAAAGATTGCTTGTTGACACTCTCACGTACGCATTACACTGATAGAAAACATATTTGAGAGTTGAAATATTTAAACCACACTGAGCTTACATTTAAATCATCTGTGGTGTTTGTGATTTTGGGTACAAATCTGCTTTATGTGAAAGCACCCTTATATTGTACCATTTGATTGTATATTTGAGTGATTCCAGGCGTGACCTGAGAAGGCGGTAATCCAGCCTGGTAAGGATTGGTGTAAAGGTTGAGGTCAGCCGTGTACTAATTGACCTGGTTTATATAGGTGCCGTTCCACCCGTTTAAGTGAACAAGTTATTGTGATAATCCTTGTACTGGTTTGCCAAGGCAGGGACGTAGGTAGTTGGCCGAACCTTGATAACATATCTATGTGTCACCCTTCTCTTTACTGCTTTCTGGTGCTTGTGTAATTGATTAAACTGCTTTATTTAATTTGTGATATTACTTGCACTAGATTGACCATAGGATTGTGAACATACTGCTGTTAGGAGGAATACCTAGGGGATAAATTTTAAAAATACCAATTCACCCCCCCTCTTGGGATTACGGTAAAGTTAACACATGTTGCTACCTATGGTGCCAAAATGCAGGGGTATGTTGCTATATGTATGCATGTTGCTACTCGGGGTGCTGCAATGCAAGAGTGAGTATGCATGGGCATGCACTTCTTGTTATGCAATGCGTGAGATGCATGATGATGCATGAATCTCTCTTTCCTAGTGCACCTATGATCAGAAGCCCCATACTTTGATTTTTGGTTAGGCTTTAAAAACAAAATCTGCCCCAGTTTCATCCATTTGTTCACTAGTCCTGGCCATATTTTCCACTTGTATTTTGTCATGAAGGCACCTGAGTTGGCCCTATTGGAATTTGAAAACTGCCCCAGTTTCATTCTCTTTTTTTTTTATTTTGATCAAAGACTGCCCTAGTTCCATCCATCGGTCACCGATCCTGACCGTGATCTAAATTTGTGGGAAGGTACTAGTACTAGGATCAATCATGGAGTCTGCCCCTATTACCCGTAACTGTGACTTCTCTGAGCCATTTTACTTATTCCTTCATCCTTGGTGAATATGATTGGATCTTGGTGACCTTTTGACTATCCCCTCTTCCTTGGGACAAAAGGTTTTAGAAACAGTTATGCATGCATGTCATCAATTTGTAAAATCAAGAGGTTAATATGTACAAAGGATATTTTGCCATTTGCAAATGCTTTTTTTGGGAATGGTAAAAATTTACACAAATATCATCGAGTCAATTGAGTTTGATGTTACTTTATCAAAATAAACCCTAAAATAATTGATCTTCCTCTTTCCCATGAACTATCCCCAATTTTGATAAAGCATACCCGATGTGCTGTGGAACCCCATAAAAGCTTTCTCTCATCGGAGTGTTTACCCATAGTTTTTTCATCCTCATGTTTTGATCTCAAGATGCTTTTTGGAACTTAGGATAAAAAGTAGGCCTAAGGTTTTAGGTTCTTGGAAAGACCAGAAACCAAGGCTCAAGATTCCTTTCCCGAGATGACTTTTTATACCCCAATTTGGGACTTCTAAAAGATATTAACTGAACATGTCATATGACAAGCTGTCTATGTACCTTTTCAGGATCAGGTCATTACGTAGTTCAAATTCAACTCTGAGTTTGACAAATCATTTAAGATAGCAACATGTGCTTATCTGGTCAGGTATTTCATTTGGACTGTAATGTAGGCTTTAGGTATTAGTTAAAGAAGAAATGGACATACCAAGCTCAATTTTTCAGTCTTTTCAAGGTAATTTTGGTTAAAGATCACTTGTGAGGTAAGTCCCTTTCTCTTGTTTGCTTCTATTCTTCCCTTAGTTCTTTTGTCATATTTTTATTTTCTCTTTTATGGAAGGATTGTGACCTCATTTTTATTCGGACTTCGTTTAGGACTAAACTTGCAACCTGCCCCAGTGTGGGGTGTGATCATTTGATAGGTTAAACAAGGAATTGCACATTTCAGGCTCAACGAGGATGGCAAAGGGTGTTTTTTTTTCTTCTGGTTTTTATGGGTAGCAAAAAAATAGCCTGCCATCATTTTGGCATTTCTTTGTCATCTTGCATGATTTGCCGGACCCTTGAAAACCTCAACCCAGTTTAATTTTTGGGAAATGACTTTTTTGAAGAAAATGGCTTAATTTTCAAGCTCAAAGGGTTTTCCAAATGGCAAACAAATGTCTGGTTTTTTAGGGGAAAACTGTTTGGCCAAAAATGGCCATCAATCATTTAATCAAAACATGAGAGACAAAACATCGATGGAATAAACATCATATTTCATTGAATTATTTTGAGAGTTTACAAAGGCCTTTAAGCAAAATATTTCTTTACCACATATGAATTAGTTGGGTGGAAGAGATCGATTCTGTCCATGTCGGCCAACAATAAGGCGCCTCCAAAAAATACTTTCTTCACTACGTAAGGCCCTTCATAGTTGGTCATCAACTTGCCACGCAGGTCTGTATGGATTGGTAGAATCTTTTTTAACACCAAGTCCCCCTCCTAAAATTGACGGGGTCGCACCTTCTTATTGAATGCCCTCATCATTCTTCTCTGGTACAATTGCCCATGAGCTATCGTAGCCATTCTCTTTTCCTCAATTAGGTTCAACTGATCGTATCTGGACAGTAACCATTCGGCATCAGTCAATTTTTCCTCTTTCAAGACCCTTAAAGAAGGAATCTCGAATTCAACTAGGATTACTGCCTCCATTCCATACACCAAAGAAAAAGGAGTGGCTTCCATGGAGGTTCAAACACTAGTTCAGTAGGCCATCAAAGCGAAAGGGAGCTTTTCGTGCCAATCTTTATAAGTTTTAGTCATCTTCTCCAAAATATTTTTGATATTCTTATTAGCTGCTTCAACTGCTCCGTTCATCTGCGGCCTGTAAGGAGCTGAGTTATGATGCCTAACCTTGAACTGAGTACACAAATTGGCCATCACTTCATTATTCAAGTTTTTGGCATTATCCGAGATTATTCTCTCCAAGATCCCATACCTATAGATTAATTCTCTCTTTACGAAGTGGCTAATGACGTTCTGAGTGACATTGGCGTATGATGCTACTTCTACGCATTTGGTGAAATAATCAATTGCTACGAAAATGAACCGATACTCGTTGCTTGCTTTGGGGTTATCAGCCGAATCACATCCATCACCCATGCTGAAAAGGGCTAAGGTGCAGACAAAACTTGGAGTGGGGTCAGTGGAACTTGTATGCGGTCTCCATAAATCTGACACTTGTGGCATTTTCAAGCATATCTTATGCAATCCCTTTCCATGGTCATCCAATAGTACCCACTTTTGAGGATTTTTCGTGCCAGCGAGTGACCACCGGCATGGGTGTCACAAACACCTTTGTGGACTTCTTACTTAATTTGCTTTGCTTCTTGCACTTTCACACACCATACGAGGGTCATGTCATGGTTCCTCTTGTAGAGAACTTCTCTATCCAAAAAGAACCCCATGGTTAGTCTCCTTATCGTCTTTCGATCATTACTAGAGGCTCCTTCGGGATATTCTTGCTTTTGGAGATACATCTTAATGTCATAGAACCATGGTTTTACATCGACCTCTTTGGTTACAGCACAGTAGGCCAATTCCGACTACATCCTTATATGAATAGGCTCAATTTCTATCTCTGGCTCAACTTTTATCAAGGCAGCCAACGTGGCCAGGGCATCGGGGATCAAATTACTTTCCCTAGGTAAGTGGGAAAAGTTGATCTAGTCGAACTCCTTGATCAATTCTTGGATGTATTCTTGGTATGGTATCAAATTTGAATCTCGTGTCTCCCATTCCCGTGTCAACTGATGAATCACCAAAGCTGAATCCCCTTTAACGATTAATTCTTTGATGCCTCGGTCTCTGGCAGCTTGCAAACCCAATGCACATGCCTCATATTCAGCGATGTTGTTGGTGCAAGGGAAGGTAAGTTTGGCCGAGATAGGGAAGTGTTTACCTTCTGAGGATATGAGCACTGCCCCTATTCCGTGTCCCCATACATTAGCTGCCCCATCAAACAGCTTGGTCCATCCTTCATAATCTTCCTCCATTTGGTTCACTGAATCAATATCCTTATCTGGAAAATTGAACTCCATGGGTTGGTAATCTTCCACAACCCTTTCTGCCAAATACTCTGTTATGGCGCTCCATTTGATTGTCTTCCTTGTCACATAAGTTATATCATACTCAGTCAATAGCATTTTCCAACAAGCTACCCGGCCAGTTACTGCTAGTTTTTCAAAGACATACTTGATCGGGTCCATCTTGGAGATTAGCCATGTTGTGTAGTACAATGTGTACTGCCTCAGCCTTCTATGTAACGACCTGCTTATTTTACCATTATTTTTTTTCATGATAAATAAAATCGATATAATAAATCTAGCAGATCATAATCAACCTAAACCCGTTGGTACCAGGGATACATCAGAAATGCAACACATAAGCCTAAGCAGAAGGAAACATAAAATCATATACATCTCATATTACCATTCAATACAATACCAAATTTTACTACATCCATTGTATATATATCCCAAAATAATCAAAACCAGACCTAGGGTCGTCACCTAAAAATTCATCTGACCCTAGCGAAAGACTTACCCTTCAGATAGGGTAACATGGCTGAACTCTTATGCTACGAAGCTTTATCCGCTCTCCTACTTGGGGCTCCTAAAATGTTCATATAATTTGGGGCGAGACACCTCTCAGTAAGGGAAAATAAACTAATACCAGTGTGTGGCAACATGAGTATTTCCGTGTTATACATAAAAGAATACATAAGCATATTTAGTGAAACTGTCTATATCATATCTAGGAAAAACATATATAATCATATCATAGTAGAACATACTGGATTTCCATAAACATAATTCATCTCATATGATAATAATACAAAACAACCCTGGAAGTTTAGCTGGTTGGTGTCATGTCTTACCCCCATATGACTGGATTGTGTGGCCCGAAGGCGGGAGCTGACAAAGGCTGGCCAACCACTGCCAAATCAAAGTAAATGTCTGCAAGTACGATGGGTCTGTAGACCTAGTTCGTACACTAGGGGCGCCAACACTTCAATAAACCATATCGAATATCCATACTCACGATGCCCCATATGATAGCGATAACATAATATCATGATGATCATGAACACGTAGTTATGGTACCGTGCTCGTGCAAGCCTAAACCAAGCCAACCAGGTTATGATAGCATTTAACATATTTTCAAATTGTGATACATTGCTATTCCATAATAATAATTGTAAATTCAACATCATCATCATATCACATTTCATATATATAATGTGAAATTCATCGGCCCTTACGCCAACATTTTGTATTTTATCAATCGTATCGCATATCAAATAAGAGGCTTGGCCCGTACGCCAACATATCATATAAATGGCTCGGCCCGTATGCCGACATATCATGTAAAAAGCTCGACCCATACACTGGCATATCATGTGAGAACATCCTAAGCCCGTACGCCGGTATATCATATAAAAACTCTATATCATTTAACATTTTTCTAGAAAAAAGTAATTCATAATAAATTCTACTCATGCCACACAAAATGAATTTTACGCATATTTAAAACATATAATCATTTGCAACAGTATTTTTACAACATAATTCATATATATATATATATATATATATATTCCTAAAATTAAATGTTGTAAAGTTATACATACATTTTCATAAAACAACTAGCTTAGTTTATCCCCTTACCTGATTCCTGAAAGAGCCCCTAAAATATACCAGTCCTGCACCCACAGGGTTCCCCGCTCAACACCTTGAAAACAACATCTCCCAGAACAAAAATTCAGTATTTCTACGCGTACTACGTTTTCTACAACTGTAGGGAAGGTCAAATGCTGAATAAAAGCCTTATCCTGAATTTGGGATGGAAATCAAACTAGCCCCACCAACCATCCACTTCAGAAGATTTGAAGAAAACTCTCCCAAGAGTGTCGTGGTGGCCTCAAATCGTCAAACCGGCAAGAGATCGGCTCGATATTTTACAAAGAGGAAGGGAAAATCGAAGAGGAAAGAGAGAGAGAGAGAGAGAGAGAGAGAGAGAGAGAGAGAGAGAGAGTATTTTGCGTGAAAATCTGCTGAAAAATCAAGTTTAGGGCTATTTATACATTGGTCTTTGTCGACAAGCCACGTCACCTCGTTGACGAGGTTATGAAAGAAGTTTGTCGATGAACACTTGTTCTTGTCGACGAATTTCAGAGCTGTGAAATAGCCTTTCAGTAACTTCTCATCGACAAAATTCACCCTCGTCAACAAGCCTAATATGCCACATCGTTGCGCGTCGACGAGGCCTGCTATTCCTCCTTTTAAATTTCCATTTTCCTCCCTCTTTTATTATTTAAAAACCATAATTCCCCAGGTCACTACATGCTAACTACCCATACCAAAGCACAGCAGGTTTTCTCCAACTCCGAGTACTTGGACTCACACTCCGTAAACTTCTTGCTTAGGTAATAGATGGCCCTTTCCTTTCTTCCAAACTCATCATGTTGCCCCAGTACACAACCCATGGAGTTTTCAGATACAGCCAAGTATAAGATGAGCGATCTCCCTGGCACCGGAGGAACCAACATCGGGGGACTCAAGAGATAATCTTTTATCTTTCCAAATGCTTCCTGACACTCACCATTCCATTTTTCCGAGTTATTTTTCCTCATCAGCTTGAAAATGGGTTCGCAGGTGGTGGTCAATTGGGATATGAACCGGGCAATGAAGTTGAGCCTGCCTAGGAAACTTCGCACTTCCTTTTCAGTTTTTGGGCTAGGCATTTCTCGGATAGCCTTTATCTTGTCCGAATCAACCTCGATCCCCTTCTCGGTCACAATGAAACCCAACAGCTTTCCTAAAGTGGCACCAAAGGTACATTTCTCTGGATTCAACTTTAATTGACATTTTTTAAGTCGTTTGAACAAATTTTTCAGATTTGCCACATGGCTTCCCTTGCCTCATGACTTGACGATCATATCATCTACATACACTTCTACCTCCTTATGCATCAAGTCATGGAATAGGGTCACCATGGCTCTTTGGTAAGTGGCCCCTACATTCTTCAAACCAAATGGCATGACCTTGTAACAGAAGGTCCCCCATAAGGTGATGAATGTGGCCTTTTCTTTGTCTTCTGGGGCCATCTTAATCTAATTGTATCCTAAAAAGCCATCCATGAAAGAAAACAAGCCATGCCCCGCTGTGTTATCCACCAGCACATTAATGTGTGGGAATGGGAAATTATCTTTCGGGCTAGCCTTATTCAGATCCCAATAGTCAACACATACTCGTACTTTCCCATTCTTCTTTTTTATCGGGACCACATTAGCCATCCACTCGGGATACTGGGCTACTTCTAAGAATCCAGCCTCAAACTGCTTTTGGACCTCCTCCTTTACCTTTATGAGCATATCGGGCCGCATCCTTCTCAGTTTTTGCTTCACGGGCTTACACTCAGGATAAGTTGGTATCTTATGGGTTACCAGATCAGTTTCTAAGCCCGACATGTCCTAGTATGACCATGCGAAAACATCTTGATATTCTTTCAGGAGGTCTACCATTTTATCTTTCTCTCTACCCCTTAATAGTGCTCCAATCTGCACTTGCTTTGGTTCCTCCTCAATCCTCAAGTTGATAGTAACCGTGGAATCACTACTGGTTATAGTAGGTTTTTCATCAAATTTTAACATCCTTTCCATTTCATGGGATAGATCGGGTTCTTCTTCCTCCATTTTGGCTTCTTGAACTATTTTTTCAAAGTTAACATCAACCCATAACTCATGTGTATTGGTGTTTTCTTTTTCCCTATCCCAACACGAAATTAAAGCAAACACACCTTTGACAATGGATCTCAAGAAACAAGGGATGATAAGCAACATATAATCCACTTCATTAAAATAAAAAACATTTCTCGAGACCAAATTGTCTTCGGGTTACAAAAAAATGAAAATATAAATAAGAAGATTTAAAACAAGATAAGATAAAAAGAAGGTGGGACAGTCAGTAGCATGCCAGTTTCTCAATTTTGTTTCAACGGGTAACGGGCAGACACATTGGCTTGCAGCATTTACAGAATCCTTTGAATCAATCACCGATATGCTTAACTACTTCATTTCTACTTCATGGTTGAGCTGACTGCCCTTCACAAAGGTCTAATCAATGGACGGGACAATCAATTCCAAATGGGAACTTGCTTCACCGGTAAGCTTTTCCATCCTCTGCATCTTTTTTTCTATGGCTTTCTTCTTTCGATCTGCGAAAATGGGTACATAGCTGATGTCATACTTGTCCTTTACTTCCTTAAGAAGTAGTGGTCTTTGGATCCCTTGTAAGTGCTTTCCAAGCCTTTTTCCTGGACAGTATCCCTGCTTGATCATTTCCAAGGCCATCATACATACCGTGGGGGAAATCTGAGGTCGAGGAATAGGGAATCTTTCCATTATGGTTGTGGCATTGATAACCTTGAGTGCCTGGAATGAGTCTTCAAGCGCTTCTTTTGCAACTTCCACATAGGGGGTAGAAGAGGGTTTGGTGATCATTACATCGATTTCGCCGTATACGCAGACCACCTTGTTTTCCTCAATAAATTTCACCCTCTGATGTAATGACGATGCAACTGTCCCAGTATTATGAATCCAAGGCCTCCTCAGTAGGAAACTGTACAATGGATTGATATCCATAACTTGAAAGGTAACGTCAAAAAGTACTGGCCCAATTTGTAGTAGGGTCTCGATAGCCCCTACCGACTCCCGATGGGTTCCGTCAAAGGCTCTCACCACTAGATTGTTCTATCTAACATATTAGTAGTCCACAGGCAATTTCTGTAACATGAACAAGGGCATAACATTAAGCGAGGACCCATTGTCAATCAGAATTCGCGCAATCATGTGATCCTTGCACATGGCAGATATATGTAGTGCCCTATTATGCCCTCTCCCCTTTGGTGGAATTTCTTCATCGGCAAAAGTTATGTAATTGGTTGTTGCTAAGCTGCAAATCACATGATTGAAGTTGTCGATACTGATGTCTTGGGGGATGTATGCCTGGTTTAATATCTTTAAAAGGGCCTCCCAGTGTACTTCAGAATTCATCAACAAAGATGGAACAAAATGTGTGCTAGCATTTTGTTTAGCTGATCGACGATACTATATTTGTTGTGCTTAATCAACTTTAGAAATTTTTCGGCCTCCTGTGTCAACACGGGATTCTTGAGGCTTCTACTTGGTTCCCCTGCATTTTCTAAGCTGTGCTTCTCCAGCCATTTTGGCGCATAGACTCTTCCATTGCGCGTTACTCATTTTACTCCCACTACTATGTTTGTACCTCCCAGAATATGGGCCTCACAATCATATTTCCACGACACCGCTTTGTCGCTCTTGTATGGGAATGGCCGTGGAGTGGAGATTACCAGTCGAGTCTGTGCCTCCGGGGTATAGAGTGTCTTCTTTGTAATAGGTATGAACGGCCAACGTGTGTATTGGGAATGCTCCGGCTTGTGTTCCCCGATAGCTGATATTTCTCCATCCTTATAAATACAATCAATCTCTATACATTTGCTGTTAATTAACCTGCTCAAGAAAGCCTAGAAATTCCCACACCGCAGTATAGATCTGTTTACTAAATTTTGGCATACATAGGGGGTGCCTTCAGGAAAAATGGCCTTTTGTTCTACTAGGCATGTTGCCTTTAGTTCGCTGTATACCCAATCCAATGTCATCTGTTCCAACTCCTTTTCTGAATTCCCCCCCACTCCTTCTTTAATCATCCCCATATTATCTCCTTCATGATCCAACAAGAGGTTTTCTTGAATCCCTGGCTGCTTGTCCTCGAATGCCAGCCAGTTTGCGTCCCTCAAATCTTGCACGTTATGCTTGAAAGCCCAACATTGGTCAATAGTATGGCCAAGAAAATTGGCGTGGTATGCACAACAAGCTTTGGGATTATACCAATGCGGGGGAGGGTTTGGTAACAGGAATCCCAGGAATGGTGGATATCATCCTTCTTTCCAACAATTAAGGGAACAATTCAGCGTAAGCCATGGGATATGGATCCACCCTCCCAAAGTTCCCAGGTGTATTCCTTGCATATGTCTGCAAGTTCAGGCATGCCGGCATGTTTTGTCGGGCAGGCACAGGTGAGGAGGCCACAAACTGGGGCCTAGCATCTATATACATTGCTTGTTTACAGTGGGTTCAACTACAAAATTTCTTCTAGGCCACTGGTTCCGGTATTTTGTGTATTAGTTCCTCTGATTGGGCTATCCCTGGATCATTTGAGTTTTTTCTTCTTTTTTCTTATTGGTCCACTTCCTGCTTGGACCAGTCTCAGTATTACTGTCCTTGACCCGGCCTACCTTGATATCGGCCTCGATCCTTCCTCCAGCTGCCACTATATCCATGAAATCATGGGGAGTTGCTTCCTGAAGAAGTCCCCGGTAAGGTTCTTTTAGTGTGCTCACAAACAAAGTAATGGCATCCCGGTCACCTACCGGGGCGTCTACTTGAACTGCCACGTCTCGCCATCTATAGGCGTATTCCCTAAAGGTCTCTGTGGGCTTCTTCTCCATTTCCAACAAGGTCAACAGATTTGGCGCCATCTCCATAACGTGAGAATTGTGCTACAAAAGCATTGGCCAGATCTCCCCATGTGCGAATATGCTCCCTATCTTAGTGGATATACCACCTGGCTACCGTACTGGTTAAACTACTCTGAAAACAATGCATTACTAACCTTTGTCGTTAGAATAAGCTGTCATTGCCTGACGGTACAGTCACAGAAGGGTTTGAGGACATTAGGTCTCATTAAATTTTTCAAAGTCTAGCACCTTGAATTTTGAGGGAAGCACTACCTTAGGCACCAAATAGAGGTTTGCAAGGTTGACGGAGTTGGATGCGTGGGTCTTCTCAATAGCTTTTAATCATTCCTCGAGCTCATCATAGCGGTATTCAGCTGCGAATTTGCATGCGCCTAACCTCATAGTCATTACCGCAGGCACTCCAACTCCTGGTACCGGCGCAGCTAGGATAAAGGTGGCCATATTCGGCGGTGAGCCCTCTAAGATGACTGGCAATGGTCCGGATGCTTGCCCATGAACCAATGTGAAACTTGGAGCATGGATGGGATCCATATTAGCTTCATTATCATGCTCCTGCACTGTCTTTCCCTTGTCTAGTAGCAAATCCAGTATCCTTTTCATCTGGCTACTCAACTCCTCTTGTCCTTGCTCTATGCCCAGGACGTGGCTTTCTAACTGATCTGCCATGACTTGCGCCTTTCTGTGGGTATTGTAAGGATGGTTATGTGCTTCATTTGTTACGGACTAGTCTTGCCTCCTTTACTTCTTCCCCCCCCCCCCCTGAACACGAAACCCATGCCTTTAGGTCAATGAATGTATAAGTATGCAATAAATGTTCATGCAAGTATGTAGTTAGTGTATGAACAAATACAAACAATACAATTATGCATGTTGGCTATGTGCTTTGACTAAGGTTTCAAGAAAAATCGTCACCATTTCATTATAATCTTTCTATACAACATTTTTGGAAAAAAATACAGGGAGTTTCTAAATGGACTAAATGGATGCAGGATTCTGATTCCCCTACTTCCCCCTGTTAACGGGACTCGAGCCTTCTTGAGCTAGCTCTGGCCTTCTAGGTTCCGAACCGTCTACCCTCTGCTTCAGTGCTCAGTATTGGGCCTCCTAGTATCTGTCTTGTTCTATGAACGATTCTACTTTATCCAGTGCCCGGCTAAATATTATCCTCTGTTCATTCCACTGACTATCCAATTCTCATATATAGAGGGTTTTTTTCCTCGATTTCAGCCTGGGTTTCTTCCATTATCTGGGATTTCAGGTTAAGCCTGACTTGAAGCATTCATTTCTCTTTCCTCAAAGCCACCACTTCCTTCTCTGATTGCATGAGCTGAGTCTTCTTCCATTTGATTTCCCAGTGGTAGAAGGCGACTAACTCTTGCTCTTTTTGCCCAGTCTGCTGCCCTTCTGCTATGGTTTTTGTGGCACCTTTCGTGGTCGAATGTACTTCTTCTTCAGACTGTAATATCATCACCGAAGTTCAAGCTGCAAGGAATTTTGGTACTCACCTGACCTGTAGATTCAACCTGCTGGTCCACTATAGTTCATAGTTTCCTTGGGCGCTAGAGTCCTGGCCAGTAGATTCTACCAAGTGCACATGCTTCCAAGAAGTAGTATAGTCTCGGACTCGCTGTTGACTATCACCTGCATCATACTTTAACCATGCATTTTCCAACCCGTGTGTCATGGGTACAAACTGAACGGCCTTCACTTGTCTTCTGAACATAAGGGGTGCATAAGCTATTCCCCCCCCCCCCTCCCCACAAGCCTAGTAGTGGTAGCCATAAGAAGTTCTCGCACCTATATATCACATTAGGTCGATCCATCCAGAGTGCTTGCTAGGCAAGCACTCTGCTGACCAGATGACAGAACATTTCCTTCCACTCAGATTTGCTGGCATATTTTTCCCACTAAACCGTCCTGAACTCAGCCAAAGGGATTTTGACTGTCGAGAATGTAGGGTGAAAGGTCCCCTGACTGCATGGTAAGTGGCTCATCATCCAGACATATAATAGTTGCACGCAGCATGTCAACCTAGTATGTCTCCTAGTCTAACACCCACAGAGAGATCGGAAAGTTTATGCTAGGATTCCATGAACCGGATTGATTCCCTCTTTCACCTGTGCTACAAATGAGATGGTCACGTGGTCAATGGTCCCTAGCTCCTTCGGAAATACCACTAGACCATAAATGGCTAAGGCTAGCATGTGTAGCTGAGCTTCTTCCTTGTCTTCCTTTTCCATTGGTCCCTTTAAATAATGCCAAGGGATTTTTGTGTCTTCTGTCTTCGGGATTTTAACACCGGTGATGTCATGTAGTGTCGTTGCAAGGGATGTTCGAGAATCATGCAAATACACTTTGTATGGCTTTGGAATGTTGGCTAGGTGCAACAATGAAGCATATTCCTCGATGGTCGGGGCTAAGTCTACCCCATCCATGGTAAAGCAACAGTATGCCAGATTCCAAAACTCTACCAGTACCTCGATCACATGGGGATTCACCGATACGTGTAACAAGAAGCCAATATGCCCATACTGTTGGGAGAACTTTAAAAAGCGCTAGGGTGTCCACCCTTTCCAAATGCTTTTTAGCTCTTCCATAAGATTGGACCGAGTATTTATGCTGAACCAGTCTAATACCTCAAATATAGATTCCTCTCCTATGCTGTCACCCTACTGCTTTTGTTGACTCTCGGAGTATAATCGGACTACCAACTCTACCTCTCAATAGACTACAAGGCCCTCCATCGGTGATTTAGATTTTTCCCAAGACCTTGGAAAGGTGTGTAAAATGCCTACATAGATGCAATATGTCAGTAATAATGTTGGATAGATGAAAAAATATATATACAAGCATGCAACCACACGGAGAAGGATGGGGCTCCTATCCCAACCCGGGAAAAGGTATATTCAAGGTTCTCTAAGGTCCTATCCTAGGTAAGGGATCTTGGATAAAAATGTGTGGTTAGGCTCTAGCCCTTATTAATGAAAGGTTCCCAGATTGAGACTTTATCCTCCCTCACAGAGGTCCGGACAAAGCTCGCACTGAGCGGAGTGGTTCACGGGTCCCCATAAGCCCTGCCACATGGAGACAAATGCTATTACACTCCTATCTAATCTTAAAAGGAAAGCCTGAGTATAGAGCTATGAATGTGTTTGAATCTTCAGCCTAATCCCCTTACCTTTCATCCATCCATTCATTATTCACATGCTTTATTCAAACAAATCATGGAAACAAGTAGTCACATGCTTATTTATCAACCATGGCAACAAGATATTCATAAGTAATCACGTGCTTAATCAAGGTATTCACAATTAATCGCATGCTTATTCAGTCAATAAAGTTATCGCAATCAAATCCAAGTGTTTACTTATTCACTTATACTTACTATGGTTACTCGCAAAGTACCTACAAAGAAATAATCATATGAATAATATGTACAATCAGTAATCAAGAAGGCTTATTATATTTGAATTTTGGGATAATCCTCAACTAATCATCGGCTTGACTCTCAAGCATCCCCAGTGGAGTCTCCAAGCTGTCGCGACATCCCGAACCTGCCAAACACGCACGGGTGCGGCCGCGAACTGGGAAAAAGGGTGAATTCCGAAAAGAATATTTTCATGGAAAGTATGGTGTGATGGAGTCACTACTAACCTTTTGAAGTGTGGTTAGAACACTTTATTACTACCCAATTAAGGGTAGAATTAGTATGCGTTGCCAAAGTCAGGATCAGGAGTACGGTTACACGAAAAGAAGGTATTAGCACCCCCTACGCGCCCGTTCTTACGAATGGTACCAAATTAATCGAGAAATATCCCTTAAACTAAACTTAATAAGCCTTTAAGATTACTCATTTCCAAAAAATTGAAAAAAAAAATAAAAATACTATATAGGTATCCCTCAGAGCCGGGGCATATCGTACTCCGAAAAGCTCAATGCCTCCCATTGCAAACATTGAGATTGGGAAATTGAGAAAATAGGGTACAAAGTACGCTCCCGAGGTTTTTGAAAATTGTAGGATTTGTCTAAGTATGAAAATAATATTTTTGGGAGGTTTGAAATTTACTTGGGGATAAAAAAATGAGTGAAAATGAGTTTTCTAACTCAACAATGTTTTTTATATTTCCTATGATTTTTCTGAATTTTTATAACAATTTTTCCTACATTTTCCCCAAAATTTTGAAATAACAAAAAAATAAGTAAAAACAATGAAAATCAAGTAAAGAAAATTTTTAGAATTTTTTCTGAATTTTACGTATTTTTATCAGATTTTTGGAAATTTTTCTGAGTATTTTTATGAATTTTTTACATTTAAAAGGAATTATTAGAAATATATATTAAAAATAAAATAAAATAAGAATAATTTATGTAATCCGGCTTAGGGGACGGACCAGTCAAACTTTGACCAGTCTGAGGGAGATCGATTGAAGGTCCGGGTTAGGACCAATTGTGCCACGTATCATCTGACGAGAGGGGTACGTAAACTAGTGAGGATTGCAGAGGTGGCACCATCCTGAGTGTTCACAAAGGCAATGATTCAATGGTTCGCATCAATCCGGCATGCATTAATGGGAGACGGGACAAAAATGCCACATGTTGGCACCGGGCGAGGAAGCATGCAAGCCCTCGTAAATGCTCCTAACATGGGAAATCTCGACCACTGAAGAGGGGCGTAGATCCAACGGAAATGGTGAAACATGTCAGGTTTGCTAACGTGAGAAGATCGTGACCGTGCAAGGAAGCTTTGATCGTACGGCAGAGAAGGATCCTTATGAACCGCTTTTAATGAAAAGAAGAGGTGGTGCCAGGTGTTGAACAACGAGCAGGGAAACGGGTTTCGAGGATAGCTCCAGATACGAAGCGATCGTGACCGTTGCAGCGCTACGTGGATCCAACAGTGGAGAATGGAATGGTTTTGGCAAGCTAACACAACTTGATATTGATTGTCCGTGGAGATCTAGAATGGATGGCAGGTGGCAAGTATCACATGGATTGCTTATGTGACCTCAGTCTGGGGCGTCCATTGCATGTAGAGATTGAACGGCTGGAGGTGGGGTAGCTTGCTGCATTAACTGTGAGGGGCAAGGTGGCCACGTGTTGCATGGCGGTTGAAGGGGACAGACATGCATAACTAGAGGGGGCTAGCAGCAATCAATGCTTCTAACACCAAGAAATCACAGTCGTTGATAGACGCTTGAGATCCAATGGCCAGAATAAAACATGCTCAAATTAGTTGGCTTGGTCAAATCCTAACCATTCAAGGAGGCATATGATGAATGGCCTAGATTTGGCCATGTCACTCTTTGATCTAACGGAGGAGGATATGTCGTGTGTCATGATCTGGGAGTTCCAGGGGAGGGCATATTTAAACAAAAATCTCTGTTTTCACACATTTTGTCACCTTTCCCACCCGAGGCACTCTCTCTTTCTCCCAAATCCCTGCAATTCAACAAACAGAAACCCTAGCGTTTTTTTTCTCCTTTGATTTGCCTTCTCGCTCCTCTCAAACTCTCTTTCTCTTCCTTTCCCCTATATCATATTCTCCCCGAAACCCTATACTCCTCTGAGACCTTATGACTCGATTGAGAAACCCGACTTTCCCGTTCTTTCATCTCTACTCAGACGAACCTCCCTTTAACTAGTTTTTCTACCCTATGTTGTTCTGTCTCTCTAGAAACCCTAGGCTATCACCCTGCTCTCTTTCCTCTACAAGCAAAAAAAAGTTATCTTAGAAACCCTAGAGTTTCAGAGATCCAGATGCTTCAACGGTTTAGGCATATGGCTTCTTCTGAGATTCAGATGCTTAAATGGTTTGGGGATATGGCTTCAAACAAGGCTGAGCTTAAGATTAGGCTTCAGAATGTTCAAAAAAAGATCCACAACTAAGTAATCTCAAACCTCCCTTTTTTTTATATTATGGTTATCATCTTTGTTGGTGAATACAGGTCGTGATCTATCGACCATATGTTCGTACGCAAGAAACTATGATTTTAGGGTCTCTAGCTAGGGTTCAGTTTCAGGCTAGGGTTAGGGTTTCGGTGGGGAATTGGCGTGAGGTTGAATACGAGCCAACTCATCTTCAACTAAATGGGTGAGTGCGAGTTGACTCACATGTGAGTCAACCCAAGTGTGTGTGTGTGTGTGTGTGTGTGTGTGTGAGTGTGTGTGTGTGTGTGTGTGTGTGTGTGTGTGTGTGTGTGTGTGTGTATACTCGAGCAGACCCGAGCAAGTCACATGCCTACAGGCAGGCGTGGGGGTAACTTGGGATGGGCCTGATTAAGTTAAATATTAAAATGGGCCAGTGTTAAACTCTGAAAATGGGTTGGCTCAACTTAGATTTCAAAACAGCGTATTGGATTTAAAAAAAAAAAAAAAATGAGTCGGCCCAATTTTAGATTTTAAAACAGGGCCTGCATTAGATTTTAAATATGGGTCGACCCAATTTTAGATTTAAAAACAGGACCTGTATTGGATTTTAAAAATGGGTCGGCCCAACTTAGATTTTAAAACAGGACCCATATTGGATTTTTAAAAATGAGCCAGCCCAATTTTAGATTTTAAAACAAGGCCCGTATTGGATTTTAAAAACGGTCTGGGGTATTTTAAAAGTGTTTCATGATTTTTTATTTTAAAAATGAAGTTGGGTCGACAGTTAAGGTAAGCTGATGGGCTTTAGTGAGTTTGAAAACAAGGCCCATGTCCTGAAATTGGTGTGAACCCAAACAAGGGTTTGGGCTAAGGATTCAGACTAGACTCAGGTTTGGGGGTTGATGCAAATCTGTTTCGGGTCTAGACTTAAGAATCTGGAGAAGTAAGAAAAAATGGGTAAGGGTTTAGAAATGGATCAGAGTCCGAACCTGAATTCGGACTAGGTGGGTATCAAAGTAATTGAACTCAGGCTCAAATTCGGGTCTAAGTTCGGGAAGTGATTCAGTTCAAGGTCTTCCTAGGTTTAGGTTCAAACCCGATACTTGGGATGGGAATACCTGCATTCCAACTAATCACACACGATCATCGATAGACAAAGTAAGAAGTGTGGTTATGAATTTTACCCTTTTCTTCTTATCTCCTCCGGTCTTCTTCTCTAGTCTCTCTGTGTGTCTGAGAGTTCACGAACTGAAGTCAGGTCAAAGTCAAGCTCTGCTTCTGATTTTGAATACTGTCTATCTCCTATTCTAAATGAGTGTTGCACTAAGTGTGTGGTGTGCACAAAATAGTGCCCTCTGGTCTCTGCTTCTACAGAGTTCTCTCTCTGGAACTCTCAATTTAGCAGAACTTCGTTCCCTCTATTTTTCCTCTCCAATTTTGTAGAATTTTTGCAAAGCCTCTCTTTGCAGTGCTCGCTGCTTTTCTCTCTCTCAATTTCAGCAGAGGTTTTCTGATGCTCTCAATCTACGTACATCTACAATGCGAGCCTCCCTATTTATAGGGAGGCTGGAAGCCCTTTTTGGCGCCAATTGCATAACAAAATTCCCTGTGCTGGCAGGGAATAATCCTAACAAACTCATTCTTGCACATGGTTTTGTACTTATTATTTTTTATTCTTTTCTAATAGTCAGCCTCACTGTTTCTTTTTGTGCGCATGAAAACTTTGGATAATGTCCAGATGGCAGTCTAGGAGTGGAGGGCTTTCTTGGCCATTCCAGCTGGCAGGCCAGGATTAGAGGGCATTTTTATTAACTTTTCTTTTTGTATATACCCCTAAGTTTCCTTCAGTGCAACATTTTTTTTGTATCATTTCCTCTTTTTTTGTTTTTTTCATTTTCTGTTTTTTGGATTTTTAGCCCCTTGTATTGTATGTACCCCTATATCCTTTTCCATGCAACAACTATGTGTACACCTTTGTTGTATTGTTGTAACTTTGCGTGTATTCTCTGTCCTTGGTGGCTGTGGCATACTCATGTGTTATGGGCACGTGTACCCTTCCTTGTAACAAAATGTGACATCATGTCTATTATTTGATTGACAATCAGAATTTATAGTTGACCCTTTTTTCAAAGGAAAATTCTGGTAATATAAATGGCTTTGAGACCCAATTGAAACCCAACTTTAAAAATTAAGGGACTTTTTGGGAGTTGGAAAGCTCGATTTTAAAAACCTAAAAGCTCGATTTGAAAATTCGAATGATTTTATTTGAAAATTTCTACACTCAAACTAAAGAAAATGGAAAATTGAACTTTCAAAACAAGGACAATATTTACAACTTAATGGACGGGATTAAAGATTTTAAAGACTTTAATTAAAAGAGACCCAATTTGGAAACCTAATAAAAAATGACTAATTTTGAAATCAAATAAAGTTAAAGAAATTTAGTTCAAAAGGACTCAATTTTTAGGTTTTTAAGACTCGAACCATAATTCCTAGCCTACGAGAAGTTGGTTTTGAAATTATGAGGACTCACCTAATAATGGAGATTAATTTTGCAACTAATCATAAAAATTGGTTAAAGTCAAAAGGACTTGATCTGACAACCCGTTTTAAAACCTAGGAAATTCTTATTTTGAATACTCCAAACTCGGATCATCAATTTACAAGACTCAAAGCTAGGTCTCTATTGCATTGGGTTTCCTTGGGACGGCCTGGTTAAAATTGGGGTGTCAACAATATACATGCACCAACCTTGAGGTTTTGCAAAGAAAGACAAAGAAAAACTTGTTTGTAGGTTGAATAAGAGTTTGTATGGTTTGAAACAGGCTCCAAGGCAGTGGCATAAGAAATTTGACAGCTTTATGAAAAAGAATTACTATCAAAAATGTAACGCTGATCATTGTTGCTATTTCAAGAGGTATAAATCAAGTTACATAATTATTTTGCTTTTTGTTGATGATATGCTAGTTGCAACATCAGACATGGACGAGATCAGAACATTGAAAAGGCAATTGTCCACTGAATTTGAAATGAAAGACTTAGGTCGAGTAAAGTAGATGTTTGGGATGAGAATCACTAGAGACAGAAAGGAGGGAACCTTGCAGTTGTCTCAAGTGGAGTACATCAGGCGAATTCTCAGAAGGTTCAACATGAGTGATGTTAAGGCAGTTAGCATAACATTAGCCGATTATTTCAAGTTATCAACGACTTAGTCTCTAGAGTCAGAGGAAGAGAAGAAAGAAATGGACAAAATCCCATATGATTCAGCTGTAGGAAGCTTAATGTACGCCATGGTTTGTACGAGACTAGATCTCAGTCATACAGTGGGAACCGTCAACAGATTCATGTCAAATCCAGGAAAAATCCACTATGAAGCAGTCAAATGGATATTTTGATATCTTCGAGGTACAATTAACAAATGTTTATACTTTGGAAAAAATGATCTGACATTGTAGGGATATGTAGATGCAGACTTTGCTGGCGAGATAGATCACAGAAGAAGCACTAGTAGATATGTATTCACAGTAAGTGCTACTGTCGTTAGTTGGGTATCACAAATACAGAAAATCGCTGCTCTATCCACTACAGAGGTAAAGCATGTGGCCATGACAGAAGCAAGCAAAAAGATGATTTGGTTACAGGGTTTGTTGATAGAGTTGGGTTTCAAGTAGGTGAAGAGTGTTTTGCATAGTGACAGTTAGAGTGTCATACACTTGGCAAAGAATTTAGTATACCACTCAAAGACCAAGCACATTGGACTTCGCCATCACTTCATCGGATCTTTCTAGATGAAGGGGTATTAGCAATTAAGAAGATCCTTGATAGCTAAAACCCAGCAGACATGTTGATAAAGACAGTGACAAGAGAGAAATTGGAGTTATGCTCAGATTCAATGGGTCTCCTAGATCTACTAAAATCATCCAAAATATGATCCTTACATGTGCACCTCAGCAAAGGGGTGTGGGCACTCCCTCGAGGGGGTGCGGACGCCTAGAGACTAGGGCGAGGTCACAGTGTTGCAGCATCAAAGTAACAAACACTTGGTTGCCCCCACATATTTGGAGGGGGTGATTTGTTGACCCACCCATGTGGGTGCATTTATTTTTCTCCTTAGGAAGTTGCAGCATCATGGAGCATGCGCAGTGTCGTGGAGCATGCGCAACCTCGAGCATGCATAATTCTTTTATTACTGCTCCATCTCTAATATTATATATATATGTACACTGCTTTGTAAAAAAAAGTTGAGTGTATGAGAAAAATATAAAGAGTGCAGAATCAAGTGAGTTGTGTGTGAGGCAAAGAGGTTAGTGTCGAGAGTTGAGTTGAGTTGTGTTCCCTCTCTCCCATGGACGTAGGCCCTGTTTGGCCAAACCACATAATTGTTTTGTGTTCAGTTGTGTACTGTGTTTGTGTTCTCAAATCATCCTCTTCCCCCTAACATGATACATTTAATTAGTCAGGGGTTTTATTAGTTATCATCCCATTATTTTTTTTCATGCTTGCACTAGACATGGTGTCTTTAATGCATGGTATGCCCATGTGAGAAGGTATGAACATCAAATTTTCATAAGTTTACAGACTAAGTAAAATCTCAAAATAACATAACATGGACTTAATTCATGCAAGTTAAAATAATACTTAAAAATCATATTATGAGCATAATTCAAAAACCATCTTTATAATGGCAACTCATAAGAACCCCAATATCATATGATATAGTAATCAGTATTTAGTAATAAAAAAATTTCTAAATTGTAAATAAACTCCAATTAAATCAATTTATAAACTTGAAAAAATATCTAAAAATATTATATTCAAAATAGGGTTTAGGTTCATTGCTGCGTAAACACAATTCACAAACGTACTCAATTCAATACTAATTTGATAATTGATTATTATGGTGCTCTAATGCAGTGGCGAGCACAATTAAAGGGTTATTATTAAACTTAGATCATATTTATAGTGGTTCTTTTGGCAATGTATTTTTTTTGTATACATTATGCTCATAATAATAGATATTTTAACTCTTCTTCCCCATTGTTGGGATGTATTTATTCATGGTTCTAATTAATGAAATATTTCATTAATTACATGTTAGTGGAGTAGACAATCTTTTTATGCATGTACATTACCCCCCCCCCCCCCAACCCAACCCAAAAATAGCAATTTATGGATCTACTACTATTAGTAAGGGGCTGCCATGGTAGCTAATTGGGGGTTCTTAGGTGCAAATTTTACACGTAAAAGGGGCTTTGGGTGAGAAGGAAGAAATAGAAAAAGAATCTTGCTTAAAAGGGAGATAAGTAGTGGTCGACCAAAGAGGAGGCATTGCCTACGACAGTGACAAAAAAACTGTTAAAAAATTTATTAGAATTTTACTAACCAAACACAAGCAAGGAAAAAGGAAGAATAAGAAGACAATGAGGGGCCAAAACAACACCATTCTTCCACCCTCCCCCAAAATATATTTTTTTTCAATGTGAACTTAAGTGGAATGACACTATTTCAATACCTATTGAGCACTTGTGTGCACACACCTATATAACATGGCTGAGTGCCTATAAGCACTAGCCTTTCTATTAAAAAAACCTTTTTCCCTAAAACAACATTGATCAAGTTCTATTGTGTGCATGCACATGTGGTCCATGCACCAATTAAATAATTTTTTTTCTTTTTTTAAATTTTAAAAGGGTATAAAATCACAAGTTCTTAAGAAAAATAATTGAAATTTTAAAAAAAAAAAATTCTAGAGAGGCTAAAATAATGAGAAAGAAGATTTCTTTATTTTTGTGTAAAAAGTTCAAAACCTTCCTAAACTATTTTGAACCATTTTAGACCACACTAAACTTCTTAGAAATGGTTGAAAAGGTTGAAAATGCCACGAAATGACAAAATTTGGGCAAGAGAAGGGGGCAACTAGGGTTAGGCCATCTTAGTTTTCAACATATTGTGTTTGACACTATAAAGTCCGATGCACCTTCCCCAAATCTAGTTGTGAGAGAGAGAGAGAGAGAGAGAGAGATTTTAAAATAAAAGTGTTGACCTTATAGGTCACACCCGATTTTGATAATGACAAATACTCGTTGTATTTGATGGATGTTTGAGAATATGTATAGGTATACAATTCGCAAATCAAAATGATGCCACAAGAAGTAAGTTGAAAGCCTTAAAGATCTTACTTATGTTGTATTTAAATTCATTATTCATTATGGGTCTGTAATAGTAAATAGGATATAGGTTGTAATAATTATATGCATCACCTAAATGATATGATAGGTAAGCTCAAAACTAAAAAGACCTAGAATGACCCTAGGACACTCATACATGCACAATATATATATATATATATATGTTTATATGAAAAAGGTGATCACATAAGGAAATAGAACCGAAATGCACTTAAAATACATATTCGATCGACCGTACTTCACAAGTACATTTCTGTCGGTCAACCGAACTAGTGACCAGGTCAACTGTTTGACCACTGCCCGGTCAACCGAACCATGCCCAGTTCATTCCACCCGATCAACCGAACTCTCCACCGAGTCAAACATTTGACCATACGGTCGACCGCGCCTAAATCTTATGCCAACAACCTAGTCGAACGAGTTCCTACGTGTGTCTGGCCAATGGTCTAGTCGACAAAACAACTTAGTTAAAAACCTCATGGTCGACCGAACCACGCGGAAGAGAAAAAATCGCCTTGGAACCCTATTGACCGGCCGACCAAACTCCTAGTTCAAATCTTACCCAATCGACCGAACTTGGACACTCGGTCAACCGAACCTCACCTTCCATCGACCAGTGCTCTCGAGTTGCCATATTATTTTTACCGTGGTTAAAATATTTAAACAGGGTTAATTGGGTTAAAATGATTTAAAACAATTATAATAATTTCCTATATGTCCTGGATGGCTATAATCAAGGGGTTGTCTATATATACCCCCTCATTTGACATGATTAGTATCCGATTAGCAATCTTAATTAGGAAAAATCCTCTGAAATTCGAAAATCTCTCATACTCTTTTTTTAGCCTCCTACACTCATTCTTACTAGATTTTAGTGCTTAACTCTCTTTGTAAGTGTGATTGAGTGTTGTTCTCATTAGGCTTAAGCTCTCTCTTATTCTTGTTGATTGAGATTATTTTATTAGAGAGCTAAGCTTGAAGTTTCCTTAGGAGACTTTGCTAATAAGTATTCCCTAGGAATACTTCATTGAGCCTTTGAGTTTTGCATTGTCATTACAACACTCAAGGAGTTCACATTGGATTTTGATTGCTAAAATATTTTACAAATCATTTTCAAAATATCTCTTGTGCTTATATTTGAGAAATATATTTTTTGAGATATTTACTTAAGTGCTAAAAGATCTTTGTTGCTATACCTTTGATTGAGATTATTATTTTAATACAAAGATCAAATAACTATTTTACAAACCATTGTTGAATATCTCTTGTGGTTCATTTTGATAAAAACTTCTGTTGAGATATTTGAAATATACTTGTGATCTTTGCTAGTACATTGTGATTGAGAATATTATTTTGACACAAATATCCTGTCACTTACACTCTTACATACTGATTGCATTATTGACATTAATTTTGAGAATAGACACTAAGGCTACATTGAACTTATCATATCTTATCATTTGGTAGTGTGTTGATTATATTGGTACATATCAGCTTGTGTAAGAAGCATTTTCTTGTACGCAAAAATTGTATTTCAAATTGGTTGTATTCCAGGAATGGGCCTAAAGAGGGAGACTAGCCCTGGTAAATAGTCCTAGATTGGCTTAGACCCAATTAGAAAAGCTAGGTGCGCCATCCTGGTAAAGCGTGTTGGTTGAGGTTAGCCCCTTGAATTGACCTAGTTGTAATCGGTGCCACTCCACCCTTTAAGTGAGCTTTAGTGGAATCCTCGGGCTTGCGAGTTAGAGGCAGGGACATAGGCATAGTTGACCGAACTCCAATAACATATCGTGTGTGCTCTATTTATATTTTCGCAATTCATATTTCTGCACGTGTATATTATATTGTGAATGTTGCACATGATTTAATTTACGCACGTTATATTTATCTTCACATATTGGAACTGCATAGACAAACCCTAGGTTTGCGTAATACTGTTCATTGGATTACTTGAACCTAGGAAGAAATTTTAAAATTCCAATTCACCCCCCCCCCCTCTTGGGAATACACCAAAGCTAACAATTGGTATTAGAGCCTCATTGCACTAGACTTAAACTTTTTTGCAAAAAGATCGCAATGGCTCAGTTTGGTGTATCCCCATTCGGTAAAGGACAGTCACCTTCCAGTCCTTCATTGTTTTGTGGTGTTGATTACACCACCTGGAAAACTAGAATTAGCATTTTTATAAAATCAATGGATTGGATGGCCTAGCAGGTGATTGTTAATGGAGTTCATATGCCCTTGGATGAAAAGGATATCAGATTAATGCATGCGAATTCATATGCCATGAACATGTTATGTCTTGCATTAGATTCTAATATTTTTGTTGAGATTGTGGCATATAAGAGTGCACAGGAAATTTGGGATGAACTTGAAAGGATATATGGAGAATCCTAGGAGAATGAAACCACCACTCTGGAAGTGGCAAATGATGGGGTTAGTACATTAACAGAATAGGAGGTATATGATTCTCATTCCAGCTCGATTAATGATTCATGTGTTGCTACATGTGTTGAATCATCTACTGAATACTTTGTTAATCCTATTTTTGATGCATGCAATGATTTTTATACTGAATGTTGTATTGCATCCTATGTTGAATCATCTAATAATCCTTGTGATAATCCTGCTGATGACACATGTGTTGATCCACATAATGATTGTGTTGAATTTTGTGAGAAATCATGTGTTGAAGTCAATGATGAAAGCATGGCTTGTAATGAAAAACTATAAATTGATTTAATGAAAATGCATAAATTTCTAGATAAGGTATCTAAGAAGAAAATGCTTTTGAAAAATGAAACTAATAGGTTGGAAAAGAAATTAGAAAATTTAAAAGAGGGTCATGCCATCCTTGAAGAGAAAAAGATTAAGAAGATCTTGAAAATCATCTACTTACAGAAAGAGATAAATGATTATTCTAACATAACACTCGAAATTAAAAAAGAAAAGAATAATCACAATAAATCCTTAAGAAATTAAAAGAAATAATTTTTTTAGAAAGGGTTCATGGTTAGTTCATCAAACCCATAATCATGCAAAGACAAGTAAAAATGGAAGAGGCTCAGACAAGAAAATGATTTGGGTAATCATGAAGGCAAACTTCGTAGGACTCAAGGAAAAGTGGATTCAAATTGAAATTATCTTCTGGTTAATCTTTCCTTAGTGTCTAAGTTTAGGGGTTGTGATGACTGTAATTTTGGGAAGTGGTATTCGCTTAAAATATCAAATCTTGGTATACGCTTTAACTATATAATATTGTTTTACCAAGAATTGTTAGAGAATCACGCCAGTGTGGAAGTACATCCAATCTAAACTAAAGGAGGAGTTTTTGGCCAAAATTGGGTCAAAATTGAAAAATTGACCATGCTCGATCGACCTAGCATTGAATGAACTAGAGCTCCAGGTCAACCGTCGCATTGACTTTGACCGTGCGATCGACCTACCCATTTGAGTTGCATAAATTCCAGTCGACCATACCCGTTGGTCTACCCTCGGTTAACCGAACTAAAAATCGAGCACCTACTTCGGTTGACCACCCAATTCAATACAAGTTTCTTCCAGTTAACCGAACATTACCGGTTTGTGAAGAATTTAAAGGGACGGTCGATCGAAACCTGTTCCTGGTCAACCGAACCTCAATGTCTATATATATTTTTCACGTTCAGAACTCAATTTTCACCAAAAAATTTTAGAGCTCCTCCACTGTCTCTCTGAATATTATCATATATTCTTAAACCAGTACCAAACCCATCTCCTCCAGCATTCATGGCTCGTCTAGATGATCATATCGCAGTACATGATATGGCGCATGCTAAGGACAACTGGTTTTGGTCAGAACAAGCCAAAATCAAATATGTGCGGGAGTTTCACCCAAAGGAAGTTATTCTGGGTAAGATTCTAGACCTTGAGTTTATGGAACAGCATTTCGGGAATATTGTGGATATGTTCCGTTATCAGGGGTGGAAGTCCTTTATCTCTTATCAACCTAGTGGCCATTACCCTACCTATGTTAGGTTGTTCTATGCTAACCTAGGCAACGACGAGAATGGGTATTTCTCCAAGGTAGTAAGGACTGATCTTAGATTTGATGTAGAATATTTATCTGATGTTCTAGATATTGATCGTGGTGACTTTGAATGCCCTGACTCAGTAACGTCCTAGATAAACGAACAAGATTTTACTATTGCCACCTTTGTTAATCTGACTATGTCTAATCTACTGGCCGCTAGACAAAATCACCCACCTCAGTATAGGCAATTTACCTTAGAGGCTAAGATTGTGCACCACCTGATTACACACAATATCCTGCCTAAGGTAGGATCTAGGGTGCATGTCTCCTTCCTATACTGTTTTGTCATGTGGTGCCTATTCGCACGAAAAAAGCTTGATTTACCCAGCCTGATGATTCGATGGATGATGGCTAAGACGATCGGGTATAGAATCATTATGCCATATGGGGGGATTTTGAACAAGTTATTCCGGGCAGTGGGAGTTACCTAATCCAATGTAGCCGTGCTGAAGAGGAGAAGGACTGCAGATATATTTTCCTCTATCACTTTGAGACTGATGGGATATGAGTTGGTCGGCAACATATGGTTGTCATCTGGTGCAAGGGGTGCAACAGCTCAAGAGGAGGCCCCATAAGAGTTACCACCACAACCCATACAGCCGACAAATACTAATCTGATGGTTGCCATCACTAGTATTTCTGACTCCTTCAGGCAGTTCAGAGGATCCATCAAGTCAGATCTTTGAGATTTAGCGTTGTCATCCAATGCACTTCATGATGAGTTTAGACAGTTCTCGATCTCTTCAGAGAACCGGTTCACAGAGATGGAGAGGGTCATTGCGGTTAACTTTAGTGAGTTGAATGACCGGATCCAAGAGATGTAGGATGAGAGAGATAGGATGACGATGGATTTTGACTTTGATGCGGTCGATGGCTCTAATTGCGGTATAGATGGGGACGAGATTTAGCTTCAGGGGAGCATTTTGCAGGATCAGGAATTACCTTTATGATTTATTATCCTTTATATTCTCTGGTTTGTACTTATAAAATAGCTTACATCAGTTTTCATTTTTTTGTTTTTTTCTTTGTTTTCTTACATACTATACTCACACCCACTGTCCATTTTGGATTCTGCGGATAGTTGGGTCATTTTCTTTTATTTATATATGTCGGTATGTATTGATTTGGGGGAGTTGTGGTTGTCTATTTCTTAGGTATTGCATGTTCCCATGATTATGTCTCTGTATAACTCATGTATGTATATGCCTAGATGATAGTTTTCTGTTCTCTTGTTGGATATCCTGTAATAAACGGAATATAAATCATTATCTACCTGATTTCATGAGTAGTCTAGAATGCCTCCTGCATGGCGGATGCAGTGGATGTGCAATTGCTTGTTGGTAGATAATTAGGTTCTCGTATGCCCTAAACTTATGATATACTGACTGTTGGAAGTCTTTTATGCAGGTTTATTTGGGAAATGTCCTATTTACAAAAAGCATGCTGCCAAAATTTCGATGGACTTTTCCAAACATAAAACCTTGTCCAATGATGATTATAATGAAATTAAAGTTAAAATCTTTATGAAATGATGAGTGAAAACTTAATGAAAATTAAATTTTCATTCTCACATAATCATCAGGTATTTAAGGAGCGTAGCTCCATCCCTAGAGAAAAAACATAAAGAATTCATATGCATCATGCTTTGACTTTTGAATATTGAGGCTCTTCTAAGAACCCTGAACATCACACCCCGTTTTGTTTAAGCTCTATATTTTGATATGGAATGTTCTCGGGTATGTGCTTTATTTCTTGCCTTAATGTATGCTTTCTGATGCATGTGTGGTCTATAGGGATGATTATACTAGTTGAATGGTAAAATGAATAAATCCCAATCTAGTATTGATTGCTTATACTTCTTGGCATTCTAAATGAAATTAATCCTTATTAAGTCTAAGCAATGTATTTCATAGTTTGCATAAATTCTGGGGGAGCTTCAAAAAATTTTTAAAAAAAAAAAAGTCTAACAACTAATATAACTGTTGATATCTTTTATTGGCTTAGACTTGGTAAAAATTGATTATGGCTTGTCATACATAATTCTTATATCTACTGCCCGATGATGCTTGTATTTATAATTTATATCTTGATCATACTGAAACTGTTTGAGTTGTCTAGTTGTGGATAAACTGTTAGGTCTTATAAACTCAAAATAGATCATTTTTATATAGGAATTTTAGGAAAATGTCTTATTTTCAAACAACATGTTTCCGAAATTTTTAAAAAATTCTCAAACTTCTCTTGTATACAAATGACTATTACCCATTGCCTAAAGCCATAATTTTCTTGGCCCTTTTTGCTGTTGCCAAAAGGGGAAGATGAAGAGGCAAAATTTGGTTTGCACTTAAGAAAAATAATCTGCATTAACAAACTTGTACATAATGCATATTGTCAAGGGGAGCCATCTAAGGCTATACCCATTTTTGGCATGATGTATTTGTCATCATCAAAAAGGGGAAGAATGTTAAACTTATAGGTCACACCCGGTTTTGATAATGACAAATACTTGTTGTATTTGATGGATATTTAAGAATATGTGCAGGTATATGACTTACTCGAAAAATGAGCAGTTCGAAAGCTATCCCAAGTATAGGAGTTCTGTCGTGTAATATTAAGCCCAAAGGCTAGATCGTCTCCTCAGGGAATGCGTTTTAATCTCAGATTTTACGTTCTTCCAATCAAAATTAAATTGCACTGAACTCAGCTCAAATTCGGGGTTTTTCAGAGTTGTTCAATTTTACTTCTGACGAATTAAATAACACGTAATTTAAAAATCCTAAAACTAACATGCACTAAATAAAAGAAAACAAGAATAGAAACCCTACGTCTACTTAAGGAAACATTAGCACACGCGTTAACAAAAACTGGAAACCTAGAACATGAAACTAAAACATGCAAGAATGGAAACTCAATTAGACACAAACGCACATACTAAAATTGAACCTTCAACAAATTTAAGATATTGAATCAAGAGTCGCAATCTAAACACAGACATAAACAAAAGTTCGACGCTTAAATGACAACGAAACACGATAAAAACTCAAACTTTAATCAACCCGACCCTAACTAACCCAAGATTCAATAAAAAGACTAAATTTTGGAAAAACAACTTCAAACAAAAACTCTTTTTTTTTTTTATTATTTGGCTAGAAGTAAAACAGAATTTAAATTAAAAGAACGATAAATAAATAATTGAAAGAAGCTAAACTAAACTCTACCAATCTAATGACAATATTAATTGAGAAATCTCAAATAAACAAGAACTAAACATCAATAAAATAAAATAAAGTAACAGTACTTAATAAGGGAACTCAAGCAAATTTTCAAAAACTCTATTTAACTAACTAAATAATTTTAAAAAAAATAAAACATTCAATTGCAAATTAAAAAGCAGAGGAAAGAAAAGAAAAGAAAAGAAAAAAAGAAGAGAGAGAGAGAGTGAACATCCATGGGATGAGTTGCTGGTGGGCCGTAGCAGCTGGCAGGGGCTCGGGCTGTTGGTCTTGTGTTGCTCGGAGGAACCTCTCGGCTTGGCAGCAGATTGCTGCTGGCTTTGGTGGAGTTGCTGGTATAAGCTGTGGCCGAGGGTCTGCTGGAGCACGAGAGTTGCAAAGGGCCTTTCGGGTTCTTGACTGGTGTGGAGGAATGTGCTCTGCTCGGCTGGCTCACGGCTAGTTGCTGCTGGGACAAGGAGGCTGGTCGGGGCTGCTGTGGTGGTGCTGTTCGGAGTGGTGGTTGGCTGCTGGTATGGAGAGCCTAGAGGAGGACTGCTGCTATGGTGGAACAGGGGAAAGAGGAAGCAAAGAGAGAGATGTGTTGCTGGAAGAAGAAGAGGAACAGAGGAATACAGTGGAAGGAGAAGAGGAAACGAGAAGGAGAAAAGCAGCAATTGAAAGAAAAAAATACAAAACCAAAGAAGAAGAAGAAGAAGAAGAAGAAGAAGAAGAAGAAGAAGAAGAAGAAGAAGAAGAACAGAGGAGAGCCGAGAAGAGGAGAAGAGTGATGGCAGCCCTGCGCTGGAGGAGTTTAAAAAGAAAAAAAAAATAAGGAGAAGCCCTACCCGGATAGCACTGACCATTCAAGTATATATTTTTTATTTTTTTTCATTTTATTTGTTCTCTGTTCGTCGCAAATCTGACTCTTCTGGAGCCCGTATCTCACAAAACTCAAAACATGAAAGTTGTATATGATCCTTTCCTCTTTCTCTAGAAATTTGAATCATCTCGATCAGAGCTTAGATGGAAAATTTATGCAAAAAATACGAACAGGTATCGGTTTTGATTCTCGGGAATTTTCCTGCGACAAAAAATTACCAAAGCTTCATAAATAGTGCAATAAAGTTCAAGAATGATGGTTTTGGCATTTTATTAAAATGTTGGACAATTTTGGACATTTAATTAAAAATATAAACCGTAAAACTCGGGTTAAACGTCCAATTACACAGTTTCGGTGCGTAATCACACCCCCCAACTAACGTTTTGCTAGTCTCTAGCAAATGACGTGAATGAATCTCAGGGTGATATCTACAACTACAACCCCAGTAATCATGAAATAAATGCACATGCGATATAACTATACTACTTCACATACAAGAACATAACTGAATTTCACATCGGCTCGTTCATATTCGATGCATATTCTCCAAAGCACGTCACTCATGCAAGTTTCATTGTTTATATGTGATTTGAGAGCAGTATACTCACATGAAGTTAATCAGAGGCACGTTCAGAGTTAATGCAATCATATAAATTCGACTATAAACAGGTAAACTCTCGAGGTGTGTGTGATGTGTGTGACTCAGTACACCTAGGACGCCAGTGGACACCTACAGAACGGTCGCTTTGACTCGGCCTAACTGGTATACCCTCAAGAACACTCAAAGAAGATGGGTTCACTCGTCATATGTGAGGAAGAGTGTCACGATCAAACATCCCACATATTAAAAGGAATAACGCTAAGTATATGGAGTGGACTAGTTTGGAAAGGATCTAACCTATCTATGAGGTGTCGGGTCCTTCACCCTAGCATCTTTTCACCTACTCGCCATATCCAACTGAGACCACCCTAGATCAACTTACTCACAAACTTGTCGTGAATACATCTGAGGCATTAATCGGTTGAAGCATCTTCATACGTGGAAAATATGTGTCGTCCTTGACTTTATGTGATATGTATTTGGGCCGGCATTGACATTTCATTTCATGCGCATGTGTATTTCTTATTCTTTTTTTTTTCCTGCTCATTCTTTATTTTCTGTCTTTTCTTAATCAATAAGGACAATATAACACTTCTTTTGTAATCTTCATACCATCAATGGGAATTGAGCTCAAATAGGGGTCTATGAACTAAGTCTATCTCTAGGGGTGGCTCAGCCTTCACATCTTGAGTAGGCTACAAGACCTAGGTTTCTATCTCCCTACTAGGTGTCACCTCTAGGCTAGCAAATCAAAACATAGACTAGTGTACAAAGGAATCATCCATAAAAAGAGAATTGAGTTCTATGAACTCTGATTTGATATTAACGCTCAAAAGGACGATAAATAGCTCAAGGATATCTCACAAGGTGTCATAGTTGCCACGGGTGTTCTCTCAGTGCTCACAGGAAACCCTAAGTGCAATGAATCACGTGAATGTGTTTATTTAGCCTCGTGAGATGCCGTGTAAATACAGGAAATTATATAGTCAAATTAACACGAATGTACTACCAATCGGTTCTTCATGGAGTCATAAGATCATATAAAGAGAAAACTACGTATGATTGACTCAAGTGTGTCATTCTTAAGTTATACGCAAGTATGTGAAGGGTATACACAGTGTTAAGCATGGCATAGTGCAATGTAATTCCTCAGTGCTCCTCCTTTCTTTCTTTCTCTTTTTGATTTTTTTTTTTTTTTGTTAAAAAAAAAAAACCCGGTACGTGTACGTGCACAGTGTCACATGCGAATGCTCACCCCCCCCCCCCAACTAAAGTGGAACATTGTCCTCAATGTGAAAGCGCAGGGGAAATAAAATTGTGCACGGTAAACAACTAATGGAAAAGTACTACTGACTAATGTAACAAGAAAGAAAAGGGAAAAACACAACTAAAACAAATAAACGAAAAAAAAATAAAAATAAAAATAAAAATAAAACAGTAGCATAGAAAAGTCAGAGGACTCCCTTAGGGTCTTGCAAAAGCAAGACCTCTTTGTTGACATCGAATGGGGTCATGAAAGGTTTTAGGCGCTGTCCATTGACTGTGAAACGGTTGCCATTCTTCGGATTTACAATCTCTACTGCACCATGAGAATGAACTTTTGCAACAATATACGGACCACCCCACCGGGATTTCAATTTCCCAGGAAACACATGCAGTCGAGAGTCATAGAGTAGCACTTGTTGAGAAGGGAAAAGTTATTTTTCTTTGATGTTCCTATCATGTAGCAACTTCATTCGCTCCTTAGCCAAACGAGCATTATCATAAGCATCCCTTCGAGATTCTTCAAGCTCGCATACCTGCAATTTTCTTAAAGCTGTGGCATCATCAAGTGAAAGGTTAATCTATTTGATAGCCCATAACGCACGATGCTGAATTTCAACAGGTAAATGACATGTCTTACCGTATACTAACCTGTAGGGAGACATCCCTAAGTTTGTCTTGAAAGCTGTTCGGTAGGCCCAAAGTGCGTCAATAAGTTTTTCTAACCAGTCCTTACGATTAGGACGCACGGTTTTCTCAAGGATCGTTTTGATCTCTCTATTGGCCAATTCAGCTTGACCATTGGTCTGAGGGTGGTAAGGGGCAGAGACTTAGTGGGTTACACCATATTTTTGCATGAGTTTTTCAAAAGGTTTGTTACAGAAATGAGACCCTCCATCACTAATGATTGCCTTGGGCATGCCAAGGCGTGCAAATAACTCTTTGAGAAAACGTATGACGACCTTGTGGTCATTGGTTTGACAAGGTAGTGCCTCCACCCATTTAGAAACATAGTCCACAGCGACCAAAATGTAAGAATGCCCAAAAGAAATGGGAAAAGGTCCCATAAAATCAATACCCCAACAATCAAAAATCTCAAGAGTCAATATGGGGGACATAGGCATTTCATTCTTGGCAGTAATTTTTCCTAATTTTTGACAGACCTCACATGCTTTACAAAAATTTTCAACATCTTTAAACATGGTGGGCCAGTAGAGTCCACTTTGTAATATTTTTGAAACAGTTTTCTTAGCAGCAAAGTAGCCTCCATATATCCCACCATGGCAAAAATGCATCACAGAATTAAATTCATCATCTGGAACACATCTACGCACCAATTGGTCAGAACAATATTTGAACAAATATGGATTATCAAAATAATAATGTCTTACCTCAGCTAGGAACTTATGCTTGTCCTAGGTGAGCCAATGGTCTGGCATCCGGTCAGTGACGAGATAATTCACAATGTCGGTGAACCATGGAGCGCGTGACATAGCAAAGAGACGTTCATCAGGAAAGTCATCATTCAAGGGAGGGGACACCAGTACCTCGGGTAGCTGTAACCGAGAAAGATGGTCAGCTACAATGTTTTCCACGCCCTTTTTATTGCGTATGGTGATATCGAATTCCTGGAGGAGTAGAATCCACCTGATCAACCTGGGCTTGGCGTCCTTCTTTGCTAATAAATATTTCAAAGCAGAGTGGTCAGTAAAAATAATGACAGGTGCACCAATGACATAAGAGCGAAATTTTTCTAAAGCAAAAACAACAGCTAGCAATTCCTTCTCAGTGGTAGTATAATTTCTCTGAGCATCATTCAAAGTTCGACTGGCATAATAAATAACCGACGGCTTGTTATCAATTCGTTGACCTAGAACAGCACCAAGAGCGTAGTCGCTAGCGTTGGTCATGATCTCAAATGGCAAGTCCCACTGAGGAGGTTGCATGATAGGCGCAATAGTCATATGTCGCTTTAGTGTTTCAAAGGCCTGTTGACAATCATCAGTCCACACAAATTCAGTTTCATTTTGCAACAAGGTACATAATGGTTTAGCAATACTACTGAAACCCTCAATAAAACGTCTATAGAACCCGGCATGACCAAGAAAGGAGCGAATATCTTGGACTGTCTTAGGGACAGGTAACTGAGATATCAGCTCTACCTTGGCCCTGTCAACTTTTATACCACACTCAGAAACCAAATGTCCAAGTACTAAACCACTACGTACCATAAATTGACATTTTTCCCAGTTTAGAAGTAAATTCTTTTCCTCACATCTTTTCAAAATCGCAATTAAATGTGTCAAACAATGATCAAAAGACTTACCAAACACAGAAAAATCATCCATAAAAATTTCGCACATATCATCTAACATATCAGAGAAAATACTCATCATACAGCGTTGGAAAGTAGCAGGGGCATTGCATAGATCGAATGGCATTCTACAGAAAGCAAAGGTGCCAAAGGGACAAGTGAAGGTAGTCTTCTCTTGGTCCTCAGGTGCTACGGCAATTTGATATAACCAAAAAATCCATCCAAGAAACAATAAAAAGAATTACCAGCTACTTTCTCTAATATCTGATCTAGGAAAGGTAACGGGAAATGATCTTTTCGGCTAGCCGAATTCAATTTACGATAATCAATGCACATTCTCCAACCTGTTACTTTCCTAGATGGGATCAATTCTCCATTAGCATTTTCAATGACAGTCAAACCATATTTTTTTGGAACTACCTATGTTGGGCTTACCCATTTGCTGTCGGAGATCGGATAGATGATGTCAGCGGCTAACAATTTCAGCACTTCATTTTTTACCACCTCTTTCATGGATGGATTCAGCCTCTTTTGTGCATCTCGAACTGGTTTAGCGTCTCCTTCGAGGAAGATGTTATGAGTGCAAATGGAAGGGTCGATACCCTTGATGTCAACAATGGTCCATCCAATTGCTCCTCGATGTTCTCGAAGTACCTGCAATAATTTAGCTTCCTGTTCATGAGTAAGGTGTGAAGAAATTACCACAGGGAATGTGCCGTCTACTGGACCCAAGAAGGCATATTTCAACTCGGCAGGCAATGGTTTCAACTCAAGGGTTGGAATTTCTTTTGCGGATGACTTCAGAATTTCTGGTAGGTCAATGGCCTCAAATGTAGGCTTACGCCAACTACTTGTATAACTCGCATCAAACATATGAGGACCACTATCTAGGATCTGTTCCTCTGATTCTAGTAATAATTCATCAATCCCTTCAAACTGCGTAAGAAAGTCATTTTCAAGTGCGGCATCGACATCGAGTACCGACAGTAGCTCTGAAGTGTCTAAGTCATCTATCACATTGACTGCATGAGTATCTGCGTCATCACACCCACTTGACATCCTATGAGCATTAAAAACATTCATTTCCAGTGTCATGTTCCCAAATGTGAGCTTCAGGACTCCGCTCCGACAGTTAATCAGGGCGTTTGAAGTAGCAAGGAATGGTCGCCCCAAAATGACAGGAGCCTGATAAATGGTGGAAACAGGCTATTGCATATAAAAAACAACGAAATCCACGGGATAGTAAAATTTTTCAACCTGAACCAAAACATCCTCAACAATACCTCGTGGAGCCTTTACAGATCTGTCTGCCAACTGTAGCATCATAGTAGTTCTCTTCAATTCACCTAAACCCAGCTGATCATATAATGAAGACGGAAGCAAATTCACACTACTCCCTAGGTCAAGTAGAGCCCTCCCAATACGAGATTCACCAATCATAATGGGTATTGTGGGGGAGCCAGGATCTCTAAGTTTCTAGGGAGTCTGACTAAGAATCAATGCACTGACCTGCTCAGTTAAGAAAGCCTTTTTCTTCACGTTCAGTTTCCTTTTTACGATGCATAGGTCTTTCAGAAATTTTGCACATGCAGGGATCTGCTATATAGCATCTAAGAGTGGAATATTGATTTTTACCTGCTTGAATATCTCTTGAATCTCCATATGATACTTGTTCTTTTGTCCAAATGTCAAATGCTGAGGGTATGGTACCACAGGTTGGCATTCCTTAACTGGCTCATCCTCTTTATTATCTGACTTTGTTAAACTTGAGCTAGCCTCGTCTGATTTTTCTTTTCCTTTATCTGTCTCATTTGTCACCTCAGGTGTCGGCGTGGTTGTTTGTTGGTCAATGGCCATCTCAGGACGGGGAACTTTATATCCACTTCGCAAAGTAATAACTGCTTTTGCTGACTCAAACGTATCCCCTGAAACATTGTGCGCTAACTGTTGTGGCTGTCTATATACCTAGGGATTAGGCTGAGGCTGTGCAGGGAATTTTCCTTTTTCCAAGGTATTAAGATGTGTACTCATCTTGCTTATGGCATCTTTCAGTTCTCCATTGGTCGTAACTTGCATTTGCATGAATTGCTGGAGCATGGTTGCCACCTACGCTACACTATCATCAGAAGCTTTCTTGACTGGAATGGGGACTAACGCTGGTTGGAATCCTGGTGGTGCATAGCTCCGAGAAAACTGTTGCGGTTGATACTGCGGTTCAGGAGCTACGACTGGATTGTATGTCGGTTGCGGAGGTGGTGCATATGATTGAGGTGCCTGCTAATATCATGAAGATGATGGACCAGGCTGATCATTTCTCCATTGGAGGTTTGGATGATTCCGCCACCCCGGGTTGTAAGTGTTTGAGAGCGGCTGCGTCTTGTTAACCCAATTTGCCGATGACACCTGATCAGATCTGCTCTCTTGCAACACAGATAAGAATTGACAATCCTGAGGTCTGTGGTCTGAAGTCTCACAAATCGTGCAAATCTCAGCTTTTGACTTTTCAGATTCCATGACTTCCAATTTTTTAGATAACGCAGCTACAAGGGCCTGTAAGTTAGTGTCCTCTTTAACCTCATATCTGCCCCCGCCACTGATTGCTTGGATAGGTTGGGCAGCTATCGGCACCCGTTCAGGTCGTGCGTTCCACTGCTGGGCACTCTCAGCGAGATAGTCTAAAAATGATAAGCCCTCGTCTGGTTCCTTACGGAAGAACATCCCATTGCACATAGACTGGACAAATTGTTTTCACACAGGGGTTAAAGCAGTAAAAAAATAATTCACTAACCTCCACGATTCGAAACCATGGTGCGGGCATATGTTCATCAGATCCTTGAATCTCTCCCAACATGCCTGGAATGTCTCGCCATCTTTTTGCATGAACTGACTGATCTGCTCCTGCAGGTACTGAGTTCACTGAAGAGGAAAAAACTTATGTAAGAACTCACGCTGCATTTCAGCCCAGCTAGTAATAGAGTTAGGGCGCAAAGAATTAAACCAGATTTTTGCCCTGTCTTTCAGAGAAAAGGGAAACAAACGCAATTTAATGTATTCATCAGTCCCAGCCCTATTAATGAAAGTGGTGCAAACCATCTCAAAGTCTGTCAAGTGTTGGTACGGACTCTCAGAGTCCATCCCGTGAAACTGGGGAATCACAGATAACATGTCATGCTTAAGAGTGAAATTCGGTGCATCTTGTGGCAACACAATGTATGAGGGTGTAGATGTGCGTGCAGGCTGTAGAAAATCTTCAAGTGTACGTGGTGCATGTGCAGCCATAGCTTCTTCAAAATAATGGTCAAACAAATTATTCAGCTCAAATTCAGAATCACTCGCAGGACTAATAGGTGAAAAGTCAGACTCAGTGCTATGTGTATCCCTACTGGTGTTAGGTGAAAGTCTACACAATCGATTCGAATTATCTCGAACCCAGGGCATCAAACATCACAATGGCTAGCAGAAATCCACTAACACGGCAACAGACAAAATTTTTTTTCAATTTTTCAATTTTCATTTTTTTTTCATTTTTTTTTCTATTTAATAAAAGAGAAGCAAAAAATAATTGGGAAAATGCAAAATTCGAAATTAAAACTGGCAATTCCCCGGCAACGGCGCAAAAAACTTGACTCACTCGAAAAATGAGCAGCTCGAAAGCTATCCCAAGTATAGGAGTTCTGTCGTGTAATATTAAGCCCAAGGGCTAGATCTTCTCCTCAGGGAATGCGTTTTAATCTCAGATTTTACATTCTTCCAATCAAAATTAAATTGCACTGAACTCAGTTCAGATTCGGGGTTTTTTAGAGTTGTTCAATTTTACTTCTGACGAATTAAATAACACGTAATTTAAAAACCCTCAAACTAACATGCACTAAATAAAAGAAAAAAAGAATAGAAACCCTACGTCTACTTAAGGAAACATTGGCACACGCGTTAACAAAAACTGGAAACCTAGAACATGAAACTAAAACATGCAAGAATGGAAACTCAATTAGACACAAACGCACATACTAAAATTGAACCTTCAACAAATTTAAGATATTGAATCAAGAGTCGCAATCTAAACACAGACATAAACAAAAGTTCGACGCTTAAATGACAACGAAACACGATAAAAACTCAAACTTTAATCAACCCGACCCTAACTAACCCAAGATTCAATAAAAAGACTAAATTTTGGAAAAACAACTTCAAACAAAAACTCTTTTTTTTTTTTTATTATTTGGCTAGAAGTAAAACAGAATTTAAATTAAAAGAACGATAAATAAATAATTGAAAGAAGCTAAACTAAACTCTACCAATCTAATGACAATATTAATTGAGAAATCTCAAATAAACAAGAACTAAACATCAATAAAATAAAATAAAGTAACAGTACTTAATAAGGGAACTCAAGCAAATTTTCAAAAACTCTATTTAACTAACTAAATAATTTTAAAAAAAATAAAACATTCAATTGCAAATTAAAAAGCAGAGGAAAGAAAAGAAAAGAAAAGAAAAAAAGAAGAGAGAGAGAGAGTGAACATGCATGGGACGAGTTGCTGGTTGGCCGTAGCAGCTGGCAGGGGCTCGGGCTGCTGGTCTTGTGTTGCTCGGAGGAACCTCTCGGCTTGGCAGCAGATTGCTGCTGGCTTTGGTGGAGTTGCTGGTATGAGCTGTGGCCGAGGGTTTGCTGGAGCACGAGAGTTGCAAAGGGCCTTTCGGGTTCTTGACTGGTGTGGAGGAATGTGCTCTGCTCGGCTGGCTCACGGCTGGTTGCTGCTGGGACAAGGAGGCTGGTCGGGGCTGCTGTGGTGGTGCTGTTCGGAGTGGTGGATGGCTGCTGGTATGGAGAGCCTAGAGGAGGACTGCTGCTATGGTGAAACAGAGGAAAGAGGAAGCAAAGAGAGAGATGTGTTGCTGGAAGAAGAAGAGGTACAGAGGAATACAGTGGAAGGAGAAGAGGAAACGAGAATGAGAAAAGCAGCAATTGAAAGAAAAAAATACAAAACCAAAGAAGAAGAAGAAGAAGAAGAAGAACAGAGGAGAGCCGAGAAGAGGAGAAGAGTGATGGCAGCCCTACGCTGGAGGAGTTTAAAAAGAAAAAAAAAATAAGGAGAAGCCCTACCCGGATAGCACTGACCCGACCCGGCCATGCATGGCCGAGTCACATCAAATATCCATTCAAGAATATATTTTTTATTTTTTTTCATTTTATTGATTCTCTGTTCGTCGCAAATCTGACTCTTCTGGAGCCCGTATCTTACAAAACTCAAAACATGAAAGTTGTAGATGATCCTTTCCTCTTTCTCCAAAAATTTGAATAGTCTCAATCGGAGCTTAGATGGAAAAGTTATGCACAAAATACGAACAGGTGTCGGTTTTGATTCCCGAGAATTTTCCTGCGACAAAAAATTACCAAAGCTTCATAAATAGTGCAATAAAGTTCAAGAATGATGATTTTGGCATTTTATTAAAATATTGGACAATTTTAGACATTTATTAAAAATATAAACCGTAAAACTCGGGTTAAACGTCCAATTACGCAGTTTCGGTGCGTAATCAGTATACAATTGGAAAATCAAAATGATGGCACAAGAAGTAGAAGTTGAAGGCCTTGAAGATCTTACTTATGTTGTATTTAAATTCATTATTCATTATGGGTCTTTAATAGTAAATAGGATCTAGGTTGTAATAATTATATGTATCACCTGCATGATATGATAGGTAAGCTCAAAACGAAAAAAGACCTATAATGACCCTAGGACACTCATATATGCACATATATATATATATATATATATATATATGTTTATATGAAAAGGGTGATCACATAAGGAAATAGAACCAAAATGCACTTAAAATGCATGTTCAGTCAACCGTACTTCACAAGTACATTTCTGTTGGTTGACCGAACTGGTGACCGGGTCAACCGTTTGACCACTACCTGGTTGACCAAACCATGCCTAGTTCATTCCACCCGGTCGACCGAACTCTCCACTGAGTCAAACATTTTACCACACAGTCAACCACGCCTAAATCTTATGCCAACAACCTGGTCGACCGAGGTTCCACATCAACCAAACTACTTAGTTCAAAATCTCACGGTCGATCAAACCACGCGGAAAAGAAAAAATCGCCTTGGGACCCTGTTGGCCGGTTGACCGAACTTCTAATTCAATTCTCACCCAGCCGACTGAACTTGGACACTCGGTCAACCGAACCTCACCTTCGGTCAACTGGTGCTCTCGGGTTGCCATATTATTTTTATCGTGGTTAAAATATTTAAACAAGGTTAATTGGGTTAAAATGATTTAAAACAATTATAATAATTCCCTATATGTCTTGAACGACTATAATCAAGGGGTAGTCTATATATACCCTCTCATTTGAAATGATTAGTATCAGATTAGCAATCTTAATTAGGAAAAATCCTCTAAAATTCGAAAATCTCCCATACTCATTTTTTAGCCTCCTACACTCATTCTTACCAGATTTTAGTGCTTAAATCTCTTTGTAAGTGTGATTGAGTGTTGTTCTCATTAGGCTTAAGCTCTCTCTTGTTCTTGTTGATTGAGATTATTTTATTAGAGAGCTAAGCTTGAAGTTTCCCTAGGAGACTTTGTTAATAAGTCTTCCCTAGGAATACTTCATTGAGCCTTTGAGTTTTACATTGTCATTGCAACACTCAAGGAGTTCACATTGGATTTTGATTGCTAAAATATTTTACAAATCATTTTCAAAATATCTTTTGTGCTTATATTTGAGAAATATATTTTTTAAGATATTTTCCTGAGTGCTAAAAGATCTTTGTTGTTATATCTTTGATTGAGATTATTATTTTAATACAAAAGATCAAATAACTATTTTACAAACCATTGTTGAATATCTCTTGTGATTCATTTTGATAAAAACTTTTGTTGAGATATTTGAAATATACTTGTGATCTTTGCTAGTACATTGTGATTGAGAATATTATTTTGATACAAAGATCCTATCACTTACACTCTCACGTACTAATTGCATTATTGACCTTAATTTTGAGAGTTGACACTAAGGCTACACTGAGCTTATCATATCTTATCATTTGGTAGTGTGTTGATTATATTGGTACATATCAGCTTGTGTAAGAAGCATTTCCTTGTATGCAAAATTGTATTTCAAATTGGTTGTATTCCAGGAATGGGCCTAAAGAGGGAGAGTAGCCCTGGTAAATAGTCCCATACTGGTTTAGCCCCGGTTAGGAAAGCTAGGTGCGCCATCCTGGTAATGCGTGTTGGTTGAGGTCCCCTTGAATTGACCTGGTTGTAATCGGTGTCACTCCACCCATTAAGTGAGCTTTAGTGGAATCCTCAGACTTGTGAGCTAGAGGCAGGGACGTAGGCACAGTTGGCCGAACCCCGATAACATATCGTGTGTGCTCTATTTATATTTTCACAATTCATATTTACGCATGTGTATATTATGTTATGAATGTTGCGCATGATTTAATTTACGCACGTTATATTTATCTGCACATATTGGAACTATATAAACAGACCATAGGTTTGTGTAATACTGGTTGTGAAGAAATTTTAAAATTCCAATTCACCCCCCCCCCCCCCTTTCTTAAAAATACACCAAAGCTAACAAAAAGACACCCCAAATCTACACAATAAACATTGAGACCCTTAGAATAAACATATGCATGATAGAAAGGTGGATGATTGACAATGGTTGGAAACAATTTGATGGTGGTCGATAGGCAACAAGAATCATACTACACACACACACACACAGTGAGCTTGCATTTTGAATTTGACCTTCTAAGGTTTTTTCATGTGGATAGACGTAGGCAAAAAGCTTTAGAAATTTTTTAATTGTATTTTACAATGTAAGAGGTCACATGGAAGAGATAATCTCAACTTTCATTTAGAAAATAATATTTTACTATTGGAGGCCTTTCATAAAAAACAATATTGTTATACATTACTTAAGATAAATAAGTGAGGCTATTTTTGGATTTTAAAATATAAATCGAGGTTCTCTCACTTCATAATTTTTTACAACTCTCGCAGATTGCGAATTCAAATATCCACCTTCTAAAATGAAAATAAAAATTCCAATGCTAAAATTTTATGCAAATATGTAACATACCTAAAAATAAAATTTTTAATTATAAAATATAAACTAGACCTAAAAATTTTCAAAAATCAATAAAAAAAAATTCTCAAAGATAATTGAATCCACGAACCACATGCTAGAATACCTTAGGTTAGAAGTCTCAAACATCAATAAGTAAATATCAAGAAGAAATAGCAAGTTTAAAGTAAGTAGGAGGTGATTGGGTTTAGAGGTAGTGAATTGTTGGGATGTTAATCCTGCCCAAAATCAAACAACACACACAAAGAACGCACAAGATTTACGTGGTTTGGCCAATTTAGCCTACATCCACGAGAGAGGAGTAACTTCACTATATATAAAAAATGAAAATACAGTTAAGAAGGAGGAGGAGGATTACAACTCACTCAACTCAATACACACTCACAGTGTACTCACACTCTAATATTCTCATACTCACACACTTGTTGTTGTGTCTTCACTCTGTAACAATGGAAGAGAATGTCTTCCTTTTATAGGGGAAGGGGGGAGATTGGGGAGTAATTCTCACAGCCTAAATCTCCACCATCTCAGCAGCCAAAAAGATAAATTTGCATGAAAATGAAGATTTGTGGACATGGAATTAATTTGTACGAAAATCTAGATTTATGGGCATGGAATTGATTTGCAAATACGTTAACAAGTCTCCCCCTCCATGCCCGTAGAAGAAGAACAATCTATCAATCTTTAGTTGACGTCCATCCCAGCTATGTCTCTATATAGCCTAAGCTTCTCATAAGTAACCACCTTTGATAGTGAATGTCAGTATTTTTTATCCATGAATGGTACATTGAGTTCTTGCTTAAGTCCAGAGCACTCTGACTATCACAACGCAACTTGTATTCTTCTTGTTTGACCCCTAACTCTTGAAGAAATTGCTTCAACCACAACATCTCTTTTTCAACTTCCACTATGGCAATATATTCTGCTTCTGTTGTAGTTAGGGCAACACACTCTATAATTTTGACTGCCATGATACAAGTCCCCTTGCAAAGGTGAACAAAAAACCTTATATGGATTTTCTCCCATCAAGATCACCAACCATGTCTGCATCACTGTAACCCTCTAAGGTTGGTTCAGCTTCCCCAAAACATAAGCATAGTTCTAATGTACCCTTCAAGTACTTGAGAATCCATTTCACAACTTCCCAATGGTCATTCCCTGGATTAGAAAGGAACATGCTCACAATGCTTATAGTGTGAGCAATGCCTAGTCTCGTACACACCATTGTGTACATCAAGCTTCCGACTGCTGACGAGTATGGGACTGTTGAAATTTCTTCCCTTTATGAGGGAGACAACTTATTGCTTAGCTTGAAATGATTAGCTTGTGGAGTACTGAATGACTTAGCACTTTTCATGCTAAACTTTTTTATGACACATTCAACATACTTCTCCTGTGACAGCCATAATCTCCTGGATTTTTTGTCATGACTTATCCTCATGCCTAGGATTTGTTGGGCTAAGCCAAAGTATTTCATCTCAAATAATTTAGACTACTCCATCTTCAACTTGTTGATCTTGCTTGCACCCTGACCAATAATCAACATATCATCAACATAAAGTAGTAGTCTGACAAGATTATCATCAAGGAATATCTAAACTTATACACATTGATCTGCTACAGTCCTCTTGTATCCATGACTCACCATGAAAGAGTCAAACTTCTTGTACCATTGTCTTGGTGCTTGCTTGAGGCCATAGAGACTTTTATTCAACCTACAGACTAGATGCTCCTTCCCTGGAACTTCAAATCCTTCTGGTTGCTCCATGTAGATGTCTTCCTTCAAGTCTCCATGTAGGAAAGCTATCTTCACATCCATCTATTCAAGCTCTAGATTTAACTTGGCTACCAATCGGAGTATGACTTGAATTGTCGTTATGTTAACTACTAGTGAAAATATCTCGTCAAAGTTAATGTCTTTCTTCTGTTTAAAACCTTTAACGACCAATCTGGCTTTATGCATCACTATATTTCTGCTACCATCTTTCTTTATCTTGAACACCCACTTGTTCCTCAGTGCTCTTTTTCCTTTGGGAAGTCTTGCTAGTTCATACGTCTGATTCTTATGTGAGGAATTGATCTTTGCTTTCATAGATTCCATCAGTTTGGTTTTGTCAATATGAAACTGGACCTTCTAGAAACTTTTTGGCTCTCCCCCTCATCAGTGAGTAAAAGATACTCTGATTATGGATATCTCCTCAATGGAATCAGAACACGACCTCTTCCAGATCTTTTAGGCTCAACAATTTCTAGAGGAAGAGGTGTTTCATCATTTGATTGATATGATGAATCTGTAATTTTTGGTGAAAAGGTTCGTTGCTCCCCCTGCTTAACACCCTCCACAACTGTTTCTAGAGAATCATTATGCAGCTCTCCATTGTCTGTAGGAGAATGTGCTGATGCAGGATTTGATACAATGTCTGGAGCACTAGTACTAAGATGCTTGGACTTTGTGAGGTTTTCAAAGTCCTTAAATAACTCATGCTCATGAAATACCACGTCTTTGGATCGTATGACCCTCTTCATCTCTAGATCCCATAGTTTGTAGCCAAATTCATCATCTCCATAGCCAATGAAAATGCATGGAATGGACTTAATGTCAAGATTTTGTCTCTGCTCATTAGATATATATATATATATATATATATATATATATATATAACTTTGCACCCAAACACTCTTAGATGAGTGTAAGAAACTTTTCTTCTAGTCCATACTTTCTTTGGAATTCCAAAATTCAGCGGTGCTAATGGTGATCTATTGAAAATGTAACATGCAACACGAACAACTTCACCCTAGTATGGCTTAGGTAACTTAGCCATATTGAGCGTACATCTGACTATCTCTATAATGGTTTGATTCATTCGCTTAATGACACCATTATGTGATGGGGTACATGGGATTGTCTTCTCATGTATGATACCGCAATCAACGCAATAAGCTTTGAATTCCTTAGAAGAGTATACACCTCCATAGTCTGATCGGAGGAGTATTTTCCCTATCTGTCTTTCCACCATGGCGTGTAAACTTCTGAAATGTTTAAATACTTGGTATTTGGTCTTAAGAAAGTATACTCACACCTTCCGTGAAGCATCATCAATGATGGTGACAAAATACCTTATACTGCCTAGTGATTCTTCCTCTATGGGTCCGTATACATCAGAGTGTACAAAACTTAATAACTCTTATCTTCTTTTTGCAGATGAACTTAATGAAACTCTATGTTGCTTGCTGAATAAGTAATGATAACAGGGATTCAATGGAATACCTGGGGTAATTTTGATGAATGACTTCTTTACTAATGTGAACAACCCCTTCTCTACCATGTGTCCAAGTCTCTTGTGTCACAAATTTGGCAATGCCTCATTTTCTATAGCATTGAGGCTATCATTGCAAATCTCCACCTAGGTTTTGTATAGCGTGTTGCATATATGTCCTTAGGCAACAATCATGGCACCTTTCATCAATTTCCGGGTACCTTTTCTGAAGTAGCTGTCAAAGCCTTATCTGTCAAAAGATATCCCGCAAATAAGGTTGAGCTTAAGGTCGGGGACATTTCTAACATCCTTTAATGTCATGGTGTAGCCAACATTTGTATTGATCTGCACATCTCTAATTCCCACGATTTGGGAAAAATTAGCATTCCCCATCTTCATAGTACCAAAGTCGCCAGACTTGTACATGGCGAAGTAATCTCTGAGATGAGTGACATGATAAGAAGCTTCAGTGTCTAACACCCACTCAAAATTGTGGTTCTCCATATGGCAGCATGTCTCCTCTTCTATCGAGACTACTGATATTTCTTGTGTGAGGGTAACTAGGTTTGCACCCTTATCCTTCATAGTAAGTTGACTACTCTGACCATGCTCACATCATAGTTTGCAACAGTCCTTCTTTATGTGTCCTTCAATGCCACAATGGTAACATTTGATCTTGCCTCTTTGCCAGATTTTACCGTCACAATGGTAACATTTGTTCTTGAAGTCAGCCTCTGGTTTCGGTAACAAAGGCTTGTAACTGGTCTATACCTACTTCCTTCCTTCTAGTCTCCTTATTGAATAAGGTATCCTTCACCATCGTCATGGTAAGTGTTCCATTTGGAGCCGAATTGCTGAGAGTGACGACTCCTCGTTGAATAGGGCATCCTTCGCCATCGTCGTGGTAAGTGTGCCATCTGGAGCTGAATTGCTAAGAGTGACGAAAAGTGTCTTCCAACGATCTAGCAAGGAACTATGAAGAAGTAGAGCCTCTACTTCATCGCCAATAGCCAGCTTGATAGATGCAAGCTGGTTCACCAAGTTCTGGAACTCGCTGATGTGTTATGCTACAAAGATCCCACTCTTCAGTTTCAGATTGACAAGTAGCCTCCTTAGGAGGGCTTTTTTTCAAGCGGTCTTGGCTTGGTACCTGTTCTCCAGTTTCTCTCAAAGTTTGTAGGCATCAGTCTCCTGAGTAATGTGATGGAATACAGTATGGTTGATCCATTGTCTTATCTTGCCAATAGTCTTCTTGTGCATCTTTTTCCAATCAGCGTCTGCCATTAACAATGTTGGTTTCTCGCCCTTGTTCTCCAAAGGATCTGCTAGATCCTTACAATTCAGGAGATCAAGCATATGGGATCTTCATAAAGTGTAATTATAGGCAGTGAGCTTGATCATAGCTTCTGATGTTGAGTCCTCCATTGATTTCAGATAATTCTTTACTTTAAATGGCAATTGCAGAATGTTTGGAGCAGAATTTTGCAAAAATAAGGCCATAGTTGTGTCTAGAAGGGCAAAAAAACCTTTAGAAACTGTCTGACTTAGTGATGAAAGAGTTAAAAATGGACCAAGTTAGCTAAAAAACCAATTCTATACCGACGTAACTCGCTAGATTGACTTCCTGTATAAAACATTAGTAAAGGGTTCTAAAAACGCAAGTAAATATAGTGCGTGAACTACACTCATCTTCAACCTTGGGAGCACATGGGATGACATGCCAACTACTAAAGGTGCTTGTGCTCATGTGGACTATTGCTGAAAATTTCAGGAGAGAGTGTGGCTCACCCCAACCTCTGATTTTACCGCCGTTTGTTACATTGTCTTCGTATCGAAAAAAGGAATGCACTAGTGTGCTCAATTTCTGATTTTGAGCACGTAAAAAATTCAGCTAGTGGGCAAAATTGCCTCTATTTTACAATTTTGGCTCCAATAATTGGAACCTGGCTCTGATATCACTTGTTGGGATGTTAATCCGGCCCAAGATCAAACAACACGCACAAAAGAACACACAAGATTTACATGGTTTGGCCAATTTAGCCTACATCCATGGGAGATGAGTAACTTCACTATCTATTTGAAGATGAAAATACAGTAATGAAGGATGATGAGGATTACAACACACTCAATTCAATACATACTCACAATGTACTCACACATTGATATTCTCATACTCACACACTTGCTGTTGTCTCTTCACTCTATAACAATGGAAGAAGATGTCTTCCTTTTATAGGGTAAGGGGAGGAGATTGGGAAATAATTCTTGTAGCCCAAATCTCCACCATATCAGTAGCCAAAGGGAGAAATTTGCATGAAAATCAATATTTGTGGACATGGAAAATTAAGATTTGTGGGCATGGAATTGATTTGCGAATCTTTTCCAAATCTTTCGACATGAATTGGGGTCAACAAATCGCATTAGGGTTGGGTCATTAGCAGGTGAGTCCTAAACAGACTTGGATTCGAGTTAACCAACTTACAAATAATCTATAAAATATAAATTCAAACTCACCCAATTAATTAATATTTTATAAATGAATATTCTTTAATAAATTATATAAAATTTTATATTCAATATTTTGTCAAATACGAGTTAAATTTTTTTTTAAAAAAATTACATATGTATCATTTTCCTCTTTAAATTTCAACAAGTGTGAGTATTTAGACTGTTTATTATTATTTTTAATATATTGAAAATATAAATTTCTTTTAGAATTGCACTTTTAACTTAAACGTGTAGCTGATTAGTTATTCAGTTCGTTGAATTTAAGTTGATCCAATTATAAAGGAGTCATTATGCCTTAAAGCCTAACCGATTTAAATGGGAAAAGTCAAGAGTAACTCGTTCGGTATTGACCTTTTTTTTTATAATGTCGGGTGTCCTGGGCTTTCGCATCAAACTAATCACACGCCTACGCCAACAATGCCCTCCACCAGTGTAGGAGGTAAATTGCCATTATGCAACACAAGTGGAAGGAATCCAACCCAAAGTTATACTGACATGTGGCTATTCCCGACCTGACCCCAGGATACATATCACTTTACCATCCACAGTGCAACGACCTGAAAATTTCACTGGTCTGATACCACCTATAATAAATATTTTCATACAGCAGAAGACCTCAAATACAAATTATCAGAGTACTAATCTACCTCGGCATGACAATAATATTTTCCAGTAGTACAATTAATATCCCTAAAATTTTGGACTCATCAAAACATAATTTATTTAATATCTATTATAAATAAAACCTTCTATACCCACGCTTCTGCTGTGCTACTCTAATTTCGACTAATCTTCTCATGACATATGAAAAATGTTATGTAATCATAGGGCGAGACATTTCTCAGTAAGATGGAATAGATTATTATCAGTAGGTGGCAACATAAGTTTTAGTGTAGCAGAAACATATCCCTTAATTAATTAACTCTAACTAATAAATCATGTAAATTTGTGCTCACACCTATATATTTGAAAATACATACTTTTCAAAAACATGTTTGTCGTAATAAATTTCTCTATGTACATAAATCATCATATATATATACACACACACATAAAGAATTTCCCTAAATGGACAATCATAAAACATCATGTAATAACCCCACATGATCGGGTTGTGCGGCCCGAAGGCTGGACTTAGCATTGGCTAGCCTACCAAGTTAAGTCAAACATACTCTTATGTAAGTACGATTTGCCACCGCATCCTAGTCCGGACCTAGGAGGATATTCTACTCTTCTCTGTGCAAATCGACTATCCAACCACCAACACTTTCTGAATAGTGTGGTTGCATTGACATATCATAATAGTTACGGCACCGAGCTTCCTTACATATCAGGTCCATCAGGGTTCTTATACCATATAATACCATTTATAAAATAAAACAATAACATGATCTCATTTCACAATTCAGTAAAAAACTATCATAACATATCTCGGTATAAAACCGTCATAACATATCTCAGTATAAATTGTCATATCATAATTCCACTATATCATTGTCGCGACGTCCCGGGAGCGCGTGTGCCCCGGGCGGCGAGATTAAAATCAATTTAATATTTTCATGAAAAAATATGGATATCGGAGTCGCCACTAACCTTTAGTGCGGTTAGAACACATGATTACTACCCCGTTAGGGGTAGAATCGGTCTACATTACCAAAGTTGGGGCCGGGAGTTCGGTTACGCGAGGGGAAGGTACGAGCACCCCCTACGCGCCCGTTCTTACGAACGGTACCTAATTAATTTGAAATTATCCATAAGTTAATCTAATAATTCTTTAAATTACTCCTTTTTATGAATTTATAAGTACATGTAAAAAAAATAAATAAATAAATAAATATAATATATACATATATATATTCCCTCAGAGCTTAGGGTACGTGATGCCCGAAGGCTCATACCCCGCAATAAAATCATAGGGATAATAATTAAGAAAATACACTCCCAAAATTTTGAAATTATATATAAAATTTTTATAGGAAAATACTAACATGGGAGGTTTTTAATATATGGTAATAGAATAATAAGCCTCACATACCTACTAACATATTATGAATGTCAAAATAAGTAACTAAATACTATATATATTAATATATTAAGGATACTTAATACTAAATATAGTAAGATTCTAATAATGATTAATACTGAACATATTTATATACTAAAAATAGCTTATACTAAAAATACTAGGATACTAATAATTAATACTAACTATATTAATATACTAAAAAAAATAATTGATGCTAAACATGTGATTAAAATGCTAATTTACTAAACATATAATATCCATTAAACCCTAAATCACTAAATATATAATATTAAAAAGAAAATACAAAAATGCTAAATATGTAATATTTACTAATATGCTAATATGTGATACACATATAACTAAAATTATTAATTTACATATAATGTCAATGAAACACCAAGCTATGAAATATGTAATACCACATTATCACAATAATAAATTTACAATATTATAAAAATGCTAATTAATATAATAAATATATAATATCAATAAAAATTTTACCACACTAACATTAATCATTTAATATATATACCATAGATACCACAAAAATCTAACCCTACAATATGAACATTAACATCAATAACAAAATTCAAACTTTGAGTGTTAAAACGACAAAAATTCTACAATAATAACAATAATCGTTCAACTATGAATATCAACATTTAAACAAATCTTACAACGTTGTAAACCCTACACCATGAATATCAATTAATGTATAACAACAAGACAAATAGAGCATATATATTAAACATTAAAGCAAACATTACAATCCTAAAACCTTACAATAACAACCCTAAAGTATATATTATCATAAAAAAACTTTGAAACTACTCCAACAATTGATAATCTCAAACCCCAGATAAATATAAACAAGAAATAATGTGACTAATAAAAAAGTTTAACTTAAATAATAACAATAAATCAAGCATACTGAACATAATAAAACATACTAAAAAGACTCAAAATATTATCTTATCAATACTCGACCCTAAATAATACAATACTAATTCAATACATATACACATATACATGCACACATAATACAACAACAAAAGATTTTTTTTTTTTTAACTATCAATTATTAAATAAATATACAAATACACAGAAATTTAGAATTTAAAACAAACAAAAAGACTCTGCAGTAAAAATGACTGGTTAATATCACTGAAAAATAAATAATAAATAAATAAAAATACACATGTGTATATGTAATGAACTGTGTGTGAGGCGTGTGTGCGTTCCCTGTTCATGGTGCCGTGTGTGTGTGTGTGTGTATCGTGTTTGAGTGCAGGGACTTACCGAGGGGGATGCAGCCGGTTATGGGAGAGACAGAGAGAGGCTGCTGTGCGGCGCCTCGGTGCCATGAGAAACAGGGGTCGCCGGAGTTTGCAGAGAGTGACGGCGCTGGGAGGTTTCGCCGCTGGAACTCGCGGCTGGAGTCGCTGCTGATGGGATCTGGGGAAACTGCAACGAACGGACGTGAGTCTGAGCTGAGAGATGCCGGAGACGATGGATGGGAGTAAATAGATCGCCGAACACTGAGCACGAACGGACAGACAACGCCAGAGAGATGGGCTAATATGGGAGCGTCGGAGAAGACGAGCACGACGAGCACTGAGAACTGAGATGCTGAAAAGAGCCGGAGTTTACAAAAACACTGAGATGAGAGATAAGTTAGAGAGAGACGGGAAAACTAAGAAAAACAGAAAGAGAGAGATGGAGAGGGTGAGTGATGATTCCGGCAGCCGTGAGGCCGTGAGGCTGTGAGGCGAGAAGAGCAGCAGGGTCTTTGGGTGGTTGCCGCGAGATTGAGGTGGTCTGAGGAGATCCACAGTTGCTGGTGATGGTTGAAAGATTGAGGTGAAGATGGAGAAGAGAGGATGGAGGGGCTGGCCTGGTGGTGTGGGAGAGACAGAGAGCAGAGGGGAGGAGGAGATGGGAGAGGCTAGGGTTGCCGAAGAGCTGCTGGGTGCAGCGGTCAGGCTGAAGAACAAAGAGAGTTTTTTTTTTTTTTTTTTGTTTCTGCCCCCAGCTGTGTGTGGAAGAGAAGAAGAGGCCCCTTATATAAAAACTTTTAGCAACCCTAACCCATCTCTTTTCCTTTTTTGGTTTTTTGTATTTTATGGTATTTTTTTCTTTTTGGAAATAATATATATGAGTATAACTACTTATTATGGTAATAAGGAAATAATAATAATAATAAGGTAAAAGTAATAATAAAAATAATAATAAAGTGAATATAGAAATAATGTTAATAATAAAAATAATAATAATAATAATAATAATAATAATAATAATAATAACAGAAATAAATAATAATAATAATAATAATAGTAGTAATAAAGATAAAAATACTAATAATAATAAAAATTAAAAATAATATTAATAATAATGAAAATAATAAATAAATAAAATAGATGTAAAAATAAAAATAATAGTAATAATAATAATACTAATGAAAAATAATAATAATAATAATAATAATAATAATAATAATAATAATAATACAACTAATGAAAATTAATAATAATAATAAGAATAAATAAAATAATAAAAATACTAATAATATTAAAAATACTAATAATAATAATAATGACAATAAATATATTGGGCAGGGATAAAAATGGGGTGTCTACAATCATAACATTTCCTGAGATTAGTATAAAATCATATTTTGTTGTATATCATCATAAAATATTCTAACATGCTTATTTATGCAGTAACATAATTATTCTCATGCCACACAATTTGAATGATAATTCATAATATAATTAACTGCCCGGGGAAAGTATATTTTACTGAAAACAAAGGTATGATCATCTCTTTAATTTTCATTTAACTCATAATGTAGGTTTTATAGGAAAAAGGAGATGATTACACTTAATCACCTTAGTTTTCCCCAAATACGTATATAATACCAAAACCATCATTTTCATATACCTAATTATTTAGAAAATCATATACAACATTTTTGTAATCACATACTTCATTTTAATCGGTTCATATTTCAAAACAGCTCACAAAATCTATTTCCCTTACCTTATCCCTGAAGTGGTGTCTACGATGCTCAAACGACAAATCCACTCCAGTTAAAACGCTAAGACTCGGAGTTAGGACCCAGAAATGGTGTTGATTCTTCAATTTAGTTGAGAATTGGAGAAAAATAGAAAAGAGAGAGAGAGAGAGAGAGAGAGAGAGAGAGAGAGAGAGAGAGAGAGAGAGAGAGTTAGTTTTTCCCTAAAAAATGAGCTAACTCTTATTTATAAACATGTTGGTTTGGAGGAAACTGTCGACAGTTTGATCACTTACCCCACCTTTTTATCGCGTTTTTACATTTAATAATCCTCAATAACTTAAAATCGTCGATGATTTTTCTGAGATTCCTGAAACCATCGACAATTTGGTCTCACAAAATCATACACACTCACATAATCGTCAACAATTTTCTTGAGACTACCCAAAGCATTGATGGTTTGTACTCAAACCAAATTTCCCTTTTTATTGTCATCATTATTATTCTTATTTTGCGGGTCTCTACACAGCTCCACACTAAATTGCATTATCACCCGGTTTTATGCCCGGGGGGCCCGTATTGGAGTTTTTTCCCAATTTATCCTTTTTTAAAAAATATATATTAAATAATACCTTTCTCGGGAAAATAATTCCTGGAATAACCCTGACGTAATCTCGCTACTTGAAGTAGCGAGATTTGCCACATGTCATTTTGGGAATTATTTTCCCAAAAAAGATATTATTTAATATATATATATATATATATATGTATATATATATATTTAAATGATAAATCAGAAAATAAATTCTTCTATGTAATAAATAGGAAAATAAATTATTTTAATATATTTTTTAAAAAAAATGATAAATCGAGAAATAAATTTTCTGCGTAATAAATCGAGAAGTAAAGTAAATTTTAATTCTTTTTATTATTATTTTTGGAACAATAAATTTTTGAAAAAAAGAAAATTCCTATTTAATTATATCTATTTTTTTCTATTTAATATATTTTTGAAATTTTTTTCACTTAAAAGTATTGTTTTGTTCACTAGATTTAAAAATTCTTTATTTAGTCTATATTATATCAATATAGAAAATGTATAGACGATACTCATTTCTCTATTTGGTTCATAACAAAAATAAAATTTCTACATAAGATTCTCATGGGTTGCATGAAATTAAAATTTTCATATTTTGTTAGCATTGTCATATGTGAGCATAAAGATAAGAGTGTCACATTTTTTAAAATTTTATATTTCTCAAAATATTAAAATTGTCATCATATATGGCTTTCTAATCACCAGTTAAATGTAAAAATAAATATCATGAAGACTTTAAAAAAACTTAAGGGTCTTATGGAAAATATTTTTAATTTTTATTTTTAGTTTCAAAAAATATTTAAAAAATAGATAATTTTTCATTTTTTAGAAATTTTTTCTAAAATAAATTTACAGTATAAAAAAATTGGACACTATTTTCTTGTAGAAATAGTTCTATTTTTATTTTATTTTTTTATTTTTTAAATAATTAAAAATGACGTTCTTTATTTTTTAAAATTTATATAGAAAAGGTAATAAATATTTTTTACTGTTTTTTAGATTTCTAACTCTTATTTTGTTAATTAAGACTTGAGAGCATGCACTCATATATTAAACTTTGATTTGTGAATTCAAATCCAAAATTAGTGATCAAAAATATTAACTTATATAATTTAGTTTTTTTTTAAAAAAATTACTTTAATAATTATTTAAAAATCTAAAAATTACAAATAAAAAATTATTTTGACTTTTTAAACAAAATATTTATTTTCTAACTATTTAATATGAATCTTAAAAACTAGAAAATCAATTAAATTTTTTTTATAATTTTTAATATTATGATATCATTATTAATATTTTTATTATATATAATAATATTATAGCATATAAAAATTTATAAAAAGAATTTATTTCTCGATTTATGATGTAGAAGATTTATTCCCCGATTTATCATTTTTTTAAAAATATATTAAAAGAATTTATTTTCCTATTTATTACACAGAAAAATTTATTTCCTCATTTATCATTTTTTAAAATATATATATATATATATATATATATTAAATGATATCTTTTTTTAGAAAATAATTCCCAAAATGACACGTGGTAAATTTCGCTATTTGAAGTAGCGAGATTTGTTTACTTCCAAGTAGCGAGACGTTAGGGTTATTCTGGAAATTATTTTCTTGAGAAATGTATTATTTAATATATTAAAAAAAATGGATAAATTGGGAAAAAATTCGCCGGTATTAACCATTTTACCACACCTGGAAGTGGAGTCGGGTTTGGTGTCCTTCGGGCAAGAGTGCGAGGGATCACAGAGGAAGGAAGATTCTGGGCGCCGTAACTATTGCCGGCGAGGCTTGGACGCGGTTATCCGTGGACATCGCTGCGGTTTCTCTGACAAGTAGTCGCGTAGGCGAAGTGGCAAGTAGCCGGAGACGGTGGCGACGATGGCGTTGCTGGTCGGTCGGCTCCGGTGATGCGGGCGATGCAGTTGGCTCGTCAGTGCTGTGATAGTCCGGGAGGGAAGCGACCACCAAGTTCTCGCACGGTGAGGCTGGTCACCGCGAGGTCGTAGACGAGACTCTGGTACTAATTGATGCCCCGCGGTATTCGCAAGACGTAAAAACTGCAGAGGCACGCACAGTAGACTGAGACACACCGAGCGCAAACCCTAACCACGAACCAATTTTAATTCATTAATCAATCCTCAATCCGGTAAGCCATCGATCCCTGACCTTTGTTTCCAACTCCCAATTGAGGGCCGCTTAAACAAACCTTCCAACCTTCATTGTTGTGCTGTCTAGAAGTAAATAGGAAGAAAAAGATTTTGCTTCTTTCTTCGGGAATCGGGAGATGGCTGGTCACGAGAAAGTGAAGCAGCTTGAGGAGTGCTCAGTTTCCAAGTCAGTTGTTTCTAACCCCTTCTTTGTATCCATGTCTCTCACTACTTGAAATGGCGCTCTGAAGTAGATTCTAAAAAACCGTGTTTGGTATCATGGAGTTTAAAGCCCTCGATTTGGAATTGTATGGATTTCTACAAAATGCAATATAAAATTGCGTTGAAATTTTTATTGAAACATTCTTCACAATTTCAAGTCCTGGGATCAAACTCTATGCTCCCAAAACGCAGAATTAGTTTATGTTACTCTATTGAGTGCGATAAACACGAGCAAAGAGTTTATGAACAAAAATAATGGAGCTTTAATCACATACGAGAAGGAGATGACTTCGGCACCTCTCCCTTTTCCATTTTTCTATAAATAGTGAAGTTCAAGAGTTCCACACCTTTAGAAATTTATAGGAGGTCTTTCAAATCTAAGGAGATTTATTGAGGAATGAATCTGTCATTCGTCTATTTATGCATTTTAGTGTTTATTTATTTAACAAACCTCTTAACTGATGAATCATAACTATGAAATTTGAGACTCCCTAAATGCTTTCCATACCCGAGGCATGTCCAAATTTACTGAGAAGCTCAATGTGTTTAAATAAAAGAATGATAAATTAGTTATAATTTAATTCAATCCTCCTTTTATTTAGTTTAAGTTTGGCTTTCTTTTAATCAGTGTTTGCATAGAAGCCAAACAACCAAATATCATTTGCTTGGTGATTGTTGGAGATCATATTTAATCTGTTTAGGGTCAAGGTGAGCTATACCCCATTAGCCCTATTTGGTTTGTTCAACTACGAAGCACTAGTTTCTAATTGAAATCCACTCAACCTAAGTTGCATATTTCTAGAAATTATTCTAAAGCCTTCAAACATGTGTTAAGGTGCTCAAAATGACCTAGATTTGTAGAAGCTAATATATGGTCCTGAGACTCTCCCTTTCCACTATAATTTGCACTTTTTCACCATAAATAGAGCAAAGACCAGTGCATTTGAGAGTCTTGATTTATAAATTTGAACTATGAGCATTTTGCATTTTGTACAACTACAATGCCCTTCAACTCACATACTTTGTATTTTGCTCTTTATTCTTTTATATTTTTGTAATGTTGCTTCAAACCTTATTTATGTTTGTATTTATTCTTTGTACTAAATTTTCATTTAGAATCACAAATCATTTAGAGCAGGGTGTATTTTGGATCATTGATTAGAGAGAACATATAAAGTTGACAAAGAGTCATTACTAAACTACAGAGGGGAGTAGAAATGGATGTTAGGGTCATACAATATGAATACCATTTCTTATCATTGTCAATGTATTTGTAAATAGTTTCAAAATAAACAAAATAATAACAACAACAACAACAAGCCTTAAGTCTCTCTAAGCAGGATCAACTACATGAATTCTTTTTTGCAAATTGGCATTTTGCTTAGTTAGATTAAGAGCTATTAAATCATTCCTCACTATCTCATTCCATGTTATTTTTTGTCTGCCCCTCCTTCTCCTTATACCAGTAATTACAACCAACTCACTCCTTCTCACAAGTGCACTATCTGGTATGTGTTTCAAACATCCAAACCATCTAAATCATCTTTCTTTTATCTTATCTTGTACTAGTGCTATGCCTAGCTTATTGCGAATGTTTTTGTTTCTTAATTTATCCTTTAATGTTATACCATTCATTCACTTTCAACAACTTTTACTTTTTCGATATGTTGTTTCTTAGTTTCCCAACATTCTAATCCATAAAGCATGACTTCTCTTTATTGCCATCTTAAAGAACTTTCCTTTTAATCTTAAGGGTATTTTGTGATCACGCAGCATGCCCAAAGCACTCCTAAAGATCTCCATTTTTATCCAACCTGCTTCTATGTAGTACATCCTCTTTGATTTCTCCTTCCGCTTGCATAATAGATCCAAGGTATCAAAACTTACTAATGCTAGTAATTTCTTGACCATCAAGTTTAATATTATCTCCAATATTCCTCCTTAAATGAATGAAATTACATTTCATATGTTGTCTTATTTCTACTTCTCTTAAAGCCTCTAGACTTTAGTGCTGCTCTCCATAGTTCCAACTAGATTCTACTCCACTCCGATTTTCATCAATCCAACAAAAAAAAATTAGTTCGTATTTCTTAAAATTCTAAGGTTTCTCTAAATATATATAACTTCTTGACTTACAAGGATAAATATTTGCATATCCTTATGTGGAAAAGTTAAATCTTTTGTCAGGTTCCTATGATCCAACCTCTTTCATGCCTTTGATTTGTAATACATGCTCTATGCGCACAGGAAATGTGTTAATCATAGTTCAACCCACTGGTGAAATATTTTAGACTGATATTATAATGGCCACAGATTTGGTGCAAAAGATATGCGGAGGTGGATATGTGCTCATATTTTTACCTCCCAGAACTTCTGATGCTGGAAGCAGTTCTTCAAGAGTATTTAAAAATGAATTGGTCCAAGTAGGGTGATTTGGCTCTGTCATAAGGTTAGCATAAAATGCGAGTAGTCTAGTTGTCTATAAAATGAATCTCACAACCCAAAATGTGGCATTCTTGTTCTAGAATGCTTATATTAGTGCTCTATAAGATTTCTTCTTATTGTCTCCTTTTTAGGTTCACTTTAAAGAAATCTCTTTAAAAAAAAAATGAATGAGAAAAACATGTAATAGGGAAATTTTTTTTTTTTGCATTTGGAAAAAGGGCCAATGCAGTGGCACAGCCAAACCTTAATGTTAATAAGAATTAGGAAAGTAGTAGTGAATTTTTAACATAAAAAGAAAAGCTCAGCTCGTGTGATGCCATCTTTATATTTGTATGCTCTTCTTCTGTCATTTAAATGGGCAAAAAATCTTGCATTTGATGGTAGCATTTAAATTACAACGAAGCAACCTAGATATGCCTATATTCATCTTACAAGGTCATGCTGTAGGCAACATTACTGTTGGAAATTTCACTAATGAGTTGTCCCACCTCATAATAGATTGAAGGAGAGGCTTATATACATGGGCACAACAACTAATGCCTTTAGTTGATGCTTTCCCATGTATGTCAACCTCTTGTACAAGCACTCTCCTAGTGCTAATAAGTAGTTGCTAGAGCTGCAATTGGTTCTTATAAGATGTTTAAATGACACCAATTGGAGAACGCATTAGGGCAAGATGTTAGACTTGCTTAATCGCAAGGAGATGGGGCTCCATTTTTTTTCCCTCAAAGGAATGATGGAGAATCCGGTTGCTGAGTTTCTTGATCAAATTCTAAATTGTTTATTTTTTTTTTTTTTTAAATACTTCTTAATTAGCAAAATTGGGTTATCATCATTATTTTATAGCCAAAAAGTTTTTTAATTTTAATAGATTGAATATAGTGGTCCGTTCATATTTCATAATTCTTGAGGACGCGTATGTCTTTTATGGCTTTGAGAAATGATGAATTTAATGGTTTTGAGTCAAATTGTTTCATTTTGGTATATGCCATGTGGATTTGACTAGGGATCTAGGCATGGTTTTAAATAATGGCCGTTACATAGCATAACAGTTGTTATGTAATGGAAAATTTAGACATCAAAACCGTTACAGACCAATATTGCAGGGGGACAAAAATTCACAGCCGTAATGGCTGTTATGGCCATTACAATCTGTTACACACCGTTACTCCATTACAGACCATTATGGCAGCCAACACTTTGATTCGGCTTTTCTCCTTCAAATCCACCCAACTTTCTCACAATTCCCTACTTTTTCCCTCTCCCAACACTCGTTCTTGATAGATCGACCATTCCAAAGACTGAAATCAAGAAATCGTACCTTTGATTTGTTGTTTGAAGCTGAAGAATAAGAAAGAACCCTTCGTTTGCAGTCAGCCAACACTCCCCCTCCATTTCTTCAGTTTCTTTGACTTCAAAGGCTAAGTTCTTCCCCCCTCAAGTAGTCAAACTGTTGAAGGCTTAGATTCCACCTGCCCCCCCTCGAGCAGTTGAAGGCTGGAAGCCCTATCCTAACCTGTTTGGCAGTCGCAGGCCGGCCCTGCAGCAGCTCCGCAAGTCCGCCAGCCCTGTAGCAGCTCCGCGAGTCGCCGTCAGCCCCATCTCCCTTCTGATCTTCGAGAGTTCCAGTCTTGGAGTGGACTCTTCAAGACTCCTTTAGTGCACTCTCTGTCTCTCTTGATTCTTGAATCTTCATGTTCCTTTATTTTTTTTTTTTCCTTGTTTACTTAAACTCTTAAACTAGTATTTATTTATATATTATATTGTTTATATATTATATTAGGTTTAGCTTTAGTTATTTTAAGTAGTTATATATCTATTATATTACGTTTAGGGATAGGATTTGAGACTTAGGCAGTTTAATAATTAAATTAGGCTGAATAAATACCTAAAATCCTAAATTCCTAATTTCTAAGATTTGAGAAATAAATTTACTGGTCTTACTATAAATATATTATATATAAATAATTAATATTTTTCTTATTTTATTACTCTTATTTTATTAATAGATGAAATATCTAATATTTTAAAATTTTAATTATTTAAATATTCTAAATAAATACTACTTACCAAAGATTATATTTTCTTTTTTATGTAATAAATATTTAAAATTAGAAGGATTATTAATAAAGTAAGAGTCCTAAAATAAGAAAAACTAGGGATGCAAATTATGAAGACCTTCCACATCATTTTTTTTTGTGGTGACATGTGCTATGTTTAAATTTGTAATATTGTATTCATGTGTTTAATTATTGATTCCAATCATTTTTCAAATTCATGTATGTGTGTATTGAGTATTGACTCATTTTTATTAATTTTATGTCTCCAATTAATTGATTCTTTATTTTAATATCATTTCTACATTTTTTTTACCCATTAAAATGGTGCAAAATATTTTTTAAAAATGACTTTTTTTTTTGTAAACAGGGCACTAAAATTAATATGAAATCATATTGCCTATTAAAAAGCATTTGTTGGTTGAATAAAAGCAGTCAAAATTCATTAAAAATCATGTATTAATGGATTTTATGCTTATTTTTCAACTTTGGCATTGTTTGAAAAAAATTCATAATTGTTACGCTCTCTTCATATTACATAACACCCGCATCTCCTGCAACCCGCAACCGTTATGCGATGTTATCTGCGACCGCGATTTAAAACCATGGATCTAGGTCACTGCTCTTGTGGGTTGTTTGAGGATTCTGTAGATAATTGGGTAAGGCTCTTGTCATTGGAGTGGGTTAAAGGCAAAGGTTGGAATCTCTTTATTTGCTTTCCAGATGGTGTTGGGGCTTCGGGATGGTTGCTGCTTCTTGTGGCTTTAAAGGAAATATCTTAGAGGTAAGAAAGCAAGGAGGAAGATGGATATGGCCTTTGTTGTGGCAATTGTCGATTGGCCAACATCTTGGAGATGGTGGTAGAATGCAATCGTTGCAGAGACTTCTGCATGCGTTATATGATGATGGTCTTCAGCCTAACTGTTTTCAGTGAAACCATGAAGTAACAGCTTGGGATCTGCCCCCCAAATTATCACAGATTGCTTCTAGGTCTTGTCTTACACTTAATGCAAGGAAGGAGAAGATGGGGAAAAAGTTTGGGCCATGGAGAGTTAATTTGAATTTGAAATTAAATGGATTTTAATAGAGTTGGGCGCAACCATTTTGGACTGAATTCTATGGGGCTTAAGTCCATGCACATGAGGGCTTTGTGCGTGTGGGCTTTAAGAAAAAGACACTCAGAAGCCCCAGCCCATCTATGACTAGCCCAAGATATATCTGATGTAGGAGAAAGAGGCCCAATTACAAACAGGCTTGACAAAGGGGATGATCAGGAGGTTTCCTTTACTCTAGAGACTATGACTTGCTAGGTGGGGCTCAAATTAGGACATAAAATGCAGAATGGAGTTGCAAGGATGAAATATCATCAAGGGAGAAACTAGGGACAATATAAACGCTACAAGGGGGAGGGATTTGGTCCAGTTAAGATGTTCGAAATCTAACAGGTTGCCGAGAGTAGGTTATTACTTTGGAACGACCAATCTCCTCATTGAAGGCTAGATTGAGATATTCAAAGCAACATACTGAGTAGGAGGAGATGTGGCATTCACAGCAATCAGATGAGATGGGGAGTTCTTGTGAGTCATTTAAAGGCTTACTGCTAAATGAGTGGATGGCAGAAAATGGGTTTTGTGATGATTTTGAGTCTATTTCACCTTCCTTCCACTATTGTGAGAGTGCTACAAATTACCAATGGATTTGGGAAAATGTGGCATGTTTGGGTACCATGAAGTGGGAAATGATGTTCCAAGGAGGTCCTTTGAAGAAGTACAGATTGGTGTTCACCGTTTGAAAAATAATGTTGAGCAGTTAGATAGTTTGATTGAGGATACTTTGGCTATTGTTTTAGATCATGAATGTTGTTCTAATATTTTTCAACTGAATCAATTTTAGAAACTGAAATGATGAGTTGTGCACAAGAGCTTTAGGATCTAGAGAACTCATTCTCGAAAAGGTATTTTTCCCACTCCAAAAGAATGTTTATATTTACTAACACTCTTGTATGCCAGGAGGAGGAAATTAATAGGGAAGTCGTCATGGCCATTACTCCATTGGGGGGTGAGAGACAACCGCAACCTACAAGATCTCTTAACCCCCCACTAGGGACCGCTTAAAAAGAAGTACTTATAGCACTTATCACTTAAGATAAGTACTTATGCAAGAAAGTATTGTTTGTTTTGCACAAAAACAAGTACTTACTGCAAAAAGTACTTTTTCGAAACCACTTATTTTAGGGAAAAAATAGTACTTTCCAAGAAGTAATGAAGAATTCCTTTTTGGCCACTTATAAACAGTTATCATATAGAGACAATGGCAAACTTGTAACTTTAATTTCAAGAAGTAATGAAGGATTTCTTTTTGGTCACTTGTAAGCAAGGTCTTAAATTTTGATTTCGACTCAAATTTCGAAGCTCCAAAAGTACGGAAATTTCGACAGAAATTTCGATTTCGATGTCGATTTCGATTTGAAAAAATAACGGAAACTAGTAGTAAAGCATGAAATTCTTTGTGAAAATTTAGAAATGGTTAACAAACATAAAAATATAAGTTTTAAGACTAATATATTACAAATTAAATACATCTATGTTTTGTATGAGGTGGAAAAGTTGTAAAATAGTATGTGTATCAAACATGTTTGTAAGATAATGGACATTAAACATATTTAGTTAATGCAAATGAAATTCATAAATCATTTAAATATTATTTATTATACAAATATTGATAATTTAGACCTGAATGGTTAAATAAAATATTACTATAAGTTTATTTTTTCATATAATTTCAAAAGCACTTGTGATAACCTCTTGTTTCAATAAAATAAATTAAAAGAGAAATTTCACTTCACTCTTGAGGTTTCGATAAATTTCGACCAATTTTGCTAAAATTTCGAGGTTTCGATAAATTTTGGATGATTCGTTGAGATTTCGACAGAAATTATGCAAGACGGAAATCGACTGCCATTTCGATTTCGAAGGTGACGGAAATCGGAAATTTCGACAGTTTCGTGGAAATTAAAGACCATACTTGTAAGTAGTTATTGTATAGAGACAATTGCAAACTTATAATTTTTATCACTAGTAGGGCAATTTCAAAAATTTTGGAAAACTTCCTCTTTCTCTCTTTCTCGCTCCCTCTCTCCCTCTACCCCGAGTGACCTGCTGTGCTCAGGGCTTCCATTTGCCGCCTCATGCTGTCGCTGCCACTGCTGCTGCTGCCTCACCACCGAATGCCACCCCCTTCCTCCCCCCCACCCCCTCTCTCTCTCTCTCTCTCTCGCTCTCTCGCCTGTTTGCCTAATCTGGTAGTGCTCCACCAAATCACCCCGTCCCCCTCTCTGATTATTGGATTTCTGTTTTATAAATTAGGAATTAATGATTAAAAAAAATATACAATTTATAATATTATAATCATAAATTAATAATATTATTATTGTCAATTAGAAAATAAGAATCATATATTGTTTTATTTAATAGATAATTTTAGAGTGTTAATTAATAATATACAAGTTATAATATTATAATCATAAATTAATAATATTATTATTGTCAATTAGAAAATAAGAATCATATATTGGTTTCTTTAATAGATAATTTTAAAGTGCTAATTGAAAATGTTAATTAAGATAAATATTAATTTAATTGTTAATTATGAAATATTTAAAATGTTAATTGGAAGTATTAATTAGAGATTTTTAATGAAAAATGTTAATTGTTTCATAATACTGTTAACATAATTTAATAATATTCTATGATATATCTGGTATACATTAATTAAGCGATAAGTAATATATTAATATTATTGTAATAGATTCATATGGCGCTTAAACGCCACTTATTTTAACAGTATTTATTGTTAGACAACCAAATAATACACATGAGTTTAAGCACTTTTTCAGTTTAGTACTTATTTTTTATGAGTTATTTGCATTGTTTGATTTTTGTTCTTCTAGGCAGATCGCTCATTTTTTGTTTTTTTTTCTGTTTTCTCTGTGTGAATGTGTGTATTTTGTTTTGGGGGGAGAGAATTTTAATGTGGTGAAATTTCCTTGGGAGAAAGAAGGGGAGGTAAGATTACTAACATGCAGAGTTTTGATAGTTTTACTAGGGAGTGTGGGTTGAGGGATCTTTATTTGGATAATGTTGTTGTCTTTTGATGAGTGAGTAGGGAGAGAGAAGTTGCTACTCGTATGGATAGGGTCTTGTTTCGTGGTGAGTAGGAGGATGAATTCCCTAATCTTTCTCATGCAGCTTTGTTTAGACTAGTGTCTGCCCAATTTTTTTGTGTTCTTGAAGAGTCTCTCATGCAATGATTTGTTCTTCAGGTTTAATTGTTGTAGACCTCCTTTACCCTCCATTTTCATTGATTAGTGGATTACAATGCCCATACCTTTTCATTCCTAGAAGGTTTTTGCACATAAATATTAGTGCTCTTAGCTTTTTGGTTGTTTAATTTTGTTACCAATAACATTTTATTGGTTTGTTATTTGCTGGGCTTGTGATTATTTTCCATAACTTGCTTGAGTGGGGAGGAAACACTTACTATCAAGCCGTATTAGAGTCGACAGTTCGTGGTTGGGCCAGTAGTAATGTAAACGGAAGTTTAAGTGCTAATTCTATTGGCGTGCTGATATTGGAGAACTAAGTGAATGATTGAGTTCAAGAGTCATTATCTAGGTTGATTAAATGGATCTGAATGGGATCATGGCGTGGGAGATAGGACTGGTTTGAACGGCACTAGGAATGCAATATGAGGTGTGTAAAACTTCGTGGTAAGGTCAAATTAGCACCTGTTGAGGTTGGGTTTGCTCCCAAGGGGGAGACAACTTGTGCTTAAGAGGGATCTTTAGACACTCATGAGGGGTAGATTGTTTGATATTCCACTTGTGAGTTGGTTCCCATTGGAAAAGAGAGTAATTGAGAAGGGTCTTTATATGTATGGATAGTCCAAGACCTATCTTTTGGGTCGGTGCTCAACCATATATCAAGCCCAGGTGCGAGGACTCCCTGGTGCTAACAATTACCATGCACAATTTCCCAGTCTAGGATCTGAATTCCACCACCAACTAAGCTGCAAGTATCATAGAGTGGATATCCAGGGGATTCTTCTGACTATTTGTCACGCGGAGCAGTTCCAATGATCTGCTAGTATTTGTGTTTTATTTTCATCTTTTGTTGTTTGCAGGGCAGCTGCCAGTAATTGGCACCCAAAATGAACTGTTACAATCTCATCATTTATTTGGATAGTAATGTGAAGGATGATTTTTGTTGCAAGTTTCTTCACTCTTGAGGCTGCTGGTCCACTTTAATATCTTTGCTATTGGGGGATTATTATTCTATTTGAATGTTGGTTTCTAAGTGGACTTGATGTGAGTAAAGGCTTGCACAACAACTCAAGGTTTTGAAAAAGCATGTCATTGTTCATTGCCACTTTTTATGGCTTGACAATGAGAATTTGGGGGCCAGGGAATGGTTTAGCGTTTGAAACTAATTTGCAAAATATTGTGACAAAGTCACGAAGCAAGTGGTAATGATCAACCATAGAATTATCTGAGTGGTTTAAAACTTAATATAAGAATTGATTTGTGAAGCCTAAAGCATGTGTTAAAAGCTTGCATTTTTTGTTCTGATTTGTGGAGAAGCTCCGAATGTGATGGGAGCTTTTACAATATTTGCAATTGTAATCAAGAACATTTTGTACATTTGGACAAAACTTATATTGAATTATGTGCTAGTTCATCCTTGGTTCTGGATAGCTACTATTCCGAATGTAAAAAAATTGGCCACTGTTATGACCAGTCTTACAATCATCTGATCGGTTATCTTGAGGGAAAAAAAAATGGATATAAAGTCAAAGTTCTATTTTAGAGCTGAAACATGTTTTAGCCCCTGGAGAAACAAGATTGCAGCAAATTTTACTTCACTTTCACATGGATATTTTGTCTCAGAAGTGAAAGTAGTCATATGGTTTGGAGCAGACATCCATAATTTTATGTTGTTTTATGTGGGTTAATAATCAGTTCATAACACAAGGTTATGTCTGCAGTGCACTGGGGACGTGGGTATTCTCAGTAGCAGGAGCTCTGCTTGCAATTCCAGTGGGGATAAAGCGAAAGTCTTTGGCACCTCTTGTGTTCTTTGGCACAACGGGAACTATGCTTGATATTATAATGGGAATCAGTGCTTGTGAAAGAGAACATGCTGAACGCCAGATGAAACTTTCAGAAGCACAAAATTCTGTTACAGATGCTACTTCCTTGGCAGAGACAGGAAAAGAGTCTTAATCTCCATCAGAACTTTGTTCCCATTATGATTTTTCTGTTACTTTTTCACCTTATCAATGTTATAAGGGCATTATTTTCGTGAGTTGCCACACTGTTTTCCCTCTGTGTTTTATATGTGCTTCAGTTTTCTGCAGCATGAAATGTCAGACCTGATATCTTTTGACATTAACATCTTGTTTGTTCCCGAGAATATATATATATATATATATATATATATATATATATATATATATATATATATCAGAGAATATGTTACTAGGAAATTGTTTGAAAGCAACTTCATGGGTAAGCTTGTGGGGGTTCTCTCTCTCCAATGGCACATTTTGCCAAATGGAAGGAAACTTTAGGAGATGGCCATGATACTAGCAGTATTATTCCAAAAGCTCAAATGTTCTTGCATCCTTACTGCTGATTAGATGAGATGCTTAGATATATTTTAAACTTTTTTGTGCACATCTCCTACCAAACATGTTTCGTTTCCTATCTCAGAATGTGGTCTTCCCTATCTCACGTTATTATAGTCTTTCCATGTACTGTTCCCTAACAATGGTTACCTTATAATATAGAGATGAGGTTTACAAGGAAAAGATGGTGAAAGAATAATTTGAATAAAAACATTTATTATTGTAAGATTACAACAATATTACATTATAGACTAGTTACAAGAATATCACATATCCAAAATAAGTTGTGCCCCAACTTTTCCTTTTCCTAAAAATTCACAAGAGACCCATACTTTTCAGGAGGTAAGAACTCTCAAGGGGTCTTGGCCTTGTTTCTTCTTGACTTTCCTTAATTAATCATATTTTTGTCATTTTATTGCAATATTAGATGTATTAGCTAAACTACTTTCTTATGGGCGACAACTAATAAATTAGACTTGCAATTTTGTTAGATTGCCTGATCCAAGATTAACACTAACTGTACTATTATAGATTAAAGTCATCAATACATGAAACTATATAAAATTTTTCACCCAAACAAACTTGTTTAACATGTTCTAGTTTGTACCCAGGTACCATGCTTTGATATCAAATTTGAATTATTATTTTTTTCAATCCAAATTAGTGATTTTTACCATTTGATTCCTACAATGTTGTGATTTTCCTCAATCAATTCTAGGTTTTTTATTTTAAAAACTTTAAAAATTAGGAGATTAAAGGTAAAATTTTGAACTCGCCAAAATTGAAGGCCAAAATTTGGCCTATGAAAGGTGTAGGGAGAATATGGAACAGGGAGTGCAAAATTTTTTGCTAAATCAAAGCATGCAACACCTCTGGCATTTATTGCCAAATGATAGGGAATCAAATGATTTTGAAGCAAGGCATTGACACCGACACCATTTCAAACCTCCCATTTTCTCTATCTAAATCAGCATTAACATTAACTTCAAATTTCAAAGGACTATTTTTCCCTTGTAGCAATATTCTGAGCACACTTAACCAAATCAGATAAAAATTCAGGTCCTCGCGACACTGGCTCTTGGCTTCATTTGTTGAGCAAGGACCTGCATCTGTGGCAGCTTTGGTTAGAGTAATGGTTCTTGCATGAGAATGTTTATTCGTGTGAACATCTTTTGGACAACAGAGCTTTGGCCTCAAATAACATGAGCGCACTTTCTCCGCCCCAATGGTAGCAAACAAGACTTCTGCAGCCTTATTTCTGACAAGGAGTGGAATGTAACCCATTTCATCCCATACATATAACTGCAAATTAAGAGACAATGACTTCAACAAATAACCAAAACACACAAGAAAAGAATTAAATGTCAAAATATAATCAAAAGAAAAAAGTTCTTCTGCTCAAGATGATGAGGATCAGCCAGGCTAAAAATTCTAGGATTAGCAATAATCTGTCACAAATTGTTACTAATGGGACAAAGGCGCACACCGAACAAATAGAAAGAATACAGAGAGAAAAAAAAAATAGGAAAAGAGCATAGCAATATGCATAGTTACAATGTGCCTAAGTTCTCCCGACAAAACGTTGCTGGGCTCAAAGTCACTATAGAAGGTTTTGTGAATGAAGGGATCAGGCTCAAACCCAAATGCAAAAGCTTCCTTACAGACCTCAAGTGGACCACCCATAAGTCACAACACAACATATTTATTATTAACTTGTTTGCAAAATTGGATATTCACTGTTCTTCAAAATATTGAATACTGCAATTGCAGCAGTTGGCTGGGCAGTAACATTGAAATGAATTTTGAAGCCCCAATATCTAAATGTATAAAATATAGTATAATATAATATAGCTTCAAATAAAACCAATAGAACAAACACAAGCTCGTGTTCATTTTGTCTGTTACATATATATATATCAACCTCGATAGTTAGGTCTGCTCCAAATCATAGAAGGTGAAACAATCTCAACATCATTATTACATTTTATCATGTTCAAGTGGAGCATTTTTGGTATTTGGATATGCAGACAGGCAATAGCTCCACTGAAACTGATGAGGTCATTCAGATTCTTTGAGGCTGAAGCATGAGATAAAGCAAGAGCAACTAAAGAAGCCTTAATATGCACATTGATGACTGTATGCAAGTCATCCTTCCAAAGACAGACCCCTAATTTTGCTGTCAGAACTCACAAGCATAGGGAAGGGAACAAATTAGAGACTTAACTAAAAGTTAAGACATGCATCATTGAAGGGATTCAAAGAAATTTTATCAAAGCTCAGCAGCTTGACAATCATACAAAAGCATTTATTACAGTGCAAAAACTAGCTTTTCTTTTGCCATATGCAGCCCTTCTAAGAGTAAGTAGCATTGATCCACTTGTTCTATCAAAATCTAAAATACCTAAAGCAAAGGGAGTTGCAGGGAATGAGAGAGAAATAAGGGAGAGGAGAAAGAAAAGGAGATGGGAAGAAGAAACAAGAAAAAAGAGGCTGTGCATAGAGGGGCAGAGGGAAGACAACTGCACTTCTGAATTCAAATTGATTTTTAAACTGTCTCAAACACAATTACCAAGTGTTTATATACCCTACATTTAACTAAAACACATAATTACAAAGTAACCCCAACATAACAGGAAATTAAACATAAAGAATAATGCATGCATAAGTATGCCGAATAGGCAGCCTAAATGATAAATGTGGTCATCCATTAGAGGTGATATGACTGGCTGCCTAGCCCTGACATTTTTCCAATCAGTCTAGGCAAGAGAATTTGTGGCTTTTCAGCACGAACCAAAACCAAAGCCAAAACAAAATTGACAGAATTCCGTTATAATTTTCAAAGGATGTGCAACCTGATAATCTATTCCAGCAAACAAAATGAATGGTTCCACTACTTCAGATGAAGCCAAGTGTTAGGGAGTGACAATGTAATGGGGAAAAGGGGGAGAGAGATACTGCTATAATTGTATTCTCCAGGGATTTAGAATGAATATATGATTATCTGTGTTATCATTTGTATGGTGATTCTCTCGTAGTTGAATAATACAAGTAGTTCTTTTCATTGTGGTGTTTTGTTGCCTTGGATTGTGATGTCTCTGATTGTTATAGTCTTATTCGGTGTATAAGAATATATTGCTCATGTGAAATCCTATTGCTCCTTGTTTTCCTTGAGTATTGAGACTCACCTGGTGCTCGTGCTTGCAGGCTTGAACGTGTGAGATTTGGCTGACTTGTCGAGGGAGAGCTCTCAACGAGTGCCACACGGCCCTTACTTGAGTCCCATTTTGGGGGTCCGTGACACCAGGCATATTTATTTTATTTGAAGCTCTGCGAGAATGGGGTTGTTAATCAGTCCTGTTCCAGCTTCTGGTTCATTTTATTTAATGGTTCCATTCCTTATAAAGACACAACCAAAACTGAGTACGAGAACTATATTATGTGACTGCAGTTTCCTTACAAGTTCCACGCATGGTTTATCTTGAATTTCAAAATTAAGATTGTTTTGTCTAATATATAGGACAATATTCTATTGTTCATCAAGTTGTTCGCACTCAATTTAATAATGTGAATAAAATAACTAAAAAGATTCAGTCCTCATAAATTTCTTCCAAGCATAATTCTCAATAATTTATAAGTTAAAAAAATTAATAAAGGTACAATCAAAACATACTCTCCTAGATTTCAATAGACTACTTCTCCATGATATGTTTTTTTATTTTTTATTTATTTTATAGGGGCTTCTTTAGTACTTGTTAAAAACAGACCTTTATGTCTCCACATTCACTCAGTTTGCATGCTCAATCTCAAAACACAAAACTCATTATGGGTCCTTAATGTTTCCTTCCCTATAAAAATTGGAACCAGAACTGGACCATTCATTAAATGGTTTTAAAAGTTCATAAAAAAGAAAACCCAACCGCTTATTAATGGCTGGGCCAATGCCAGTACTTAACATGCAGTTCTGGTTCCAAATGCACTTGACAGCCTCTAAATAGGGGCTGGGCTCTTAATGGTCCAATATTCAGTGAACTGTTGTTTGTTTGGGATCTAAATAGGTGCTGACCAAACTAGTATCTTCCCCCTTGCTTTCATAGCAAGCTTATGCCCCATTTTGACACATTTACCCCTAAAAACCCCCATTTTGAGTAGAGTCTAGGAGAGGGGGGGGGGGTGAAAGGACTCTTGCGTATTTAGACTTTCCTCTACAAAATAATAATTCTTCGCAAGATACAAGACAATTATATCACAATATAAAGAACATAAATCATGCACGAGACGCAAATTAAAGAGTAGGGAAGAAAAACTTAACACCAATGTTTAATGTGGTTCGGCCTTTTGCCTACGTCCACACCTTGAGACACACTCAAGGATTCTCAATCCACTATCCGAACTCCTTCACCGGTGGAGAAGCCTTTACACAACAAAGGAACAAATCCCTTAATGCTCAGCAAGAGCCTTCACAAGGTTCACCAAGAACCCTTCAACCACGGTTCACCAAGAACCCTTTGCAATCTAGTTCACCAAGAACCTTTTACAACAGGAAGATGAATTACAAAGACAATTCTCCTTGAATGGGCTGATATTTGATACAGTAAGAACCTCACACTAATCTCTCAAGTAATGAATCAACAAGAGATAAGAGAGCAAGAGAGATTGTGAGCACTTAAGATAATGAACTAAATGTAAAGTACTTGTGAATGATAATCTAAAGATGTTAATCACTAAAATCATATTTAAACAAGCCTTTGGGCTTGTATTTATAGGCAAAGGGGCGAACTAGCCGTTTTATGGCCGTTGGGAATTTAATATAAAAAACCATTTTGAAAACTAACCGTTTTTCGCCCATTGGGTGTTCTGTTTCTGTCTCAACCCGCCGATGGTTTTTGTTTTCCCCTGAAAGTCTTCAACATGAAAGTTGTAGGATTTTTTCTTAACTTTCCGTAGATACCAAAATCACCTTTTTTGGAGTCTTCTAGCAAAAGTTATGCTTCAAATACTGAAAGGTGTTTAGGAAATTTGAGAGGTGCATAAATGAGCTTTTAAACCCAACCAAGACCAAGTTTTTAAAAGATTATAACAGTAATATGATTTAAAACTTGTCCCATATAAAAATACATGAGTAAAGGATATTTTAATAAAACTCTTATTTTGAATTTGAAAACTCATAAGTACTGAACTTATGATTTGGTGATATCCTATATACTCTTATGTCCTAGTATGCATATGTAATTTGCTTAACTCTTACTCAATAATCATGCGCGAAACAAAACTGCAAGAATTACAACAAATACTACCTCAAACATTCCCCATTAAATATGATTCTACATTAGCTTCCATTGGTATGTGCTTGAGCTCTTCCAATTGAGTGTCCTCTTGATCTTTACCACTCGAATGTCTACTCGGTCCGATCTTTATCTTTGATCCAGTACTTTCATGTATTTGTCACTTGTACCTGTACTTAACGTGATCTACAAAGATAGGATACACTTGCAACTGCAAATAGGTTAATATCTTCAAATCACATTACATATAATTATGTAGTCACTAAGGCTAACATCCTCCAATAACCCATGGCGCATCCTATTGGCTTTTATTCTTCAATAGTTCAATCCAAAACAAATGTCTATGAAGTCCTTCACCTGGGCTTTAGACCTCAGTGAGAACCCATAGAAAATTGTCATCCAAATTTTTGAATAAGCATGAGACGGAGTAAGAGTTTATGGAATGATCAAGCATCTCCACGGCATTGAGATTCCACAAAATAAGGATGCCTCTTGTGTTGCCCACTACATAAAGGGAGACCCAACCACAAGTCTCCTATCCCTGAAGATCTCTCACCAAGAATTGATCCATAGTTTCCACTTTGGTTTCCCGTAAGCAGACAATGTCACCTCTTCAATCCTTAAGAAAGGATCTAATTAGACTCCTTTTGTAGTAACCCGACCCCGAAAAAAAAAATAATAATAAATAAATAAATAATAATAATACTAATAATAAAATAAATAAATAAATAAATAAAAAGATATTTTGGAGAAGATATTTTGAAAAGAGATATTTTGAGATATTTATATATAAATATCTTGGAGGAGATATTTATTTAGATTACTTAAGGGCTAAGTTAGGCTATAAATTCTCTTATTCTCTCTCATTCTCTCATTCTCTCTCTCTCTCTCTCTCTCTCTCGCTAAGATCCTTCGCCGTTCGTCGTCTGTTTCCAAAAACAGAGGGTATTGTGTGGATCAGAAGAGGAAACTCTACACTTTTAGTGGATAGGATCATCGTTTCGGAGAGTTTCGGGTTTTCCCAAGAATCGAGGTAGGAATCTGATTCTAATTTTGATTGGATATTTGGATAGCAGTAGAAAACATAGTAAGGTTATGTTCTGTGGTTTTAGGTTTTCGGGATCTCGGGTTGTCGATTTGGACCGTTTTCATACGAACTTTCATTTCGAGTATAAGATAAGGGGAATTTGATTACAACAGCTATTTTGGAAAACTAAACTACTAAAAAGTTAGTTTATGTTATTATCTATGATTTAATCGCTTATTTGTGAAATTCTACCGAGCAGAGATGCCGATTTGACGATTTTACGGTTTTTGGTACAAACGAGGTTTTCGACGTGTAATCTCCAAAATTTTACAAATATCGTTTATTTTTGTTTATACTATAGTAGGAGAGGCTCGAATCCTTTATTTATTCAGTTAAACTATGTATATTGAATTTCTATCATTTAGCGGGTTTTTGTATTAAACTTGTGTGATATATGTTGATATGGGAATGAATGGATTTTCTATACTATTGATATAGAATATGGGAACGAAGTTCCAAATTTGTTATACAGATAATGTGAATAAACAGAGGCTGGTAATACACCGAGCCGCATCAGTAAACAAAGAAGGGTAAACTGAGTGGAAAGACACCGGTTTGAACCCAATGCTATTATGTGAATTTGTGAAAAATACTGGAAATGCGCAGGTTATCATATTTGTATAAATTGAATTTATGATACACAGAACCACAGCTTGAGAGTCCCAGGAGGGTTGAAAAATACTTTCTTTGCAGGGTGAAATGAAACCACTGTTATATGATACGGCACGATATCGTAACTAGATGTACACGTGCAACCACACGTATTAAATGATGTGGGTACCAAGATGGTCGGCTAGCAGGGTGAAACCATTGGCTGATATTGGGCCAATGGGGGCAGTCGGATGGTATGTAGGTACTCGGCAGTGTCTGCACGAACAGGGCATTGGACAAGTACCAATGCACAACTCGAGCCATGGAGTAAAACTAGTTATAGGGATATTTTGCTGTTGGTTATCTGATAAATCATTAAATGGTCGAAAGACAGATGTGGGAATTTTGTAATATGAATAATGATATACCTGATGCATTACTGTATTGAAAATATTTGATTTATATTCCAGATGTTAACTGAAAATATACATGTATGCAGTCACACACTATTGTAACTCCTTATTACTTACTGAGAGGTGTCTCACCCTATCTTACAACCTTTATTTTCAGGTCCGTCCGTGCGTCGGTCCTAATAGATAAAGGGATTGGGGAGGTTATTTTGGTCAGCTTATGTAAGCATCTAAATTTTGTACTAAACTTGATGAAAGTCCTTTTTGGAGGGTTGTAATATGACGATTACTCTAAGTCCGAATGTATGTAAATTATGGATGTATTAGTGAACTCTAGTATAAGGCTAGTAGTAATTCCAATGGATGTTTATGTTTTTCCGTGAAATTTACATCATGATTATGTATGATTTACACCCGTATGTCCCTGTTTAGGGCGGGTTGTTTCCATATCTTGAACAGGTATAGGTATTTGATGTACGTGAGTGACACCTGAGTCCGTGTAAAGGGGTCGGGTCGTTACAGTTGGTATCAGAGCCCGTAGCTAGTCGGAAGTATGATTTGATTCATGCTGCCTGGTTAGGGATATGTGCTAAACTAAGAAGTTGCTAGTTGTTACAGTCTAGAATATACCAGAGTATAAGACATGGATATGACCTTGAGTTTTGTTTTGTATACCTGGAGACGAAAACAATTGGCAGACTTCTGTGTTTTTCTGGATCATTCGAAGGGTTCAAAAAATCATGGCAATCTATTAATGGTGTTGTTTCCAAATGGAAGGGCAGAACTTGAGTTAGAATGATGATGTTAAATTAATCAAGTACATCGATATTCAGGATGTGGATTTAAGGAACTGAGTCTATAGTATGATAGTGTTAGTTGATGCTTAGGCTATTACCTTCTAATGGATTCTCGTAAATGTTTTCAGGATGGAATCCAGGGATATTACTGCCAATATAGGTGGCAGTAGTAGTGAGGGTGCCGGCCCCGAGGCTGGTAACGACTCTACTAGTGTGTTACATGAATTCGCACAGCAGTTTATAACTGAGGTAGTGCGTACGAATAGAGGGCAGGATCGTCCTATTACTGAGTTGGGTTGCTCCATTGAGCAGTTCACCAGATTGAAGCCCTCTGCTTTTGTGGGCTGTATAGATCCAGTTCGTGCTAAGAATTGGATCCAGCAGATCGAGAAGATCTTAGGTGTGTTAAACTGCACTGAAAAGCAGAAAGTCACCTTCGCCACGTTCAAGTTGGCAGGGGAGGCTGAGAGATGGTGGGGGTCGGTAAAGCAGATGGAGGAGCACTGACTGATACCGATAGTGTTGACATGGGCCCAATTCAAAGAGCTCTTCTTTGAACGTTATTTTTCGGCCACAATTAGAAACGCAAAAATGGAGGAATTTATGAATTTGACGCAGGGTTCACTGACAGTGCAGCAGTACGCTGCCAAGTTCCAGGAGCTGTCTCGATTTGCTCCATTTGTGATTCCTGATGAAGCAAAGAAGACTTGGAAGTTTCAGAGGGGTCTGAGGAGCGAGATCCGTAAGCAGACGGCGATTCTGCAGTTGCAGGATTTTGCTACGTTGGTTGATAAAGCCACGGTAGCAGAGGAGTGTTTACTAGAGGATGCAGAAGTTCAGGTTACGAAGAAGAGGCCAGCGCCTCCTAATTATTCATCTGGGGCAGGACAGAGTAAGTGGAAGAAAAATAGTGGTGGCACGTCCCAGAATGCCGCAAGTGTTCCACGTTGCTCTTTATGTGGTAAGAAACACCAGGGGCAGTGTTGGTTGTCTACGAGAGCCTATATGCGGTGTGGTAGACAAGGACATCAGATGAGAAACTGTTCGAGGCAAAGGAATGATGGAGTCACACAGCAGTAATACAGAGGGAATGCTCCAACACAGCGTGGCGGTCAGCAGGGGGTTACTGCCCAGGCTAGGGTATATTCTCTGACTCCTGGTGACGCTGAGAACGCTGGTGACGTGGTCACAGGTACTATTTATGTGTTTTTTCATGAAGCTGTAGTACTTTTTGATTCTGGAGCTATGCATTCTTTTATTTCCTGTAATTTTGTTAAACTATGTGATTTGGAGGTACAGCTGTTGGATTATGAGCTGGTAGTGACTACGCCGTCTGGGTCTGCAGTTGGGTGTAGTAAGTTAGTCCGTAACTTCCCTGTGGAAATTCATAAAAGAATACTACCAGTTAACCTAGTGGTCTATGACATGCATGGTTTTGATATCATCCTTGGGATGGACTGGTTGTCGGCCAGTTATGCTAGTATTGATTGCCGCAGGTGAGAGGTGTTGTTTAAACCACCAAGGGAGCAGGAATTCAGATTCCAGGGGTCGTGTGTGCGTTCTACCCACGAATCCTTTCAGCTTTGCAAGTTAGGAGGCTACTCCTAGATGGCTGCCAAGGGTATCTGGCGTTTGTGAAAGATACGCCGGTTGAAGAAAATAAGTTGGAAACAATTGTTGTAGTGTGCGAGTTCCTTGACCTGTTTCCAGAGGACTTGCCAGGGTTACCTCCGGACAAGGAAGTGGAATTCACGATAGAGCTAGTTCCAGGTACGGCACCGATATCGAAAGCTCCGTACTGTATGGCTCCAACTGAATTGAAAGAGCTAAAGGAACAACTTCAGGAGCTCCTAGACAAGGGGTACATTCGTCCTAGTGTTTCTCCTTGGGGAGCGTCCATTTTGTTTGTTAAGAAGAAGGATGGGTCGATGAGGTTGTGCATCGACTACAGAGAACTGAACAAGGTGACGGTAAAGAATAAATATCCGCTATCTCGGATCGATGATCTGTTTGACCAGCTTCAGGGCACGCAAATCTACTCTAAGATTGATCTACGATCTGGGTATCACCAGCTGAAGGTGAAAGCGGAAGACATTCCTAAGACGGCGTTTAGAACTCGGTATGGCCATTATGAATTTATGGTTATGCCTTTTGGTTTGACTAATGCACCTGCAGCGTTTATGGATTTGATGAACAGGATCTTTCACGAATATTTAGACCAGTTCGTCGTGGTATTTATCGACGACATCCTAGTGTATTCTAGGAACGCTGCAGAGCATGAGGGGCATTTGAGGCTTGTCTTCCAAATGCTTACGAATAAGATATTGTATGCTAAATTGAAGAAGTGTGAGTTCTGACTAGAGCAGATTGTGTTTCTTGGTCACGTCGTTTCCAAGGAAGGTGTATCCGTGGACCCGAGTAAGATTGAAGCAGTAGTGGACTGGGCGAGACCGAAGAATGTTCAGGAAGTCATAAGCTTTTTAGGTCTTGCAGGTTACTACCGTCGTTTTGTGGAAGGGTTCTCCAGTTTAGCAGGTCCTTTAACGTGACTCACGAGGAAGAACATGATGTACATTTGGACTGAGGAGTGTGAGTTGAGTTTCCAGGAGCTGAAACAGCGACTGGTTACTGCTCCAGTCCTGACCATTCCTTCAGGGGATGGTGGATTCGTTATTTATAGTGACGCCTCTAAGAAGGGTATTGGCTGTGTTCTAATGCAGCAGAGCAAAGTAATTGCTTACGCTTCTCGGCAACTTAAAGAGTACGAGAAGAACTACCCGACACATGATATGGAATTAGCAGCGGTAGTATTTGCATTAAAATTTTGGAGGCATTACTTGTATGGTGAAAAGTGCGAGATTTTTACTGACCATAAAAATCTTAAGTACTTTTTCACCCAGAAGGAGCTGAACATGAGACAATGCAAGTGGCTAGAGTTGATTAAAGACTATGACTGTGTTATTAGCTATCACCCAGGAAAGGCTAATGTGATAGCTGATGCTCTGAGTCGGAAGTCTGTTGATGCGTCTGTTTCAGCGATTAGAGTTCAGCACCAAATTTGTATGGACCTGGAAAGGTTGGGCTTGGAAGTGGTAGAAGGAAATCATCAGGCTGTCCTTGCCAGCTTGGTGGTGCAACCGACCTTACAAGAGAGGATCCGTGTAGCGCAAAAAGAAGATCCAGAGTTAGTTGAGGTTATAGAAGGAGTTCGGAATGGTTTAAAGCCAGACTTCAGTATTTCTGGTGATGGGATACTGAGATTCCGCAGCAGGGTTTGCGTTCCGAATGATGCCGTAATTAAACGGGTTATTCTAGAGGAGGCACACCGTGCGCTCTATACTGTACATCCTGGTAGTATAAAAATGTACCGGGATTTGAGGGAATCTTTCTGGTGGTCTAATATGAAAAGAGAGATCGCCCGATTTGTAGAACAGTGTCTGACATGTCAACAGATTAAAGCAGAACATCAGAAGCCAGCAAGACCACTTCAACCACTCGACGTCCCTGAGTGGAAATGGGAACATGTCTCGATGGATTTTGTGACGGGTTTACCTACGGCGATGCATGGGCAGAATGTCATATGGGTTATAGTAGATCGGTTGACGAAGACTACACACTTCATTCCAATCAGAGTCAGCTACTCTCTGAATAGGTTGGCAGAACTTTATGTGCAGGAGGTGGTACGACTCCATGGTGTTCCTATATCTATTGTTTCAGATCGAGATCCGCGTTTTACATCTCGATCCTGGAAAAGTTTACAGGATGCCTTGGGATCGCGATTGATGTTCAGTACGTCTTTTCACCCACAGACGGATGGACAATCGAAGAGAACAATTCAGACGTTAGAAGATATGTTGCGGGCTTGTATACTAGATTTTGGTAATAGTTGGATACGATATCTACCGCTTGTTGAATTTGCATATAACAACAGTTACCAGGCGAACATAAAGATGGCACCTTATGAGGCTTTGTATGGTCGTCGGTGTCGATCTCCGTTGTACTGGGATCAGGTAGGTGAGCGGCAGATACTAGGTCCAGAACTGATTCAACAGACCTCTGCAAAGGTCGCATTGATCAGGAAAAGAATTAAAGCAGCTCAGAGTCGACAGAAGAGTTATGTTGATACTCGTCGACAAGAGTTGGAATTTGAAGTAGGAGATATGGTATTCTTGATAATCGCTCCGATGAAAGGGGTGATGAGATTCGGGAAGAAGGGGAAACTAAGTCCTCGGTATGTCGGGCCTTTTGAAATCCTTGAAAGGATAGGTTCAGTTGCTTATCGAGTGGCTTTACCTCCAGTATTATCCTGAGTTCATGATGTATTTCACGTGTCTGTACTGAGGAAGTACATACCAGATCCATCGCATATACTGAGTTACGAACCTCTAGAGATCAGTGAGACTTTATCATATGAGGAGGTACCAGTACTGATATTAGATCGGAAAGTTCAACAGTTACAAACTAGGAAAACACCGCTAGTGAATGTATTATGGCGTAACCATACAGTGGAGGAAGCTTCATGGGAGTTAGAGTCAGAAATACGCCAGAAGTACCCGCAGTTATTTTCGGATGGTACGTAATTATGTATAGTAGTATAGGTGGTATGGCCTTCAGGAGAGTTTTGTGTGTGTGTGTGTAATCTTTCGAAGCATCACATTGTAACCACGGTATTTCTCCGCCATAAGCGAGGGTAGATAATAACTTCGCGCCGGAGCTGCTTTGAGGGTGGCTGCCGACTCTTCTGTAGGTCTTCGACGTAAAGTAGAGTATGCTTGGTATCAGTTGGTGAATTTCAGGGACGAAATTCTTATAAGGAGGGGAGATTGTAGTAACCCAACCCCGAAAAAAAAAAATAATAATAAATAAATAAATAAATAATAATAATAATAATAATAATAAAATAAATAAATAAAAAGATATTTTGGAGAAGACATTTTGAAAAGAGATATTTTGAGATATTTATATATAAATATCTTGGAGGAGATATTTATTTAGATTACTTAGGGGCTAAGTTAGGCTATAAATTCTCTTATTCTCTCTCATTCTCTCATTCTCTCTCTCTGTCTCTCTCTCTCAGTTTCTCTCTCTCTCTCTCTCTCTCTCTCTCTTGCTAAGATCCTTCGCCATTCGTCATCCGTTTCCAAAAACGGAGGGTACTGCGTGGATCAGAAGAGGAAACTCTACACTTTTAGTGGATAGGATCGTCGTTTCGGAGAGTTTCGGGTTTTCCCAAGAATCGAGGTAGGAATCTGATCCTAATTTTGATTAGATATTTGGATAGCAGTAGAAAACATAGTAAGGTTATGTTCTGTGGTTTTAGGTTTTAGGTTTTTGGGATCTTGGGTTGTTGATTTGGACCGTTTTCATACGAACTTTCATTTCGAGTATAAGGTAAGGGGAATTTGATTACAACAGCTA